>NW_011494775.1:508389-518038 GCF_000754665.1 Bison bison bison | reverse complement strand
TGTCTTCTAGTTATACACTGCTGCTAAGTCGCTTCAGTCGTGTCCGACTCTGTGCGACCCCATAGACGGCAGCCCACTAGGCTCCTCTGTCCCTGGGATTCTCCAGGCAAGAATACTGGAGTGGGTTGCCATTTCCTTCTCCAGTGCATGAAAGTGAAAAGTGAAAGTGAAGTCGCTCAGTCGTATCCGACTCCTAGCGACCTCATGGACTGCAGCCCACCAGGCTCCTCCGTCCATGGGATTTTGCAGGCAAGAGTACTGGAGTGGGGTGCCATTGCCTTCTCCATAATTATACGCAGGTCCCTATTATAATAGCCCCCAAACAATGGTTGCCCAGAGCAGAGACAGCTCCTGTTAGATCAATAATTCTTGGCTTTGTGTTTTCCAGCTGTATTTGTATCTGTGTCTTATCTTTTGACAAAATGGCTGATTATCTTTTCTCTATCATTACAAAAAGATATCTTGCTCTCCTGGTTCAGAGCCAGAACCTGCCTTGCAAGGAGTCTAAAGACTGCAACCCAGGGCTGCTGTTAAACCAGCAGATGGAGTAGCAGTACTTCTCTGTGTGCCTCTGGGCCCACCTGGGCTGTTGCGCTGGGTGATGCTAGGCCCAGCTCTGCAGCCAGAAGGGACAGAGAAATGAATACAAATGATGGTACTCTATTGTCATAGCTGCTCTTCTGTTTGCAGAGGAGTTTGGTAAAATATCCTGGGAAAGTTGTTTTCATATGCCTCTCTGGAAGCAATTGTAAGGAGTGAGAGCTTGTATGCCTAAGATAGCTGTAGGGCATAAGAGAAGGAAAGCTACAGAGATAGCAGAATCAAGTGGGAGAATGGTAGTGGGAGGATATGACACAATTCCCCTTACCCCTCAAAAACCTTGGTGAGGACACAGGAATACAACCAGTGGCTCTTGGTAGGAAAGGGCAGGTTTAAGAGGCAAGTTTAAGAGGAAAGACAATGAAGCTGAATTATCATCTGCCAGCAGAAACTCATTCTTCTCTGTCTGAATTGCAGGCATTGGAGTCCCTCTTACTATAATCTGTAGGTTACCTAAGAAATGTACTTTGGGGCCAGTGGCAGAATTTAAGCTTCCCTAAGATTCCTTCTTCCTATTTTCTAAGAATCTTCCATACAGATGAATATTTGATAGCTCTTAATAAATTACGGAGGCATTTATGGCATTCTCATTGAGAACTCTCTTCTGCCCCTCTCAGGCCTATAGGACCCCCTCTGTAAAGGGTGAGTCCTTTGGCCTCCTCCCCTATGAAGAGAAAAAGGCTTCAGAATGGAGGATGGGGAGACAGTAGATAGATTTCTGCTTTCTCAGGGCAAGGCCTGTGTGACTCTCCTCCCTGACTTCCTCTATATAAATAACAAATCCAGAAGTAGGGGTGGGTTGGGGGACTCAGGATAACCTCCATAACCCATGGCCTAACCATTGAAGACTGCCCTGGAAGCCAGAGGGAAGGCACCTTCCTGATTGGTCCTTTGCTCAGTCCTGAACTGAGGAGAGTTGAAGGTGCTTGGGTTCTTAGCTACAGAGCAGGTGGCACAGTGTGATCTTCATTGAGAATCCATCAGTGTCTGGCAAGTCTCTTGGCCACAGGCCTCCCTGGAGCCCAGAGCTCTTTGAAGAGAAGAAATAGTTCTAGGGGAAAGGAAGCTGCTGCTCTTGATGAAAAAGTTGAGAGGGAAGAAAATGAGACTAACAAGGGCTGAAGAGAACTGTCTGAGGCTGAAGAGAATGTTAATGGCTCTGCTTTGGAGCTTCAAAGCTTGAGCTGGATAGGATTGCACACAGATGCCTCTGCTGTCACCTACAGAATACTTACCAAGGGCTGAGTCTTGCAAATAATCACAGCCTGACTTTCCCAGGGCAAAAAGCAGTGCCTGCTGAGATGGAGAAAAGAGAAACTGTTGGGAGATCTTAGGCCCAGGTCAGCCAGTTGGGGGTCTAACTGGTCTCATCCACAGCAGATGACAGATGGGGTTCTGGAAGAATTTAGGTGCAAAGGAAATGGCTCTCATTGAACAAATCTAGCTAACAGTTGTCTCATTTCCCTGTTTACAAAATGATAGCTGTTATGGATTGAATTTTGTCCTCCTAAAATGCATATGTTAAAACCTTAACCCCCAATGTGATGGTATTTGGAGGAGGGTCTTTGGGAGGTAATTAGGTTTATGAGGGTTGACTCTCCTGATAGAATTAGTGCCCTTATAAGAGGAGACAGACTCAGAGGACTTGCTGCTTACCCTGCCCTACTCTCCCAATCCCCCACCGCGTGTGAGTAAGATGGCAAGAAGGCAGCCATCGATAGGTCAGGAAGAAAGACCATGCAAGAACTCAACCACACTGGTGCTCTGGCCTCAGACTTCCAGCTTCTAGAACTATGAGAAGTAAATTCAAGCCACTTACTCTGTGGTATTTTCATAAGGCAGCCAGAGCTGACTAATACAGCAGCTCTAATGAATGCTATTGGTACCCTGCCCAAATTCACTTACCACATCAGTGTATCTGCTTCAAGCCTAGCTGCTTGTATTGAGTCCAGTGTCTCATAGTTGCCCCCTTCTCCAGAAAAATTGCTCCTGGTGAATGGGAGACCCTGTCTTTACCTGCTGCAGCTTTCAGTCAAGGAGGTACAAAGGCCTTGAGGAAGGATTATTTCTTTACCCCAAAGAAGGAGCAATTCTTTGGTGCCATTCATGCTCCAGAATTGTCCTGTGGCATCAGGTTGAGGCCAAATACAAAACTGTGACCACATCCATCCTTATTACTATTTCCTGCTTCCTTCATTCTCTTTGTCCTGAAGGCAGACCTCAACGAATCACATGACCTGTATTCTGTTTCACATTATGCTTCTGGGGAACCTAACTTAAGGCAGCACTTTTCCCAAGTGGTAGAGTATAGAGCAACCTAAATGACACTATAATGCTTTGTGAGTATAATGACAATGATTAATGCCCTATGATAATGAGCATTGGGAACAACAGCCCTTATTTTTGTGTCCAGAAAATATAGAGGAATAATGGCCCACTGAGAGAGAAGATGAGGATGTGTTCTTCTAGCAATAGATGGCTTCTTCAACAGACATCTGGTGGACAGCTGTGCTTTCCTTGCCAGGAAGGGTTTAAACAGCCTTGTTAGCACAGCACCACAGACTGAGGTTCCACATGGGCTTAACCAATTATGGAAGCATCCTGACTTCAAGAACCCTTGAGCCATGACTAGATGGCAGAGTCAATTGGGCAGGTTTGTGCATTGATTGAGAGTCAGCCAGGCTCTACACTGCCCTGGGCAGGGTCCAGAGTTTTCTGAAAGGAGAACACCAGCACCTGCCCAGGGAACTCTATGCTTTGATGGGGTGAAACTGTCCCCTCTCTACCATGTTTTGCTCAACCTATTGGCTTTTTCATGATGCTATTTTTGTTCTTGGGAAATTCTGTTTTACTCTTTTTGTAATAATTCCCTGTGTTTTCCCTCCCTCTTCCTTTTCTACCTGCTGCTTTTCTCTCTGAGTCCAGACTTCATCATCAGAGCCTCTGAGATTTGGGACTGGCTCTATCTTGAGCGAATAAGGGTGAATTCTTACATTATTCCAAGGAACCCTCCACAGGACAGTTTCTAACTGCTTCTGATTACCTCTTAGAGCTTAACTTTCCTAGTTCTATTGGTGAGGATAGGAAGGGATGGAGTAGGTGAAGGGGCGGAGAACTCTCTCCTGATATGCCACTGACACACCTTGTCCCTTCTGTTTTGATAGTGGCCCTAGGAAGAATATGTCTGAGTGGTGACAGTAAATACTTATCCAGATGCTCTCAAAGATTTATGGACATGCCTCAAATATCCGTAACCTTTTTAACAAGCTTAGTTACCCTACAGGAGAATGAGAGTGGCTCCTGCTTCTTCTCAAGAGATCTTGTGTTTAGATCAAGAGATGAAAGGGGGAATTTTGGATAGCTCCTATTCATTTCCCTAACTTCTCCCAGTGTATTTTGTGGGAGGGAATAAAATAGAGGTGGCATGAGGGCCTCATATCAGACAGCTGAAGGGCAGCTATCTGTTCTCTTCCCGAACATCTCCAATGAAGAGTAGATTTGCTTCAGAAAGACTAAATCCATGAATTCAAATGATACATGAAGGTGTAGATTATTTGCATCACTTGGCTTTGTTTGCTGCTATATTGCTTCATTCTTAGGATCTCCACACGTGGCAGACAGGTGGCCACCAGCAGCTCCAAACCAGTGCTACCACATTCCACAGGGAGAAAGCATGCACCTTTCCCATTACTCCTACAGAAGCCAAGAGAAGACTGTGATTGATGTGGTTTTCAATCATATGACCTTCCTTGAGCCACTTGCTGTGCCCAGAGGTGTGAAATAATCTGATAGGCTAGGCCTGGATCATGTTCTTACTGCTGAAATCTGGAGGAGGTCCTTGCCCCTCCAGTCTTGGAAAAACTAGGAAATGGGAGAGACTTCCTTAAGGAAGGGATGCTTGGGGAGGAATATGTGTCCTTTACAACATACATTGCCTATTTTCCCTCTTTGACTATGCAGTATGTCTAACTTATTCAAATGGAATTGCTTATGAAACACAAATTATGGATAAAGTAGTCACTTGTGAATATTGTTTTCCTGACTCAAGTGTGAAGAAAGGCAAGCTCAGCTCAAGAAAGGATCAAATCAGTCCATCTGGTTTGAGGAGCCTCTGGTCATAGTGTTCGGGAACTAGCTGGATAGGGGTGTTGGGAGAACCACGAGGAGGAGTCAATCTTGCCATGAACTCAAGGGCTATACAAGGAAGAGCAGCCTGGCACATAGGAGCACTGAGTTAATACTTGTGGAATGGCTTCTGTGTGAATCACAGGTCAAAGATAAAGCTGGGAGAAACAGGAAGAACCAAACTAAGAACTGAAGGCAGAGTCCTATGCTAAGCCAGAGTTCCATTCTTTGATCAAGCCATGTTTCCATAATTTGCCAGATTGTACTCAGCTGTACTCTAGGATTTTACCACACTATAATTAAACTTATTCTTTTGTTGTCTTTATCCTGAACAGCTGGTAAAGTATATGACTTTCTAATAACTCATGGTAGAGGTCAGAGTAGGTACCAGACAGCAGTGACACCGTGGATGTCACTGGTCTCAGGCCCAGAGTCTTCAGAAACAGGCTATGGTTTCTTGAGAGTGGCTTTTAAGATTTTGTGACATTGTAATAAATTGTCACAATAATAGATAAATGTCAGAGAAAGATTCCACAGTCAAGGCCTTTTAAGCAGCATTTTCGTGGACAAAGTTGGACCTGGGAGGTGTGTGCTGATTCATCCTTCCTGCTATCCTCCTCCCCCATCTCCATGAACTGTTTCTGTGTCTGGTGGACGGGCATCAATGTGTGCTCTAGGGAGGTATTTGGGCTCTCAGACCAGGGAGCTGGCACTCAGTGACCTGGCTGAGGCACAATGTGGAAATGAAAAGATAAAAACCTGAGATATGTGTTAGGGGATGTAGTTTGGATAAATGGGTTCAGGCCCTCTGCCCAGTCGGCCTAGCACTCTGGCAGCTGCTGCATCTAATGGACATTTCCATTAACATCTCCTTGGATAGAGGGAAGGAGGGTGAGGGAGGAAAAGGGAAGGGGAGCAGGGAGAGATAGGAAAGGAGGGGAAGGCTGGGAGGAGATGAGAGAGCGCGAGTGTGTGTGTGTGTGTGTGTGTGTGTGTGTGTGTGTGTATGTTGGGAGAAACTGAAAAAAACCTGGAGCTTTCTTTCATGTCCCCAGGGGGAACTTTGTGTGCCTTAGTTTGTGTGCTGTCTGAAGTTTTGACAGCTGAGGTAGAGCTGGGAAGGTTAATAGTTTGGAGAGAGTAGAATGAGGGCTGAAACCGCCTGCCTTCTCATTCCCACAGGATAAGGTGAATGAGAAAGAATATTTTCACCCTTGTTACGAATAAATTGTCGGTCCTGGAATTCAGAGGATAAAAAAACAAGGGGGATTTTGGGATACCCTCTGATTCTGTAATGAGGAGAGAGGAGGAAAGGGGACATGAAGCAACTTCAGGATTCAGAAGCTGGTTCATAAGTGAAAAGAAATTGATTCCCACTGCAGGAGGAGAGGAGGGACAAGTCTAAAGAGGAAAAACAAAGGAAGCAGATACCTATCATCTCCCTCAGCATGCTTAAGTTCAGGCTGTCTCTACAGGTGAGAAAAGGATGAGATGCCTCTTACCATGGTTAATGAATGAAACTCAAAACTTATAAGACAGTCGTGGTGCCTGAGCCTTTCTGAGTCCCTGGTATAATCATGGGACCGTGAAGAAGAGTAACAAGAAACCACGTTTCCACTGAGGGATTTTCAGTCTTACTATCATCCCACTGTAGCCTTTTAGCTGCTGTCAGACCACATCAGGGCAGAATACTGAACCTAACCATATCACAGCTGCTGTGGATCTCCCCAGAGGAGAGTGTGTGACAAGAGTGGGAAGAGCAGCTCTGATCCAAGACTTTGCTCCTGGCATCCCTGAATGCCCTTGCCAGCTCACTTCCTCTCAGAAGTCACTTTCAGAGGCACAGCTTGGTATCTGGGGTTCTGCCTGCCCACCAGCTACCACAGAACTGAGCACGACCTGCTCAGAGACAAGTTCTCAGTCAGATCAAGACTGTGATTCTTGATGGGCCTGACCATCAAGTGGATGGGCCTGACTCTTGAGTCCTAGGTTGAGATGGAGGCCAGATTGGAGAGAATAGTGAATAGGTCCCTGGCTTAGAGGTCAAAATTGTCAGGTTCTGGTTCTGATTCTGCCCTCAGTAGCTGTATGACCTTGAGCTATTGCTTGACTTCTTCAAACTTCAGTTTTTCATCTGTAAAATAGGGATAATAATACCTTCCTCTGAGGGCTATTATCAAAATCAGATATGTAAATAGCACTTTGTAAAATGCTGTATTGGTAGAAAGGAATTATTTTCCCATTCTATCATCCTGTTTTCCAAATCCAAAGGCCTCTCCTTGGAATGTGTGAAAGCTATTGGATCAAGGTGAGTATCTAGAAAGGTGTGTGTGTGTGGTGAGGGCAAGGACATATAGCTGCTGCTGCTGCTGCTGCTGTTGCTGCTGCTAAGTCGCTTCAGTCATGTCTGACTCTGTGTGACCCCATAGACGGCAGCCCACCAGGCTCCGCCATCCCTGGCAAGAACACTGCGGTAAAGTGGTGTTCCCTGTAATCGTGGAGAATTTGACATGAGCTTCTTACTCATACCAGAAGCATCTATAAACACTTAAGGAGTTGATACCTGTGGCATAATAAGAAACACATATTTGATCATTGTCTCCAGTTTCTGACAAAGAGCTCCCTAAACCCTCGTAATTTCCTGAGTGATGGGGGTGATAGTAGCATCTTTTGTTTCTGACACAGAGCTCCTAAATCCCTTGGAATTTCCAGGGTGTTAGGAGCCTCTTTTGTTCTAATGAGGTGACTCTTGGGATCCTAGATAGTCAGGATAGGGGCTGGTTACCAGAGAGACTAATCTTGATTAAAAGCCTGGAACTTTCATTCTGATCCTCCTACCCTCTGAGGAGAGGAGAGGGGCTGGAGACTGAGTAAATAATCTGTCTTGCTTATCTGGTAAAACCTCCACAAAGGCCCCTAAATGACAAAGTTCCAAGAGCTTTCAGTTTTGTGAATGCATTCACATGCCAGGAGCATGGTGCATCCCAAGTCCATGGGGACAGAAGCTTCTGCAGTTGGGACCCTTCTGGCCCTCATCCAGTGTCTTCCTATCAAAGACAGGAAGAACAATGTTGATGGTTGTTCAACAGCTAGTTGCAGTTTTGGTGCTCTGGCAGAAGGGGCGCCCGTCCTTCTACTCTACCATCTGGAACCAATCTATGTATGTATTCTTTATAATAGGGCTTACCCTGGTAGCTCAGCTGATAAAAAAAAAAATCTGCCTGTAATGCAGGAGACCCCAGTTCAATTTCTGGGTTGGGAATATCCGCTGGAGGAAGGATAGGCTATCCACTCCAGTATTCTTGGGCTTCCCTGGTGGCTCAGATGGTAAAGAATCACCTGCAATGCAGGAGACCTGGGTTCGATCCCTGGGTTGGGAAGAGAATTCCATGGACAGAAGAGCCTGGCAGGCTACAGTCCATGGGGTTGCAAAGAGTTGAACAACTAAGTGAATCCTTTATAATAAATTAGTAACTACAAGTAAGGTGCTTTCCTTAGTTCTGTGAGCTGTTCTAGCAAATTATTGCACGTGAAGAGGGTCATGGGAACCCCTGATTTATGGCTGGTTGGTTGGAAGTAGAGGAGGCCAAAGGCTGGCAACTGGCATCTGAAATGGGAATGGGAATCAGTCTCATGGGACTGAGCCCTTAACCTGTGAGACCTGATGCTAACTTCAGGTAGTTAGTGTTGGAATTGAATTAAATTGTATGATACCCAACTGGTGTCCAGAGAGCCAGAGAATTGATTGTTGGTGTGAAAAAAGCCTTCTACACATTTTAGAAGTGTTCTGTAGGTAGAAACAGATTTTAGTAGTAGTACTCCGGCCAGGAAGGCACTAGCTTGAAATACTGGAGAGCCTGATATCTCTGATGAAGAAAGAGCGAATGAGGTACCAGAAAATGGGAATTTTGGGGAATGTCCCTGGTGGTCCAGTGGCTAAGACGTGTTTTCAAAGTAGGGGGCCTGGGTTCAATCCCTGGTTGGGGAAGTAGATCTCACATGCCATAACTAAAGATTCTTCATGCCACAACTAAAAAAAAAAAGGATCCCACCTGTTGCAGCTAAAGATCCCACATACCACAGCAAAAATTCAAGATCCTACATGCCGCAACTAAGATATAATCATGATGTTTGGCAGATTTGGCAGAAACCAACAAAATTCTGCAAAGCAATTATCCTTCAATTAATAAATAAATAAATATCAAAAATGTAATGCAGCCAAATAGATAATTAAAAATTTTTTTTTAAAAGAACATGGGAATTTTGGCATGGAGAGAGAGGAGCAGACTGGACAAAATTGCTTGCTGTGACTCTTATGCCTCCTCCTGCCTCCTCTGTGTATGATCTTTTCAGCTTTCCCTCCTAGCATTAATCATTCTTCCCTGTGTCCCACTCCTAATTCCCCAAAGAGAATGTGATTCCTTGCCTTTTCATGCCAGACCTCACCGGGTTGCCTCAGTTCAGAGTTATGACTGGAGGGCTTGGGCTCTCATCATAGAATACTTGGCTGCATAAGATAAAAAGATTAGCTCATATTTATTGAGGGATTACTATGTACTCAGCTCAGTTCAGTCACTCAGTTGTGTCTGACTCTTTGCAACCCTATGAATCACAGCATGCCAGGCCTCCCTGTCTATCACCAACTCCCGGAGTTCACTCAAACTCATGTCCATTGAGTCAGTGATGCCATCCAGCCATCTCATCCTCTGTTGTCCCCTTCTTCTCCTGTCCCTAGTCCCTCCCAGCATCAGGGTCTTTTCCAAGGAGTCAACTCCTTGTATGAGGTGGCCAATGTATTGGAGTTTCAGCTTTAGCATCAGTCCTTCCAATGAACACCCAGGACTGATCTCCTTTAGGATTGACTGGTTTGGTCTCCTTGCAGTCTAAGACTCGCAAGAGTCTTCTCCAGCACCACAGTTCCTGT
>NW_011494775.1:505448-508289 GCF_000754665.1 Bison bison bison | reverse complement strand
CTCCTTTAGGATGGACTGGTTGAATCTCCTTGCAGTCCAAGGGACTCTCAAGAGTCTTCTCCAACACCACAGTTCAAAAGCATCAATTCTTCGGCGCTCAGCTTTCTTCACAGTCCAACTCTCACATCCATACATGACCACTGGAAAAACCATAGCCTTGACTAGACGGACCTTTGTTGGCAAAGTAATATCTCTGCTTTTGAATATGCTATCTAGGTTGGTCATAACTTTCCTTCCAAGGAGTAAGCGTCTTTTAATTTCACGGCTGCAATCACCATCTGCAGTGATTTTGGAGCCCCCAAAAATAAAGTCTGACACTGTTTCCACTGTTTCCCCATCTATTTCCCATGAAATGATGGGACCAGATGACATGATCTTCATTTTCTGAATGTTGAGCTTTAAGTCAACTTTTTCACTCTCTTTCACTTTCATCAAGAGGCTTTTGAGTTCCTCTTCACTTTCTGCCATAAGGGTGGTGTCATCTGCATATTTGAGGTTATTGATATTTCTCCCGGCAATCTTGATTCCAGCTTGTGCTTCTTCCAGCCCAGTGTTTCTCATGATGTACTCTGCATAAAAGTTAAATAAAAGGGTAACAATATATATCCTTGACATACTCCTTTTCCTATTTGGAACCAGTCTGTTGTTCCATGTCCAGTTCTAATTGTTGCTTCCTGACCTGCATATAGATTTCTCAAGAGGTAGGTCAGGTGGTCTGGTATTTCCACCTCTTTCAGAATTTTCCACAGTTTATTGTGATCCACACAGTCAAAGGCTTTGGCATAGTCAACGAAGCAGAAATAGGTGTTTTTCTGGAACTCTCTTGCTTTTTCCATGATCCAGCGGATGTTGGCAATTTGATCTCTGGTTCCTCTGCCTTTTCTAAAACCAGCTTGAACATCTGGAAGTTCACGGTTCATGTATGCTGAAGCCTGGCTTGGAGAATTTTGAGCATTACTTTACTAGTGTGTGAGATGAGTGCAATTGTGCGGTTTTTGAGCATTCTTTGGCATTGCCTTTCTTTGAGATTGGAATGAAAACTGACTTTTCCAGTCCTGTGGCCACTGCTGAGTTTTCCAAATTTGCTGGCATACTAAGTGCAGCACTTTCACAGCATCATCTTTCAGGATTTGAAATAGCTCAACTGGAGTTCCATCACCTCCACTAGCTTTGTTTGTAGTGATGCTTTGTAAGGCCCACTTGACTTCACATTCCAGGATGTCTGGCTCTAGGTGAGTGATCACTAGGCAGTGTTAAGTGCTCTTCAGGGCTTATCTCACTAATACAATCCTCCAAACAACCCCACTCAAATCAGTTTATTATTTTCTTCATTGTATAGATAAGAAAACTGAGAGGCTAGGTAACTATTAAATGGTAGAGCTAGTATTTGAATCCAAGCAGGCTGACTTTAGGGCCAGAGCTTGTAAACAGCTTCTATACTGCTTCTGAGCTAGGGCCATGTGTGAGGTTACAAAAGCAAGGGTGCTGGGTATGCAGGCAGTGTGCTCTATATATGTAGTCCTGATGTGCCCTCTAGGAGGCATGGCAAACCAGTGTGATTCTGGAGTCTTCCAGCTATTTTGTGAGTGTTCCTTTAGGAGCTGTGAATAGGTATGGCATGAAAAAGGCTCCAATGCCATTTAAGGTTGACAAACACTGGGAGTATATGTGTGTGTAATATGGGCCCCCTGAGATAACTGAGTATAGAAATGGCTTTGCCTTTGTTGAGTCTGGAGTTTCCTAAAGTTATCTGAGAAGATAACTCACTTATTTTTCTTTGCCAGATGACTACTAATATACAATTGTCCACTGTTTCAGGAATACTGGTTTGGGAAATACTCAAGCTGCACTGAGGATGGCAGCTAAGTTTTCAGCAGAGAGCAGAGTGTTCTGGTGGCCAGTCAGCTCAGATGGCTACCACAGGATGGTAATTAACCGGGGTTAGGCAGAACTGACGTTTCTTAGGCTTCATGAAGAAGCCATCCAACAGAGTTGGGTGGTTTATTTCTTGCTTTCATTTCCCCTCGTCACTGCTCTTGTCTAGACCCCTTACATGTCAAATCTAGACTGTCAAAACAGCCTCCTGACTAGTCTCCCTGCCAGCTGGCTCCCTGCTCCAGTCCATACTGTACACCTGGCCAAATCCGTCTTCCCAAAATGCTGCTGTGAGCTTGCATGCTCCTGGCCCAAACTATTCATTCAACTTGCAAGACTGTCCTGGAGGGCCTTCCCTGCTCCCTCCTCACACTCTACATTCTAGATGAAGCTGAATCATTCATGCCCCTTTGTGCTCTGTGCAGGCTGCTTCCTCCAGCCAGTGCTTAAACAGCTCCCTCCCAGTGCCCTGTTTTCCCTGTCAGAACTTTGTGTTCTCATTCATTCACTTATCCATTCAACAAGAATTTATTTTGTGCCTGCTGTTTGCCAGGCCCTGTGCTAGAGAAGACAAAGTCCTTAACCTCAAGGAGGTAATAAAAACAGATAAAAACACACAGGGTGGTGTGTAATATGATGGAGTGATGCTCAAGGTTTCATGGCAAGGGCACCTATCCCTGCCTGAGGCACAGGAAGCAAATCAGGGCTTTCTGGAGAAAGCAGTGTTGATGCTTAAGAGGTTAAAAAAGTATTAGTCATTTGAGGGCTGTGGTGTGGGGAAACTGGCCAAGGATGTATTGTGTACCTAAATCTCAGCTGCAGGGCAAAACAGACAGGTTCTCCCCAACTTCCTTGTTCCCACAGAGAATCTAGGTTGGTCCTTTTGACCTGGGGAAGACAGGTAAGGGGAAAGCACTTGTACTCATCACAGGAGTGGGGTTGGGGGCTGGGAGGAAAAAAAAAAAA
>NW_011494775.1:499741-505348 GCF_000754665.1 Bison bison bison | reverse complement strand
AAAAAGAGGACATGACTGATATGCTGCTGCCTGAATCTTATGGTTCAGTCACTTCCTCCATCTCCAAGTCTCGTCTAAGAGATGCGTGCCACTGGAGCAGCTTGGTTGCCAGGGGCAACCCTGTTAGGCAGCCTTATTCCAAAGGCAGTCACTGAAGCCCCTTGCCCCAGGGCCTCGTAAGCCTGGCTCTGATAGACAAAAGGTAGGTGGTTTATCTCAGCCAGACCCCTCTGTGAGGTTACAGGACAGGGCCAGTATGCTCAGGTGGGTCTGAGTGAAGCGTGTAGAAGATAGCCCTTCCAGCCACTCAGCAGGATCCTGAGAAAAAGAAAAGAGCTTGCAAAATAGTAGATTGCATTTTAATCCACACAGATATTTAATACTTAATATGAGTAACATAGCCTGTTTTTTCTGAGACATAGCCTGATTTACTTCAGGCCTCAGGCTTAGTAACTTAACATTGACAACCTGCAGGTTCGATACATGTGTGTGCAGATCTGTAGTGCTAATGAGATTGGAGAAAGGATGATTTTTCTCTTGCTCAGTTTTCCTACTCTGAGGTTGTCCATCTCTACATTTCTCCTTTTCCTGAGCTAGGACTTGGATCTGGGAACATGGAGCCTATCTAAAGAAGAAGGTAGAGCATGTAGGCTCTTTTGAAAAGAGAGTGAGAGAAAGAGAGGCAGGAGCTTAGCTGCTTAGTTTGCTTCTGGTGCAACTGACATGTAATTCATAATTTGGTTTACTAAGGCTCCCTGTGTCTTTCTGTGGTTCCTGCTGTTCTGCCTGCTTGAATTGCCTGCTATTCTCTCCACATAGAGGGGAAGCCTATGCTGTGTGGATTCAAAGCACCTGAGTTTCAGTTTCTGGTCTATGACTTGGACAATGTGCATACTCATCCTGAGCTTCAGTTTCTTCACCTGTAAAATGGAAACAGTAACAGTGGCCCTGTCCAATCACAAGGTTAGTGTAATATCAAATGAAATAGTTTATGGAAAAGTGTTTTGTCAACTGTAAGTAACAATAATAATAATAATAAGAAGCAACTGCTGCTGCCAGTTATTGAGTGGTTACAGTGCCAATTGCTGTCCTCTTCATTCACATTATCTCCTTTTACTCAATAAGCCATTATTTTTATTCAGATCCTCCTTGTCCTTTAAGACTCAGCTTAGAATACACTTTCTCTTGAGAGCTTCTTTGACAGCTCTTGGTCACATTATTTCCTAGCTTCTCTGAAATAGTTTACACCATCTAGGTTAACCCGCCATTATTTCTTAAGTTCAAGTTGCCTTTCCCCAGCTGGATTCCTTCAGGGTAGGGTCTAGGTACTCTACTTCACTTACCTTCCCCAAGATACAGAACGCATAGCCAGTACCCTCAAAAACTGGAGATTGAAAATTTCTGCCCGTATTATTCAGTCTCTAAGTCATGTCCAGCTCTTTACTGGACTACAGCACGCTACGCTCCTCTGTCCTCCACTGTCTCCTGGAGTTTGCTAAAATTCATGTCCATTGAGTCGGTGATGCTGCCTAACTGTCTCATCCTCTGTTGTCCCCTTCTCCTTTTGCCTTCCATCTTTCCCAGCATCAGAGTCTTTTCCAATGAGCCAGCTCTTCTCAGCAGGTAGCTCATGTATTGGAGCTTCAGCTTCAATATTTCCAATGAATATTCAGGGTTGATTTCCTTTAGGATTGACTGGTTTGGTCTCCTTGCAGTCTAAGACTCGCAAGAGTCTTCTCCAGCACCACAGTTCAAAAGCATCAATTCGTTGGCATTCAGTCTTCATTATGGTCCAATTCTCACATCCATACATGACTACTGGAAAAACCATAGCTTTGACTATACAGACCTCTTTGTTGGCAAACTGATGTCTCTGTTTTTTAATATGCTGTCTAGGTTTGTCATAGCTTTGTTTCCAAGAAGTAAGTGTCTTTTAATTTCACAGCTGTAGCCACTGTCCACAGTGATTTTGGAGCCCCCAAAAATAAAATATGTCACTGCTTCCATGTTTTCCCCCTTCTATTTGCCATGAAGTAATGCACACATAGTTATTGCATAAATTGAAAATCCTCTACATTTTATGAAGCAAAGCTCTGGGTGGAGAGTTAGTTATTGCTCTCTGTCTTTGCGACCAGGCAAAGACCCATCTGCTCGATTCAGGTTGGTAATCATCATCTTTACAAAGCCTTTGTCAAGCTCCTAGGCTAAGAATCTGTAGAAATGCTAATTGTTAACCCTCCTCTCCCCTCCATACTCTTGTTTTGCTCCATACTTTCCTCCATGTTCATACAAATATATAGAGCATATACATACTGATGGAGTCTATTATTAAAAGACAGAGTGGTCCCCCTTTAAGACTAAGAAGATAGCAAAAAACACTAGAATTAGATATCAGTAATTACTTCCTTCTCACTCCAGTATGGAGACTAAGGAGCTTGGGATCTGTAGATCCTGTTGAGCCTTTAAGAGAAGAATCTTCCTGCTTCCTAACTTCTCTCTAATTTACTTCAAATCACTGCCCAGTATGCCCCAAAACACATGAGCCTCCTTTCCTCTGGAACTGCCATCTCTAGTCTAGCTTTGAGGCTTGTATACTATCTGTTCCCACACACAGCCTGGAAGCTGCTACCCAGAGACCTTTGCCTGGCTGGCACCTTCATATCATTTGGGTCTTAGCCTAAATTATAAGTTTTTCCTGATCTCCCAATTTAAAATAACTTCCTTGGGGTGGGGGGTGGTTATAGATTCCACACATGTGTTTGCTTTTTATGTGAATAAATTTCTTTGGAAGGATGCATAAAATATTAAAATTTGCTGCTTATATGGAGGGAAACTGGATAGCTGGGATACAGGGCTGGGCTCTGCATATCCTTTTTTATTTTTTTTTAAATTTAGACTTACTGAATATATTATCTATTCAAAAATATTTTAAAATATGAATAAAAATAAAAGAATAAAGTAGCTCCTTGCTCAGTGTTCTTTATTTACTTTATAAATTTTATTTACAAAACTGGCAGTGGGCCATAGTCAGCCGATCCTATCTCTGTGCTATTATCTTATCAAGCATTCATCCTGGCGCCAATTCTTATTTTACTCATTTCTTATCCACCTTCTCCCACTAGACTGCAAGCTCCATGAAAGCACAGTCCTTTTCTGTCTTATTATTGCTGTATTCCTGCACCTGAGACAGTTTCTGGCTCACAGTAGATGCTCGATAAACACTTGTTGAATGACTATTTGAATGAATTATGTTTCTCTGGGCTGTAAGGAAGAGCAGCCCTATTTGAAAGGAGATAAAATGTTGGTGGTAGCCCCTCTGGGGGGAATAATCTCTATTTTGGTCATCCTCAAGAAAGCCTGACCTATAGTTCTTGCCTCAAGGAATAGCTACTTGGGCAGGTTTCCTGAAAGCAAATGCAAAACTGAGTACCTCTCCTCCTAGGACA
Organism: Bison bison bison; assembly: GCF_000754665.1. NCBI lineage: Eukaryota > Metazoa > Chordata > Mammalia > Artiodactyla > Bovidae > Bison > Bison bison. Next base: position 501,902 of record NW_011494775.1, on the reverse strand, counting down.
CATTCCAGAATGTAGGGAAACCAATGGATTCACTACTTCTCAGTTTGAGGAGAAGGAAAAACACCACATACACACACACCTGGGGAAGCTGCTCAGGTGGCAGTTTGAGCTTTGCAAACAGTCACCCCTGAGGGAGTAAGGGAACAGACTCTCACTGTCAGAATGACAAGGGTAACAGCCAGGACCTGGGGAGGGGGAGGAGCTGGGGGAAATGGAAGGAGGGAGTTTGGCACATTACAACATAGGTGGCACATTGCCCTGAGCAAAACAGCCTGCATCTCCATGTGCTGATTAATTTTTAAGTGTTTCTGAACCAACATAATCTCTGCCTGTCCAGGGCTGGGCTTTTTGCAGCCATGTAGCACACTGGCCAAGAAAATTCGTGGTCCTGAAGGAGGAACAGAATTCTAGATGAATCACCCATGTCCTGGGCACAGCCCACCCAGGGAAGGACTCTGCTTCAAGGGAGCTGGCCTCATCCCCAGTGCTGAAGGTCAGGCAGAGGTCAGGAGACCCAGGTTGCACTACTTTTTGTCTCCCTTGGAAGAAGGTCAACATGTAGATTCTTCCTCTTCTACCTCTGCAACGCTATCTTTACCACCAGTCTCACACTCAGAGGCAGATGGGAGCATTCCCAGTGGAGTGACCTTGAGAAGCAGTGGAAAGGGCAAACCATGTAATATTGATCCAGTTGTGTGAAATCTCTGAACCTCAGGCTTTCTCAGCTTTCTCTAAGATTGCACTTTGTGGACTTATCTAAATTAATGTGCATAAAATACAAAGAATAATGGAGATGTCTAATAAAGAGAAGGACCTTGGAAGATGAAAAGGCAGTGTACTTGCCTATCAGTGGCTTGGAAGGAGAAGAATTAAGTCCATTTTAGACTGGCCACTTGGCAGCTGAGCTCATAAAGCCTCATCTCACACAGTAGAGGATAGCCTTTTGACTTTCCTGTTCAGGGTCTAGCCTGGCCACTTTGGGACCTCTGTATTTCAGCCTGGTGTGTAGATTTATCAGCTGATTTTCACTGGCTGTTTTTCTTGGAGCTTTGAGAGCTCCTCAAATCCTTTCTCCTTCCCTCATGTAGAAGGGCCTCTCCCTTAGACAAGCCTGGGACATCAGCTAAGGCTGAGGGGAATGAGGAGGCCACAGACTGTGGCCTGTTGCGGCCCATACTTCCTCTGCCCTCTAATCAGGACTTGGTCTGTGTCTTCTGGGGTGTGCTGCTGGAGCCCATGGGTGTTCTGAGTGGAGACTACTAAGGAGAGGGTTGAGCATAGCAGCTTGGCTGGTAACGAATCCACCTGCAATGCAGGAGACCCGGTTTGATTCCTGGGTCAGGAAGATCCCCTGGAGAAGGGATAGGCAACCCACTCCAGTATTCTTGGCTTCCCTGGTGGCTCACCTGGTAAAGAATTTGCCTACAATGCGGGAAACCTGGGTTTGATTCCTGGGTTGGGAAGATCCCCTGGAGAAGGGAAAGGCTACCCACTCCAGTATTCAGAGCTGGAGAATGCCATGGACTGTACAGTCAGTCCATGGGGTCGCAAAGAGTCAGATTCGACTGAGTGACTTTCACCTCCACTTTTTTTTTCACTTTTTGAGCAGTTTGGTGGTCCCTGTGCTTGAAGTGCTGAGTGATGCACTTCAAGACATGCCATTCCTTTATAGCACAAATTTTTCCCGACATCCAGCAACATTTTCTAGCCCATCAGAAGGGAAAGGGATCAAAGGAGGGGACCTGGGACATGGGTTGCTTTGGGCAGATCTATGCCACTGTGACAAGGAATGTCTTGCCGGAGTGTTCCTGAGGCATGGCTGTGCCCACCAAGTTTCCAGTCCTGCATGTGGGTGTGTGTATGGGTGAGTTTGGGAGGTGGTACACAGTTCTGTGTGTACAGATGCTCTGGATATGTATGAGGTTCAGCACTAGGGGGGCCTCTAGGATTTGTCTGTAGCTTAATCTCCCACCCACCCACCCTGCTCCTGGAGGGGGAGCTGTAACTCTGCCCTCAGGCTACCTAGCTGCATTTCCCCTCCCCACCAACCCACCAACCTCTTGTTCTGTCATAACAAGAAGCTTTGGCAGAAAGGGAGGGAGCGTGGGTGCTGTAGAGAGAAAAACACCCCAAAGTTTCAGTAAAATGGCAAGAGAGATGC
>NW_011494775.1:498365-499641 GCF_000754665.1 Bison bison bison | reverse complement strand
GTGTCTCGCAGCCTGCACTGCTGGGCTGGGGAACTTATACCATGATTTCCTTTCCTTCCTTCCTCATTCTTTCCCATTTCTTCCCACCAGGTATTTGGGAAAGGGAAACCTGTGGTGAGGGAGAAAAGGAACAGATTCTTGTCTTAGGGACCAACATCTTTTGTAACCAACAGAATAGGCATTTCTGGGCCCAACTTGCTTTAGGCAAAGTGGAATGTGTTTGTGTGTGTGTGAAAGAGTTTGTTATGTGTGTATGTGTGCAAATATCTGTATCTGTGTGTGTGTTTGTGGGAGAGGGACAGTAAAAATAGAACAGAAAAAAGCAAACACAGTCTTGGTTAGGTATCTGCCTTGGTTAACCCACACATGAATACTTGAAAATTGACTGTATTTGTGTAATAGGTTGGCCATTACCCAGTTTTTGCAACATTAGAATAAATATGCATAAAAGGAAAAAAATCTCAGGATTGACATTTTTCCTCCTGCTTTTGTAATTAGAGCATTTCATTTGTGCAATGGCTCCATTTCTATAGGGTAAAAACCTCTCTTACTCAATTCTCAGGAATGCAGTACTCTAATCTTTTCACCTAAATAAGAGCTAGAGTTCATCTTAGTACTATTTGCTTACAAAATATTTGAATTTGTAAACAGGATCCCAGGGGAAATGTTATCCTACTCAAGAAAACAAGTTACTTTTCACCTCTTTGAAGTGTCTATTTGCATTCCAACAATATGGTACTTGATAAATCACTCTGCTCTAGCAATTCATTAAAACAACTCCTAGAGGCAATACTTAAAAAATAAGGCTGTATTTATTTATTTAAAAGCCTGTAATGAGTGAACAGTTTATCTGAACTATGGATGTCCATTCATATATAATCGTAATACTTTTAAGTTTTATTGAATGCTCCTTGTGTACCAAGGACTGCATTAACTGCTTTACTTCTGTATTCTCATTTGGGCCTTCCTACCAGGGAGGTTTTAGAAAAGGCAGAGGAACCAGAGATCAAATTGCCAACATCCTCTGGATCATAGAAAAAGCAAGAGAGTTCCAGAAAAACATCTATTTCTGCTTTATTGACTATGCCAAAGCCTTTGACTGTGTGGATCACAATAAACTGTGGGAAATTCTGAAAGAGATGGGAATACAAGACCACCTGATCTGCCTCTTGAGAAATTTGTGTGCAGGTCAGGAAGCAACAGTGAGAACTGGACATGGAACAACAGACTAGTTCCAAATAGGAAAAGGAGTTCGTCAAGGCTGTATATTGTCACC
>NW_011494775.1:498193-498265 GCF_000754665.1 Bison bison bison | reverse complement strand
GTATATTGTCACCCTGTTTATTTAACTTCTATGCAGAGTACATCATGAGAAAGGCTGGACTGGAAGAAACAC
>NW_011494775.1:493546-497844 GCF_000754665.1 Bison bison bison | reverse complement strand
GATCCACCCAGTCCATTCTGAAGGAGATCAGCCCTGGGATTTATTTGGAAGGAATGATGCTAAAGCTGAAACTCCAGCACTTTGGCCACCTCATGCGAAGCGTTGACTCATTGGAAAAGACTCTGATGCTGGGAGGGATTGGGGGCAAGAGGAGAAGGGGACGCCAGAGGATGAGATGGCTGGATGGCATCACTGACTCGATGGACGTGAGTCTGAGTGAACTCTGGGAGTTGGTGATGGACAGGGAGGCCTGGCGTGCTGCGATTCATGGGTTGCAAAGAGTCGGACATGACTGAGCGACTAATCTGATATGACCAGGGATATGACCTTACTTTACAACTAAGCCATAGAGCTTAACCAAGTTTATTTATGTAGTATCAGGACAGAACTTAAATTCAAATTTTTTATTACAAACCCCATCCCTTACCTGTGGAGAAGGAAATGGCAACCCACTCCAGTACTCTTGCCTAGAAAATTCCATGGATGGAGGAGCCTGGTGGGCTATAGTCCATGGAATCGCAAAGAGTCAGACACAACTGAGCGACTTCACTTTACTTCATCCCTTACCCAACATGCTGTATTGCATCTGTTTGTATTTACTGATCAAGGATGGCAAACCATGCCAGCAGGAGGAATGATGATGCAGGTACCTAAAAGGGGCTATCTCCACAGAATTCTTGGCTCCTGGTCCAGACCCAGGCTGCAAGGCCAGTGCCTTGGTATTTAGTGTGAGCCCCGCTCAGGGATGATAATTCCTGTTGTTGGGATGGGAGATAGTAAACCCAGCTGGAATATGGCCCATGAATCCCACTGGGATTTTTCAGTTCTCTCTGGGACTGCAGGTTTTTGTAGGGTTATCTCTGAAAGATGTATATAGCCTGAGACATTGGTGTGAGGAAATGAGTAAATATAAAGCATATCGTAAAGTATGTATTTAGTACTGTGATCATCAACCCAGCTGAGAATTAGCTCAGAAGGTTCTAGGAATAGTGTAGGACTTTGAGGAAGGGCATTGGCCCTGAACTGCCCTTCAGTTTGGAAGGGGTAAGGCAGAGAAGTGTGCATGTATACCAAGTCACTCCGGTCATGTCTGTCTCTTTTCAACCTCATGGACTGTAGCCCGCCGGGCTTCTCTGTCCATGGGATTCTCCAGGCAAGAATACTAGACTGGGTTGCCATGTCCTTCTCTAAGGGATCTTCCCATCCCAGGGATCAAACCTGCGCCTCTTATGTCTCCTGCATTGGCAGATGGGTTCTTTACCACTAGCACACCTGGGAAGCCCCCAGGGAGAGGAGGCAGAGAGGGGAAAAGGAAGGTGATAAGAAGAGTTGGAGGGGAGGGTGTAAGGGGTATGTGTGCCTGAGAGGAAGCATGCAACCCGATGAATAATGGAGAACAGCTTTATTACTTTCACTTTTTGAAATAAGAACTGGCTTATGAAGGTGGGGAGGGAGCAGCCTGGGAATAAATGAAATGAGAAAGGAAATTGAAACCATCATTTCTGGCCTGCTGATGAGAAGATGTCAGCATGTCCTTAGCCTCTTGCTGTATTCAGTGCTTTTCTAGAGATAAATGGTGGTGCTCAAACAGGTTCCATCGGGGCTCTAGAATATTCTGATTATGAAGAAAGAGGACTGGAAGTTGGGGACTAGTTGCTTAGTCTCTGAAGGACTTTTTATACATGAGCTATTCCACCATTAGCATTGGATTTAACTGCAAAACTGAAGGGAGGTCAAATAAGAACTTATAAAAGAGTAGGTTATACGTTGCTGGGGTCTCTAGCAAGATGACTCTAGGGATAGATTTGTTGAAATATCTAGAAAGCAAAGACTTGGAAACACCTGCACGAAACCACTGAGAAGCCTAGCAGAGCACAGGATACTTGGAACAAGCCTGCCTTTAGGCCTTTCCTCACCAGAAGCCAGGTCAGAGGGCAGGGGAGAGAAGCAGTTCAGTCACTAGGTACCTGAAGGGGCTAGAGAGAGAGGCTGGCTCAGGGACATAGCCTGAGAAAGCAGCCCCTGTGCTAAAATTCATGTGAAGTTCTCTGTGAGGACTCACTCCCTGCAAGGGGAGACAGGCAGAGTGTACACCTAAGACCAGGCATCTTGATCCCGAATTCTTCATTTGACTCTCCTCGGCATCCAGGCAAAGGGGGTTATTTAATAAAACTCAGGAGACTTCCCTGGTGGTCCTGGTGGCTAAGACTTCAAGTTCCCAGTGCAGGGGACCTAGGTTCAATCCCTGGTCAGGAAACTAGGTCTCACCTGCTGCAACTAAGAGTTCACATGTGGCAACTAAAGACCCTGCATGCTGCAACTAAGACCCAGCACAGCCAAATAAATAAGTAAATAAAATAAATACTAAAAGAAAGTTGGGAGAAGTGGGCAAATATCACAACTTAATGGATTAACCAAGGTCTGAGGCCCTCCTTTGGGGTGTACAGGCCCAGCACAGGGAGCAGTTTTACCCCTGGGGCAGATTTTGCTGACTCATGAATAAATGAAAAACTACACAGTCTGAAATCCTGCCTCTAACAGAGAAGATGGAGAACCTGAGACAGAAAGAGAGATTGAGGGGTGCTATGAATACCAGAATCCCAGTCCCAGGATTCTGAGGGACTTGTCTGATGGGACAATACCAGACACTTGAATCTCCTATTGAAAGCCTTATCCATCAGCTTCCCTGATAGCTCAGTTGGTAAAGAATCCACCTGCAATGCAGGAGACCCTGATTTGATTCCTGGGTCAGGAGGATCCGCTGGAGAAGGGATAGGCTACCCACTGCAGTATTCTTGGGCTTTCCTCATGGCTCAGCTGTTAAAGAATCTGCCTGCAGTGCAGGAGACCTGGGTTCAATCCCTGTGCAGGAGTCAGTAAACACTTCTTGAGCACTTATGAAGTTATTTGAGGGATACATTAAAAAAAAAAATGCTGTGGCTAAAGATCTTGAATGCCACAATGAAGACCTGGCACAGCCAAATAGATAAGTAAATGCGGCTGCTGCTGCTGCTAAGTCGCTTTAGTCATGTCCGACTCTGTGCGACCCCAGAGATGGCAGCCCACCAGGCTCCCCCGTCCCTGGGATTCTCCAGGCAAGAATACTGGAGTGGGTTGCCATTTCCATCTCCAATGCATGAAAGTGAAAAGTGAAAGTGAACTCACTCAGTCAGTTGTGTCCGACTCTGTGCGACCCCATAGACAGCAGCCCACCAGGCTCCTCCGTCCATGGGATTTTCCAGGCAAGACTACTGGAGTGGGGTGCCATTGCCTTCTCCGGATAAGTAAATAAATATATGTAAAAAAGTATGAGACTGCTCCTACTCTGGAGGAAATTAATGTCTTCTGATGAGATGGGCACCTTCTCCTTCAGCCATTTCCTTCATCACTTTCACATGTGTGATCCTTTGTGCGTGTTCTCAGTAGTGTCTGACTCATTGCAACCCCATGGACTATAACCCACCAGGTCCCTCTGTCCATGAGATTTCCAGGCAGGAGTACTGGAGCAGGTTGCCATTTCCTTCTCCAGAGGATCTTCCAGACCCAGAGATTGAACCCTAGACTCTTGTGTCTCCTACGTTGCCAGGCATATTCTTTACCACCAGCGCCACCTGGGAAGCCTGTTTGATCCCTTACCTCTACACTTTCTGTCCTCTTTTCTTTTCCTCTCTTTTCTGGCCCGTTTTTGTTCCCTTCAGTCATTTTCCTCTCTGAATATCCTTGCTGTCCGTCTCCCACTTGATCATCTCTAACCTTGTTTCTTGGTCTTCCCAACTTCCCTCATGCCCTGGAATGATGAGAAGCTAGCTTAATGCTGGCTCCAGATTGCTGTAGGCCTCTGGCAGAGATTAAAATTCTGTGGTCCTATGTGTCTAGACTTGGACAGGCACAGGGATTCCTGATTTCCCAGAGTTTAGAAACTGCTTAAATGAGCTAGGTCAGGAAGCAACAGTTAAACTGGACATGGAACAACAGACTGGTTCCAAATAGGACAAGGAGGATGTCAAGGCTGTATATTGTCACCCTGTTTATTTAACTTATATGCAGAGTACATCATGAGAAACGCTGGGCTGGAAGAAGCACAAGCTGGAATCAAGATTTCTGGGAGAAATATCAATAATCTCAGATATGCAGATGACACCACCCTTATGGCAGAAAGTGAAGAGGAACTCAAAAGCCTCTTGATGAAAGTGAAAGTGGAGAGTGAAAAAGTTGGCTTAAAGCTCAACATTCAGAAAATGAAGATCATGGCATCCGGTCCCATTACTTCATGGGAAATAGATGGGGAAACAGTATCA
>NW_011494775.1:482569-493446 GCF_000754665.1 Bison bison bison | reverse complement strand
TTCAAAAGCAGAGACATTACTTTGCCAACAAAAGTTCGTCTAGTCAAGGCTATGGTTTTTCCTATGGTCTTGTATGGATGTGAGAGTTGGACTGTGAAGAAGGCTGAGCACCGAAGAATTGATGCTTTTGAACTGTGGTGTTGGAGAAGACTCTTGAGAGTCCCTTGGACTGCAAGGAGATCCATCCAGTCCATTCTGAAGGAGATCAGCCCTGGGATTTCTTTGGAAGGAATGATGCTAAAGCTGAAATTCCAATACTTTGGCCACCTGATGTAAAGAGTTGACTCATTGGAAAAGACTCTGATGCTGGGAGGGATTGGGGGCAAGAGGAGAAGGGGACGCCAGAGGATGAGATGGCTGGATGGCATCACTGACTCGATGGACGTGAGTCTGAGTGAACTCCGGGAGTTGGTGATGGACAGGGAGGCCTGGCATGCTGCGATTCATGGGGTTGCAAAGAGTCGGACATGACTGAGCAACTGATCTGATGTCATCTGAATATGTCAAAGTCTGTATGTACAGCCTGTATCAGAAGAGTCTTAACCATGTCCAAGTAACATTAAAGATATGAGTCAAGAAGCATGTTCTACTCTTGCTTTTGTTTCTATGTCTAATGGCCTAGACATAAAAACAACTTCCAATCCATGGAACAAGTTGATACGGAATGAGAGGGGTGGCGTGACTCATTAAAATTATAATAATAATGAGAAACAAGTAGGGAAAGACCATAGAAAATGACAAGTTTCATGGGTGAGACATTCTGTTTTCCTACATTGTATACTTGGTGAATGTGTGTGAGTAATCAGTACACCCAGACTGTACTACTATTGAACTGAATGAAAGTACTACTAATGAACTACTGAATGCTGTTAAACAAGGGAATAAGTTAAGCAGCTCTTTTCTAAGGAGGTCACAGAGCAGAGACAGTTTGTTCTAGGGTCCCACTTTCTTAGGACTTGACATCTATTTCCTATCATAGTCCTGGAAGTTGAGGAATTCTTTCCTTCCTCTCTTTTTTCCTCTTTTCTTCCACAAAAATGTGATGAGCATTTATCATAAAGCAGGCTCTTTTAGGTCCTGGGAAAATACAAATGAGTAAAAACCACTCTCTGCTCAAAGAAGCTTATAGTCTGGTTTAGTTATTTCCTGGTATTTACAGGTCCATTTCACTGCCATGGTGAAATGAGAAAAAACAAGGACAATGTAATTAGTCTTTAAGTAAAGCTAAATATATTCAATATAAAACCTCTCCTCTTTAATGTGAGGTTATATTCGTATTTTCACGCTTTCCTGAAAAGATGATATTAATAGTAGATAGTAGTTTTCTCCTTTAACTTTACTTATTTGGCAGAAAATCAGCCATATCTCAAGAATTGTATGTTTGTGAGGGAAATCTACTGGTTAAAGGTTAATTTTCTCATTCCAGCGGTGGGTCTAAGAAAAGACCTTTTTTACCCCAAGGAGTGGACCTATGCAGGGAACATGGATTTGCTAGTCAGAGTGAAGTCGGTCAGTTGTGTCTGACACTTTGCAACCCCACGGACGGTAGCCTACCAGGCTCTGCCGTCCATGGGATTTTCCAGGCAAGAATACTGGAGTGGGTTGCCATTTCCTTCTCCAGTGGACCTTCCCAACCTAGGGATCGAACCCGGGTCTCCTGCATTGCAGACAGACGCTTTACCGTCTAAGCCACCTGAGACAAAAGCAGGCTCTGTTGCTACTTCCCACCCTCACTAGACTCAGAAATAAGGGAAGGGGAGAGATCCTGGTCCCAAGAGAGTCAAGGTTTGTAAATGTCCTCTCTAGAGAGCAGCTGCTCCTCCTGACAGCACAGAGGGGATAGCCAATGTCCCAGGAGCCCACGGGCCCAGGAAGTTCTGGGTTCATCTCTTCTAGCCAGAGTGAGGGGGTGGTGAGAAGGAGAAGGAAGGATAGCAACTCTACAGGGAGATCCAGCAAGTGTAACAGGAAAAGCTCATGAAACAGGAACAGTCTGCTCCACAGTGAGAAGCCTCTGGGCTCTATCTTTTATGGGGTAATGGAATGTGGTCACCAGCTTTTATCAAAATTAACCAGGCATTCAGGTGTTCCATGGCCAAGGCACAAATAACCCACCCGCCAATCCTTTTAATCATATCACTTAGCCAGTCACACTCCTGCGATCAGCAAAGCATTAGCACCTAAACTCAGACTACTGCACTATAACAAGACTGCATCATCCTGTTTATAGCTTAGGGCTTATGGGTTTGAACTAATTTAGGAATCAGTTTGGGACCAAATGGAGAAAGTCTTGTTGTGAGTCAGCAGTTTGCTTAGTGAGTAAGATGCAATGCATGCGTAGAATCCAGAGGTTAGGGAGTCACCGGTCTTACTAAAGATTCAGACATATAAGCAATTATTTCAGTAGAGTGTAATAATTGCATGTACAAAGGCACAGAGAACTGTGATATAGGAGGAGCATGATAAGTTTAGTAGGAGTAGAAGGAAGATATAGTTGGTGGGAGTTTCTGAAAAGGGGACTAGAAATGGAGGGTGGAGTCTGATTGTGAGGGGCCAGCCAGGATAGATTCATAGGAAGCAGAGCTGAGGAGAGAGCTACTGACCAAGGGATTAGGAAGGTGAGGGAAGGCTTTCCTAAGGAGTTGGCCCTTGGGATGGGTCTCTTTCTAGACCTCTCTTTAAGTCTCTCTTCTCTTCTTCCTTTCCCCCTGCCCCACATTTTCATGCTAGGCCCAGAACATCCTCGCAGCCTGCTGCTCTAATTACTTCATCCCATTTTAATTCTGCTGAGTTAGGAGCCTCTGAACTCAAGAGGAAATTCACGCAAAATACCAGACAAATTGAATGTGCTGGCATTTCAGAAATACGGCTGACCCTATCTGCCCCTTCATGTTTGCTTCCTCTAGCACTGCCTCAACCAGCAGCAGATTGAAAAATCAACAGTAGGATGTGCTGATGAGAAGAGGTGATGGCACTGATGAAGTAAGAACTGGGGTTAACTGACTTACTGGAGTCATTACCTTTTATGGAAAGAGAGAAGGACAGGGTGAGGTCTTTCTGATAGGGGGCTTTCCCTAGACCCTTTTGGAAGCTTCTGGGATCCATCTTTGCAGCTCCAAAACTTTGTGAGTGTTTGTGAGTTGTAATATTTCTTCTTCCTTAGTGATATTTGCAAATTGGGAGAGATACCCTTATTCTCAGCTGTTTATTGATGGAGATGTATAGAATGACTTCTCAGAATGAAGGGATTTCAGTTTATAAATCAGCAGTTCCCAAATTTTTTTGCTCTCAGGATTTCTTTGTACTCTTAAAAATTATTGAAGGCCTCCCAGAGCTTTTGTTTGTGGGTTATCCATATCAGTATTTACTGTACCAAAAATTAAAACTGAGAAAATAATATTTATTAACCCATCTTAAGATAACAATAATAAACCATTATATGTTAACTTAAATATTATATTTTAGTTAACATTAGAAGACATCTGGATTCTCAGTTCTGCTTCTGTATTCAGTATCAATATTTTGTTTTGGTTGAAGTATATGAAAAAAATCTGGCCTCAGAGAATTGGAAAAGGTAGGAGTATTTTAGATTTCCAATAATTGTGGATATTTTTCTTTGATATTACACCAAAACTCTACACATGGTCATTTCTTAAAGATCACTTGCAATGTGGAATCTGAAACTATCATTTTCTACTCCATTACATTAAAATCCATTTGTTTAACTTGTACTTTGAATAAATTTTGTAATGTCATACATTGGTCATTTGGAAAATATAGATCCTCTGAATTGTATATATCTTTCAAATGTTGATACATTTCATTTATAATATTTTAAAAATCACATTCTTTGTATCACCATCAATCTCATCAGGGAAGTCTTTAAGCATTGGGTAGCCATCAAGTTCATGGTGGCAGATACAAGTGTCTCAAAATTCTAATTTTCACTTGAAAGCTTGAATTTTATCATTGGCAGCAAAAGCTGTCAGTTGTTTTCCTTGAAGTGACAGGCTAACTTTGTTCATTTTTGGGAAACTGTCTGCCAAACACTCAAATCTGAATAATCTTAGTTTGTCTTCTATAGTTATTCTAACAAGTAAAAATGATATTCCATGAAAGAGGGTAATTCAGCTTGAAACTCAAAAAATTGCAAAATGCTTTTCCTAGAGACAACCATTATACTTGAGATACAGCAGAAGTGCTTTATGTGTGCTTCCTATTTCCTCAGACAGAATATTAAAAAGATATACTCAAAGGTTGAGATTTAGTAAAAATTAATAGTGTTTACAGTTATATCAAGTTCAGTCCTAAGTTAAAGTGAATTTTTTTTTTTTTTTTACTGCAATGAAGAATACAAGAACTGCTTGTACAGTTTAGTGCCACTGCAAGATATAAGCTATTTTACCCACTATTGCATTTGCACCATCAGTGCAAATGTCAGCACGGTGAAAAATGAAAATAATGTCTTAATTTTGTTATCAAAATAGTTTTGACCTTAAGGACTTTTAGAGTCTTGGGAACCTCCCAGTGGAGGAAAACTACTACCCTAAATGACGTGGCCAAGTTCCTCAGGATTTGACTCAAAGTCTCTTTTCTTCTCACTCTCTGCTGTCTCCTTAGGCAAACTTATCTACTGCCTTTGAACAAATGACCCACACATTTGTTATCCCTATCCCTGACTCCTTCCTGGAGCTGGAGACCCATGTATCTAGCTGTCAACTTAACATTGACACTTGGATGTCTTGAAGGCTCCTGAAGGGCAACCTCAGACTTTGCTTGTGGTCTTTTCCTCCCTTGTTTTCTTCCATCATGTTATCCAAGCTGGAATCCTTGTTCTCACACTCTCTCCACACTCTCCCTCCTCCATATCCACTCAATCACCGAGTCCTGTAATTTTACCTCCTAAATATCTTTTTAGTCCACAACTAATCTCTATCACTACCACCACCACCACCACTACGGAAGTTAGAGGCACCATTATCTCTTGCTTGGAATTACCACAACAGTCCCCCTTCAATCTATTCTCTTCGTTGTAGCTAAGTGATCTTTTCAAAACCTGTATTTGATCCTGCCAAAACTCTGCTTAAACCCTTTAATGACCTCCCGTTGCTCTCAGGATGAAGGTCAAAAATTTTAATTCGATCTGACTGCCTAATCTATGTCAAGTTCTTCATTATATACTCTCCTTAAACATGTTCTTTCTTTAATAACGCTCATCATGATTTGTACTTAAATATTCATTAGTGGGATTGTTTGGTTAGACTGTAAATTCCTTCCTTGATGAGACTGTAAGTTTCAGGAGAGCAGATATTTTATAAATATTTACTGAGTCAGTGATGAAATGAGACCTAGGACAATTCCTGTGAGCATAGATTAACCACTGAAAAATAAGTCATCTGCCCCAGGCCCCTGAGTTGGGGGAAGACCTATTTTTATTTTTATTGTCTCATACCATTTTGAAAAAAAATGCTACCTTGTGTGAGGCTTTCCATCAAAGCATCCTCCTAAGTGTGGGAGCACATTAATCTTCCTTTTGACATAGAAGCCCTCTTTGCTCCCTATCACTCATGCTGCCAGCGGCTCTTGGAGAGGGTTAGCTAGCAATTCTGGCCCTTCAGGAATATAAAGGAGGACGCATCTCTCTCTCCCACTAGGTGCTTGGCTAGGAGGCTCATTTCAGCAAAAGGGAATAAAATATATCAAGTGGAGGTGCCAAGAGGGAAACAAAAAGAGGATGAGTCATGATGTTTGTCCAGGGAGACTTCAATCTACTATGGAGGACAGAGCCCCATCTTGGTTTTTTTGGTTTTTTTTTTTAGCTGAGCTCAGTATAGCACTGGAAGTGGTCCTTCCTACAGGAGGGAAGGGAAACAATGTTTATTAAGCACCTACTCTGTTAGTAAGCAACTACCAGACTGTTGTTCTCTCAATTAGTCTTTTTTTTTTTTAATCATTTATTTATTTATTTTTGGCTGTGCTGGGCCTTCATTGCTGCACAGGCTTTTCTCTAGTTGCAGCGAGCGGGGGCTATTCTCTAGTTGCAGTATGCAGGCTTCTCATCGTGGTGGCTTCTCTTTTTGAGGACCACAGGCTCTAGGGAGCTCAGGCTTCAGTAGTTGCGGCTCCCGGGCTCTAGAGCATAGGCTGAATAGTTGTGGCACTCGGGCCTAGAGGCATGTGGGATCTTCCTGGACCAAGGATCAATCCCATGTCTCCTGCACTGGCAGGCAAATTCTTTACCACTGAGCCACCAGGGAAGCCCCCTTTTATTTAATCTTTACAACAATCCTGTGAAGTAGTAATTTTCCCCATTTGTTTAGATGAGAAAAAACTGAGGGCCAGAGAGGTAAAATAACTTGTATAAGTAACACAGTTAGAATATATATATTAGGTCTGTTTATCTACCCACTCCACATCCCCCTTTGTGACTCTGTACTGGTAAAAACTTGGCTGCAGGCAATGTTATATACCACATGACACCTCTCACCCCAACTTCTTAAACTATCATTTACTCACCTCCATCTTCCTCCGCTCTTAGGTAATTGAACCAGAGGGAGATTCTGACCCAAGGTCAGTCCGTTCATGGGCTAGCCAGTCACCTCTAATTTATGGCCCCGTGGAGAAAAGATGATTTGAGCCAATTTGATTCCCTCTATCTATCTATCCCTTTACTTTAGGTTAGGAAACCTCAACCTAAAGTAAAGAGTTTTCAGCAGTAATCAGAGCCTGCAAGAGAAGCATATTTGCCCAGTGGAGCTGAATCACATTAGGGGCCAATGGAGCCTGACACGACAGAGCCATGACTTCCAGTTGCTGAGGAGCCTTGAATTTAAATTCCTTCCCAGCTCCAGTGACTGCCCTTGGAGGTCCTGAGAGGCCCAAACCTCTATACTTGAGTTAACTTAAGGGGATCTCTTTTCCTGTGAGTTGGACTCACAGAGTTACAGAGTAGCAGAGTCAGAATCTGAACCCAAGTTCATCTGACTGCACACCTTGACTCCTTTCATTTTTCCACACTGCAACGGGGGAATCCCTGAGCAGTGTCAAGGCCCAGCACCCTGGAAGTGAACACAGTCAAGTTTGGAGAGTGGTACCAGGTTAAACTAAGATCATGGCATCTGGTCCCATCACTTCATGGGAAATAGATGGGGAAACAATGGAAACAGTATCAGACTTTATTTTGGGGGGCCCCAAAATCACTGCAGATGGTGACTGCAGCCATGAAATTAAAAGACGCTTACTCCTTAGAAGGAAAGTTATGACCAACCAAGACAGCATATTCAAAAGCAGAGATGTTACTTTGCCAACAAAGGCCCGTCTAGTCAAGGCTATGGTTTTTCCAGTGGTCATGTATGGATGTGAGAGTTGGACTGTGAAGAAAGCTGAGTGCCGAAGAATTGATGCTTTTGAACTGTGGTGTTGGAGAAGACTCTTGAGCGTCCTTTGGACTGCAAGAAGATCCAACCAGTCCATTCTAAAGGAGATCAGTCCTGGGTGTTCATTGGAAGAACTGATGCTAAAGCTGAAACTCCAGTACTTTGGCCAGCTCATGTGAAGAGTTGACTTATTGGAAAAGACTCTGATGCTGAGAGGGATTGGGGGCAGGAGGAGAAGGGGATGACAGAGGATGAGATGGCTGGATGTCATCACCGACTCGATGGGCAAGAGTTTGGGTGAATTCCGGAAGTTGGTGATGGACAGGGAGGCCTGGCGTGCTGCAGTTCATGGGTTCGCAAAGAGTTGGACGTGACTGAGTGGCTGAATTGAACTGAACCAAGTTAAAGAAGGATGTCTGAGGAACCCTTTCCTGCTGGGTCCTGTGAGGTGGTCAAAAGACATTAATAATGGCTGGCCTTGCTTTGGGAAATACAAACCATGCTGGCTAGAAGCCCTTCCATTGTGTTACAGTTGAGTGTACAACGTCATGTGTGAAGTGACTAGTCATCAGTGATGTCTCTTAGTGATACATTCCCATAAAGGCCCTAGACCCTAGACTGGTCAGAAGAAGGAACTACAAAGCACCACTGCTCAGTCGCTTATGTGTGTCTGACTCTTTGTGACCCCACGGACTGTGGCCCGCCAGGCTCCTCTGTCTATGGGATTTCCCAGGCAAGAATACTAGAGTGGGTTGCCATTTCCTTCTCCGGGGGATCTTACTGACTCAGAGATTGAACCCACATCTCCAGAACTGGCCGGCAGATCCTTTACCACTGAGTCACTGGTAAGCCCTGGAGCTGGGCAGATGGGGATTCAAACCCTCTTCCTGCCTGTCTGCCCCTGAGCAGGGCAACACTGTCTTCTCACTGTTTCCTATTATTATATCCTTATTGGTAAGAAGTGGAGAAAATTCCTACCTCACAATAAGGATTATAAGAGATAAATATGCAACACCCTACGCTCAGGGAGTTAGTGTTTGATGGATACAGAGTCTGAGTTGGGTAAGATGAAAGTGCTCTGGTGAGTGATGGTAGTGATGGTTGCACAACAGTGTGAATGTACTTTATGTGACAGAACTGTACGTTTAAAAATGGTTAAAATGGTAAAATTTTATGTTATGTCTATTTTACATTTAAAAAAAAAAAAGGGTTTTAAATTGGTCTCCCATTTTGCAAGTGCTTTGTAGGTGCTGGTTTCTGTTTTTATCCCCTGTGGCAGAAGCCAAGGTCCAGTCAGTCCCAATGCTCTTAACCCAAGGCAACCCTCTGACCTCTCCTCCAAGACCCTAAGGCACTGGGCCTACTGTGGCCCTTGCCCTAGAGAGCTGGAGGCCCATCAGGGCAATGAAGTAAAGTCCTCAGACCTGGGAGGTCAGGGCAGTACTCTGAACTGAGCACTTTCCAGGTCAAGAGGCCAACGCTTGAAGCTGCGGGGGCAGAGGAGAGCTGGGTTTGAGTTTTGACCAGGCCTAGCCTCAAGATGCCACAGGTCAGTGTGCAAGGCTCTGACTGCCAAGAGAGGAGCCCCAGAGAGAATCCTCATTGGGGAAGAGTGGGTGGATGAGCTGCATCTCTGCTGGAAACTCCAGAGTTCTTCTGGGTGGGCGCTTTTCTCTCTGGCTGCCAGTGTTCTCATCACACCACTAGCAGTGCTCCTTATGGGCCTTGTGAAAGGGCCTGGTGCCCTCACCCTTTCCTCACAGGAACCTCCCTGCCTCCCCCAAAGGTGTGCCTGTGTTAATATGATAATGCTGTGACAATGGCCAGGAAATGACCTCAGCTAACTGATTAGGCCCTCTGGAATGGCATCTGAGACACTGCTTTCATTTTCCCTGGTGAGGAGGCAGCCAGGGCCCAGGGCTGAAGCACAGACACTGGCTGGGAAATTGTATCCGGAAAAGCACTGAGGGGGAAAATTGGAAGTATCAGAATTTCCCAGGTCGCTGTTCCATAGGGGCCAAAATCATTAGCAGCAGCACTAATTATGATCCGGGAGTGTCAGGCCTGGCTGCCGAGCCTGCCCAGGTAGTCCTTGAGAGCCGCCTTGGGAGCCAGCAGGGCAGAAGAGCTGCAGGGATGCCTGGGAAGAGAGAAGCTGGGAGAGGAGAGATAGCAGGGTCATTCAGACATGTGGATAAGGGGAGCTGGGTAAGATTCAGTTGCTGGGTGCCTTCCTGTCCTTCAGAATGCTTGGGACTGTGATGGGAAGGGTGGAATTTAGGCTGCTAGAATGATTTCTACCTGCTGGGAATTCAGAATTGTCTCCACTTCCTCTCTCCTCATTGTCTTGAGTCGTCAATGCCCCACTGAAAATTCTCTTGTTGTCAGTGTCACTGGTGGCTTCTCATTTCAGCGGGATTCCTTAGTCCTCCTTTTACTCATCTTGCAGCAGCATTTGACATGTATGTTCACTCTTTTCTTTCTAAGACATCCTCTTCATTGGGCTTCCCAGACGCTCCTCTCTCAGTTCTTCTCCTACCTCCTCAATGTCCAGTGCTGTCTCCTCATTTCCCCTACCTCTATTGCCCTAGGACTGTCATCATAGCTTTGTTCTTCTTTCTCCACCCTCCCTAGATAATCCCATCTATCTCAGAATGTTAAAATCACCTATATGTTTAGTTCAGTTCAGTTCCCTCGCTCAGTCGTGTCCGACTCTTTGCGACCCCATGAATTGCAGCACGCCAGGCCTCCCTGTCCATCACCAACTTCGGGAGTTCGCCCAAACTCTTGTCCATCGAGTCGGTGATGCCATCCAGCCATCTCATCCTCTGTCGTCCCCTTCTCCTCCTGCCCCCAATCCTTCCCAGCATCAGAGTCTTTTCCAAGGAGTCAACTCTTTACATCAGGTGGCCAAAGTATTGGAATTTCAGCTTTAGCATCAGTCCTTCTAAAGAAATCCCAGGGCTGATCTCCTTTAGAATGCACTGGTTGAATCTCCTTGCAGTCCAAGAGACGCTCAAGAGTCTTCTCCAACACCACAGTTCAAAAGCATCAATTCTTCGGCACTCAGCTTTCTTCACAGTCCAACTCTCACATCCATACATGACCACTGGAAAAGCCATAGCCTTGACTAGACGGACCTTTGTTGGCAAAGTAATATCTCTGCTTTTGAATATGCTATCTAGGTTGGTCATAACTTTCCTTCCAAGGAGTAAGCGTCTTTTAATTTCATGGCTGCAGTCACCATCTGCAGTGATTTTGGAGCCCCCAAAAATAAAGTCTGATACTGTTTCCACTGTTTCCCCATCTATTTCCCATGAAGTGATGGGACCAGATGCCATGATCTTCATTTTCTGAATCTTGAGCTTTAAGCCAACTTTTTCACTCTCCTCTTTCACTTTCATCAAAAGGCTCTTTAGTTCCTCTTCACTTTCTGCCATAAGGGTGGTGTCATCTGCATATCTGAGGTTATTGATATTTCTCCCGGCAATCTTGATTCCA
>NW_011494775.1:479290-482469 GCF_000754665.1 Bison bison bison | reverse complement strand
AATCTTGATTCCAGCTTGTGCTTCTTCCAGCCCAGCGTTTCTCATAATGTACTCTGCATATAAGTTAAATAAGCAGGGTGACAATATACAGCCTTGACGTACTCCTTTTCCTATTTGGAACCAGTCTGTTGTTCCATGTCCAGTTCTCACTGTTGCTTCCTGACCTGCATATAGATTTCTCAAGAGGTAGGTCAGGTGGTCTGGTATTTCCATCTCTTTCAGAATTTTCCACAGTTTATTGTGATCCACACAGTCAAAGGCTTTGGCATAGTCAATGAAGCAGAAATAGATGTTTTTCTGGAACTCTCTTGCTTTTTCCATGATCCAGTGGATGTTGGCAATTTGATCTCTGGTTCCTCTGCCTTTTCTAAAACCAGCTTGAACATCTGGAAGTTCATGGTTGATGTATGCTGAAGCCTGGCTTGGAGAATTTTGAGCATTACTTTACTAGCATGTGAGATGAGTGCAGTTGTGTGGTAGTTTGAGCATTCTTTGGCATTGCCTTTCTTTGGGATTAGAATGAAAACTGACCTTTTCCAGTCCTGTGGCCACTGCTGAGTTTTCCAAATTTGCTGGCATATTGAATGCAGCACTTTCATAGCATCATCTTTCAGGATTTGAAATAGCTCAACTGGAGTTCCATCACCTCCACTAGCTTTGTTTGTAGTGATGCTTTCTAAGGCCCACTTGACTTCACATTCCAGGATGTCTGGCTCTAGGTGAGTGATCACACCATTGTGATTATCTGTGTCGTGAAGCTTTTTTTTGTACAGTTCTTCTGTGTATTCTTGCCACCTCTTAATATCTTCTGCTACTGTTAGGTTGATACCATTTCTGTCCTTTATGAGCCCATCTTTGCATGAAATCTTCCTTTGGTATCTCTAATTTTCTTGAAGAAATCTCTAGTCTTTCCCATTCTGTTGTTTTCCTCTATTTCTTTGCATTGATCGCTGAGGAAGGCTTTCTTATCTCTCCTTGCTATTCTTTGGAACTCTGCATTCAAATGCTTATATCTTTCCTTTTCTCCTTTGCTTTTCGCTTTTCTTCTCTTCACAGCTATTTGTAAGGCCTCCCCAGGCAGCCATTTTGCTTTTTTGCATTTCTTTTCCATGGGGATCGTCTTGATCCCTGTCTCCTGTACAATGTCATGAACCTCCGTCCATATTCATCAGGCACTCTATCTGTCAGATCTAGTCCCTTAAATCTAGCTATCTTCAGGCCCTGCGTCTCCCCCTGAACATTATACTCATACCCAGCTGCTACTTGACATCTCCATGTGAATGTCACTCATAGTCCACTCAGACTCACTGGTACCCCAGTCTTCTCCATGGCAATAAATGCAACTCAGGTTCTATCAGTTTCCAAACTTTGGAGTCATTCCTGGATTTTCTCTTTCTTTCATGTCTCCTTATCTAATTCCTTGGAAAATATTGTCAGTTCTTCAACATATAACTTCCATCCTGTTGCCTAAGATAGATGCTCCAGCTGCCACTGTCATGTTTGTGAGATTCCAACTGATGGAAAGGGGAGAAGGAAGAAGTAGATAGCAGACCCCTTCCTGTAAGAACATGACCTGAAAGTTGCATATATCCCTCTACTCAAATCCCATCAACCAGCATTTTGTCACAAGACCACATTTCACTGCAAGGGAGCTTGGGAAATGTAGTTCTTTTTCTGAGTAGCCTGTGCCCAGCTAAAATGTGACAGGAGAGACTGAATTTGTGGGGGACATGAGTGAGCTCTGTCATAGTTCCTGAGTGGTTTTCTTGCTTCTGCTCTACCTCCCACAGGGTATTCTCAACACAGAAGCTGGAGTAGTCCATTAAAATCAGAACATTTCACTCTGTGCAGAACTTGCCAATCACTTCTCTCTCACTAGGCATGAAATCTACAATCCTTATAATCTACGGGGTCTTATGTAATTTGTGCACCATTCTCTCTCTTGCCTCATCTCCTATCTCTCTCCCATTGTTTACTCCACCCCAGGCTGTGTTCCTTGCAGAATGCCCCCAGTGCAGGGCTTTTGCATTGCTCTTCCCTCTGCCTGGAATGCTCGCCTCTCACATAGCTGCATGTCTAGCTCCTCTTCCTTCAGGTGTTTGCGTAAACGCTAGCTCCTCAGAATGGCTCTTCTTGAGCTCTGTTCCCACCATCTGTAGCCCTCTTACCTACCTTGTTGTTGTTGTTTTTTTTCAAGACAGTTAATGCCACCTGAAATGCATGTTTTTTTCCCCCACTAGGCCTTAGGATCTACATTCCACATATAGCAGGCGTGCTATGAACAATATTCCTGTTGAATAAATGAATGAAGATGGCTGTGCCTGGTATCAAAGGTGACAGGATGGGGTTTCTTTCCTAATCCATTCAGGGAGAACTCATTTCTTGATCACTGGTGTAGTTCCAGGTTGGAAACAGACTAGTTAGTTTCTTGTTCCTGGGCACTCTCTTCAGTTCAATTGATCAAATATTCATTAGGCAGCTAGTGTGTTAGACATTTAGTATGGTGGATATAAAAGAAGAAGCTATAGATCAGTATTGGCCCTCAGGAAACTTACAGCTTGGTTAGGAACCGAGATTTTGTCTTTTTTTTTCCTTGCAAGTGTGGCCATTCAGGTCCAGTATAAAAGGTCAGGAAAAGAGGAAAACCACTCTTTTCTTTTATGGCAACGTTGTGAACTGTTGTGGCCTGGGCTGTGGGAGAGGGACAGGTATAAAGAAAACCTGCCCCATTATAGATTATAGTTTTAGGTTATGATGGGCTTCACTCTCCTACTCGCTATGAAGTAGGGACTCAGTCACTGGTGGTCTGCTTAAGAAACAGTTTGAATTAGTTCTTGTTCAGTGTATGAGGGGAAATAACATGAGATGCAGCAGGTAACCAGAGGGCTAGGGAGATGGAGAGGAGGGATGTGAATCTCAGGGGGGCCCAGGGGAAAGGTTGCTCAGAAAAACTGAGCAAGAGATAAATTACCTGAAAGGGTTGTTCCATTATCCTTTCCTGTTCTGGGCAAAATGCGAAAGGTCAGAGTTGATTATTTTCCCCAGACTCTTCTCTGCAGGGCCACTTAGACACTGCTCTGACATTTGCAGTCCGAGAAGATCAGAGGACTCCTCTGAGGCCTAGCTTTGGAAGTCAATGTTGGGAAAGTTCCTATTTTTTTTTTTTCCCTTTGGATGGT
>NW_011494775.1:461318-479190 GCF_000754665.1 Bison bison bison | reverse complement strand
TTTTTTTTTTTTTTCCCTTTGGATGAGGTTGCTTATTGCATCCTCCCTAATTCTCCCTTCTTTTGACATTCCCCTTCAGTCTGAGAGGTAGAGCCAAGAGCAGTGGCTCATGAACTTAAAGCAAGCATTAGAGCTACCTGGCTGCTGCTGCTAAGTCGCTTCAGTCGTGTCTGACTCTGTACGACCCCATAGTTGGCAGCCCACCAGGCTCCCCCGTCCCTGGGATTCTCCAGGCAAGAATACTGGAGTGGGTTGCCATTTCCTTCTCCAATGCATGAAAGTGAAAAGTGAAAGTGAAGTCGCTCAGTCGTGTCCGACTCTTAGCGACCTCATGGACTGCAGCCTACGAGGCTCCTCTGTCCATGGGATTTTCCAGGCAAGAGTACTGGAGTGGGGTGCCATTGCCTTCTCCGAGCTACCTGGAAGGTTTGTTAAAATAAGATTGCTGTTGTCACACCCAGAATTTACCAGTACAGTAGGTCTGGGTTAGGGCCTAAGAATTTTCATTCATAGCAAGGTCCCAGGTGCTGCTGGTCCCAATCACATTGGGAGAACCGCTGGCCTGAAGCAGTGGTTCTGATTTGGATCTAAAGGTGTCCCATCCATGACCTTCCATTTTAGTCCTTTCCCCCAATTCCCCAGCTACTGGGAAATGGGCCTTGAGTTATCCCAAGACTAATGTAAATTAGATGTCAAGGGGGACTGCCCTGGTGGTCCAGTGGCTAAGACTCTGTGTTCCCAATGCAGGGGACAACATTCTATCCTTGATAAGGGAACTAGATCCCACATGGTGCAACTAAGAGTTTGCATCTGCAACCGAAGATGCCACTATGAAGATCAAAGATCCTGCATGCCACAGCTAAGACCTGGTGCAGCCAAATAAATTAAAAATTATTTAGATAAAATAAGTTAAATGTCAAGGATTTCCTGATTACCAGGGTTATTGGCCAAGGCAGCCCCAGGAATCACCCTCCCTGTGAATCTTTGGCAATCTCTTCTACTCTCATTTGTCTGGGTGAGTGCAGATCTATTCCCACCATCCCTCACCCCATTCATGGAGGTGAGGATAAGTAAGGCCTCCTCAGCCAGGGAATCCCCAGATCTGAGAGTTGCAGAAACTGTTGTGGTAGAGGATGGGAGAACAATAGATGCAGAGTAAGCTGAGAAGGCAATGGCACTCCACTCCAATACTCTTGCCTGGAAAATCCCATGGATGGAGGAGTCTGGTAGGCTGCAGTCCATGGGGTCGCTAAGAGTCGGACACGACTGAGCGACTTCACTTTCATTTTTCACTTTTATGCATTGGAGAAGGAAATGGGAACCCAATCCAGTGTTCTTGCCTGGAGAATCCCAGGGACGGGGGAGCCTGGTGGGCTGCTGTCTATGGGTCGCACAGAGTCGGACACGACTGAAGCGACTAAGCAGCAGCAGCAAGCTGAGGAAACCCACCCCTCCTAGGTTTCTGGTTCTTTGAGATTAAAATATTTGTTTCTTCCTGGGCTCTGCTCAGCCCAGGACTGGGAAACCATTTATGCTTAATGTCCCCAACCATTAGCAGCCCAGCATAGGGCTCTGCTAATCAGGCTCCTTAATGGCTGTGCTGTGAAGAGTGAGGTTGTGAGTGTCTGCATCAGCTTCTCAGCCTTAGCTAGAGAGAAGCATCTAGACAAAGATCAGGGCCTAGATAGGCTCAGAGGTGTCCTAAGAATGATTCATGTTAGTGTAGGAGGCCCATCTTATTCACGGTAACTTGTCTTCCCACCTCCATTTTGGTAGAGATGCCAAATTAGGTCCCTTGGTCACTTCAGCTGAAATAAGAAGATACCTCCCCCCCACCCACCACCACACTCCCATTCCAGCCTTCTCTCCTACATTAGAAGACAATGAGCTTCTTTGGGAACATATTGCTGTATCAGGGGCCCTCATGCAACTGAGCGATTGACCATGCGTGCACACATTTAAGGGTAATAGATAATATTCTTAGAGAAGAGGTCATGCCTTGAATGCAGTCTCAGAATTTCAATATTTATATCTTGCTCCTCTTAACATCTCTTGATGCATTTGTTCTCGCTAGATAACTCAAACTACTGGCAGTTCCACAAGACCCTGGAAGGGAAAGTTGTTCTCCTCCCCATTACTCCCTTCAATGAGATACTTGAAAGAAGAGTTGAGTTTCTACTATTAAGAGGCATGGAGGGAGACAACAAGTGCCAGCTACTGGTTCCTACTCGCTCTTCCTTCATTTCTGGGAACTCCAAGGCCTGGGACAGGTTGAGCACCTTTAAGGGAGATCCCAACACTCAGCCTCTGCAGCCAGTCAGGATCACAGGGCTAGATAATTCTGACTTTTCCCAGGCAAGGAAAGCCTATATATTTGAAGCCACCAAAAAGCCAGCCCATTGGCCAAGACTTTGGGGGCCTCCTGTTTCCTGCGTTTTCTATCCTGGCCCCTCAGCCTCCGGTCTGAGCCATGGGGAATCCTGTCCAATCTGCTGGAACAGACCATCACAAGCTGCTCCTGTTGTGGTCTGGGCCGCCAGCTCCCCAGCCTGCTGCTGCTGGAAGGAGGCTACAATGTCAGTAATCAGTCCACAACCTCCCTCCACATGCCAGCCCTTTGTGGGGGAGGGGAGCCCATTTGGAAAGAATCACATCTGAAGCAGGCAATTTGGAGGGGTGTTGGGAGAATGGAGGAAGGGAAAACTGCTCAGGTTGCCAATTGGGCACAACCATGTTTTAGCCAGGCCACATTGTGCCCACATTTTTCCTGTAGCCCAGGCTTCCCACGTGGCCCATTTAGGCCCATCTGCCCACTTCTCATTCTCTCTGCCGCTCCTGGGCCCTGGAGAAATGCCAGCATTTCCCTTCTCTGTCCCTTCTGCCTTCTGGGCCCCACCTGGCCCACCCCCAAGGTGTTCAAACATCCAGCTGGAGACTGGCTTAGAGGCAGGCAGTGTAAGCAGGGCAGGGGCTAGAACTGTAGTTTTGAGCTGATAATATTGTGTTCCAGAGCCAAGGATAGGTGGACGTACTTAGCACCTGAAATGTTACCTTTTTCCTGGTCTCCTAAACTACCAGGACGTAATCTCCCTGAAGAGGAGAAGACCAGTGCTGGACTCAGATCCATCCCTTTTCTAGCTGGTAGCTTTGGGCAAGTCAACTCCTCTGAGTCTCTGCTTCCTCAACTGTACAATGAGGGTATTAAATAGGGTAATGTGAGAAGAAATGGGTAAACTGGGAACTGCAGTACAGAGCTTATCTGTTTTCTGTCTTATCTGTTATCCTTCTTGTGCCCTGCCCTTCTGGGTCCCCCAGATGCTGATCACACAGGGGATGGTGCTCTCTTGTCTGTCTAAGGGGTCAGGATGCTCTGAGAAGCACCCCCACCCTGTCAGGAACAGCCAGAGCTCTGAAAGCCCCGAGGAAGGGGTGCATAGTCCCACGTATGTGTTGTTTTTCCAAGAATCCAAGGGAGTGGAATGACTTGAAGATAACTGAAGTCACAGGAGGCGCTGTGGGATGCCGGTGTGGGGTCTCATTTCCTTCACTTTGCTCCAGAAGTCTCCAGAGTATGGATGTGCTGGGTTTTTCTCCTGCCTGGCTCTGGCCAGGTTTGGAGGAGGAATCCCCACTGAAGATTGCTGTCAGACTTGCCTTTCCCTCCCCCAGCCTCATCTTTGGTGATTTAAAGAAATTATTTGGACACAAGAGTTAATGGAAGTAGGTTGCTAGTGTGTGGGCGAATTCATCATTGTCTCCCTGCGTCCTAAGAGCAGATCTGTCTTTCAGGGTGAGATATCCTGGAGTGACTTTCAAAGGTCTGAGAAATATAGGCTCTCTTGGGAGGGCAGAATTGTGGAGAGCTTGGGCAGGGATTTCAGGGAGCTGGGGTGACTGCAAAGTGGCTGTAAGGACTGACTGGGAGGGCTTTCCCTTTTGTTTCTTTACTTACGGGAGAAGGGAGGCAGAGGGTATTGGCATTGCTGGGAATGTTGCCGCCCCAGACCTATCCCGTCCCATCCCTGGGAAGTAGGCTGTTCCTTGCAGTCCACTGCTCTGGGTGAGGAGGACTGTTCCTGCAGCTGTCGGTGGCAGTGATGAAAGAGGTGGAGGGGAGGGGAGGTAAAAGGAGGGTGTTTGATGGAGGTCGTGCTCTGGAGGGAATAGGATTGCTCTCCTTCCTTGCATCCCCTCATTTGACCAGCTCAGCACTTCCTGGAGGTGGCACTCAGGCAGGGAGCTGTTTTGAAATCACAAAGACGTAGTGCTGGAAGGCTTGGAGGCTGGGAGGTGGGCTGTGAATGGGAACATGATTATGCAGGTGGAGGCAGAACTCTGTGGCCAGGAAAGAACTGCTTCCCCCTCCAGCCCCACATCCAGCTAGGTCTTTCCCACAGTCTAAGCACCCATGAATCTGCCTGAAATTTGGGAGACCTGGGTTTGATTCCTGGATTGGGCAGATCCCTTGGAAGAGGGCATGGCAACCCACTCCAGTATTCTTGCCTGGAGAATCCCCATGGACAGAGGAACCTGGCGGGCTACAGTCCATGGGGAAGCAAAGAGTTGAACACGACTGAGCAACTAAGCACAGCACAGGATGTACATGTGCATGCACGCTCACACCTACATTGAGTGAGAGTGCAGAGGTGTACCTGTGAACCATTTAGAGGGAAAGTGACTAGAGGCAGTTCTGAGGTTTGTTCTCTACCTCTCCAGCCAGTTAGAAGGTTTCTCTCATATATTTACTTGGGTCTTAGCTGGTCATCTCTCCACCCCTTATTTTGCTCCTTCTTCTTCTCTGGGTTTCTCTGTGTCCTGTCTCCCCCCACCCACATACACACACTGCCCCCCTCTGGCTTCCCTCTCTGTCTCTGATCTTGAAAACAGGAAGTGTTGGAAGAAGACCCTCCCTCCTAGCTGCCCCTGTTTAGCATGCAGCAAGATAGATTTAAATTAGGTTAAAGAAAGAACTAGGGGTGGGGAGTAGTGGGTGGTCAGGACAAAAGGCAGCCACTAGGAGTGAGGTGGGCTGTGGAATCCTATAGGCTCACAGAATGTTGGAGCTAAAGAGACCTGAAGAATCTTCTAGTTTTTCCTGAGCTTACAGACGTGGAGCCGAAGGTCTTTTTGGAAACAACTATTCTTATCTGTAGGCTGCTGTCTATGGGATTGCACAGAGTCGGACACGACTGACGTGACTTAGCAGCAACAGCAGCATTCTTATCTGTATTGTCAGTGATAAATTTGGTCATGTCTCACTGGCATCTGAGGGAATTTCTGGGGAGAAGTGGGGTCTCTCCTGTGTCGATCTCCCACTGCACTCTCACTGAGGCGATTCACCGAATGTGGGACAGCCTCTTCTCTCTGGGGCACAGAGGTGGCTGACTTTGCTACGTGGAACCTGACTCCTCTCCTGAAGCCAGGGACCCCTGCAGAGTGGACAGCCCTCCTCTGAGCTCTGGGCATGTGCCGGAGGCCAGGCTGCAGGGCCCCGGTGTGTTGTCCTTCTCCCAGATAGCTCCTCTCTGGCTGTTCCCATCCTCAGTGACTCCTGGGGAGATCCAGCTCTGATTCAGGTGGTGTGTGGAGACGGCAGCATAAAGCATGGCCCCTTCTGCTGGAGCAGCTAGAATGGACTTTAACACGCCTTCCTTCTTCCACCCCAAACTGCCTTCAGACAAGCCTGGCAGCAGGGGGCACTCCTGGGTCATCCCAAGAGAGGATTCTAGGGACCATCTTCAGCCTGGACTTTGAACATAATAGAAATTTTGTGTATCCACCTGTCATTCTGAGGGTGAACAGGGCAAACCCTTTGAGAGTTGGAAGTAGTCTTTTTCTAGCAGGCAGACAGATACTTGAGAGAAAATCGCTTTTCTAAATATTCCCTGAGACTCCTTGGGCTGAAAGGAACCTGACTTCTGCCTCTGGGAGATTAGTTGGGAGGGCAGGTCTCTATCTGGGAGCCATGGCCAAGACCAAATGGGTCCCAGTTTGCGGACAGTGTAACTCCTGGCCCCTTGATAGTGGTTTAGCTGTCTTTGGGGAGCTATATTTTCTTCAGAATGACTTCCAGATTAATCTGTGTTGCTAATACCCATGCCGTGCCCACTAGATTCTTCATCATGGTGGGGAAACGGGAGAGACTTTTTCTATTTTTCCCAGACCGAACACAGTCCTCTGTGACTATCCTGGACTTGTCTGGGAGTCTGATGGGGATGGGGTAGGAGATCTACTCAGTAGGAGTGCTGAGAAGATTGGTGGGGTGTGGCTCATTCCTGACCCATAGCTGACCTGGTTGAGGCTTTCTGGGCAGCAGCTGCCCTGAGGAAAAGCCCCTAAGAGGAGACTTCCCAAGGACCCCTACTCCTGCTTTCTTCCATTCATCTCCCTCAGATATCTTCATCCACCACCCAGTCATCTCAAAGCCAAATCCTCTTCTCCAGTAACAGGGCTTGTGTGAGTATTGAGTTAGGGGCACAGGGATGGTAAAATAGTATCAGTATTTGTCTGTATCAGTAGTTGTCTCTGTTCAAGGAATGGGGGGAGGCCAGTATACGGTGGCTGGTGGTAGAGGACAGGATCTCAGGTATCACTAGCAGAGCTGAGGTGGTTGTTGTTTAGTCGCTAAGTTATGTCCGACTCTTTGCAACCCCATGGACTGTAGCCTACCAGGCTCTTCTGTCCATGGGATTTCCCAGTCAAGAATATTGGAGTGGGTTGCCATTTTCTTCTCAAGGAAGCACAGGGCCAAATCTGTGAATTTATTCTGGGGGAGTACAAGTCCAAGTCATCCTCAGAACTGATTTCTGACTTCAGAACCCCAAATCACTAGTTTTCTCTACAGTCTGGCTCTGCAGGAATTCCCAGGCCTTCAGGGTCCCACTTCATCCCACAGGCCTCGGGGTGGCTATAAACATTAAGGCAGCAGTCCTCCAGGGTGTGGAGGAGAGGAGGGTGAGGAGAGTGGGAAGACAAGCCCAATGTAGGAGGCCCTGGCTCCAGTGTCTTGAGGGTCCAGAGAGCCCCAGCCCCATCTACTCCCAACTGAGGGATTAATTCTCAAGCTCTTTAGGACAGTAGAGATTAGGGACTGGGCCTGCTCCAGATGAAAATCTGCAGAGGCGCAAATTCCGTAGCTTATCTGTAGCCTTTTTCTCTGTCTCCCAGCTCCTGGAACCAGGACATTTTCCTGAGGTTTCACCTAAGTTCTTCCAGCTGTAGTTTTAGCCCAGGCTTGAAGCTTGCAGCATACACTGGAGACCCTGGGACACCCTCCCGTGCAGTTTGTATGTGACTGAATCATGAGGTACAGATGTGCAGAAAGGGCTGAGTATGAGGAAAACTGCATCACAAACAGACCAGTTCATGGGTCTCAAAGGTCAAAAGTGTGATTGGGCCCTAGAGGAGTGTTGATGTTTCCTGAGAGGAAGATGGCGAGTGTTTGGGAGCAGTCTGCAACTGCTTGTTATATCTGAGATTTCCTTATAGAAATGAGGCCTCAGCTGGACCAGCAAAAGACAGGAACCTTTAAAAGGCATTGTAACTCCACCCATGTGTCTTTCATTTATTCTCTTGTGTCCCCTACTCTAACTTGGTGGCTGACCTTTTTCCCTTCTAAATGACCATGACCCCTTTCCTTCAGGATGCTGATCTAGCTGGACATCAGCCTGCGCAGGGAACCTAAGGCTCCTGAGATGGAAATGAGGGAGTGCAGAAGTTAAAGACTTATTCTTGGTCCAGAAGTGAGTTAGAAGTTCAGTACAGTTCAGAAGCCTCCTTTTCACAGCCAATACTACTTAGGGAGCTAGGAGTTGGGGCCAGCTCAGGGATAACTTCCAGGTACCTAATCTGAAGGCTTGGTAGTGGGGGGAGGGGTGGCAAGGGAGTTGTAGAAATCATAATAATAACAGGTCCAATTCATTATGCACTTTCTAAGGGGAAGATACTGTTCTAAGCATTACACGTGCTTTATCTTGTTCAATCTTTGACCCACTGAATCATGACTCCTCTTTTACAGATGAGTAAATGGAAGCACACAGTTATAATAAAAATTAAAATGCTACTAATAAGGATAAAATGTTTAACAGCTAAATTAAAAAAAAAAAAAAAAACTGACCCAGTGGGACTTCCCTGGAGGTCCAGTGGTTGGTTGAGACTCTGCTTCCAATGCAGGGAACATGGGTTTGATTCTTATTTGGGGAGCCAGGATCCCATATGCCACAAGGTGTGGCCAAAAATTTAAAAACAAAGCAAAAAGTCATCCTGTACCAGGCCTTGCATGAGCACATTATATGTATGATATTATTGAAAGTGTAAGTTGCTTAGTTGTGTCCACTGGAGTGGGTAGCCCTTCTCTTCTCCAGGGTATCTTCCCAACCCAGGGATCGAACCAGAATTTTAAGTCCTGAGAATTTATCATACTATCCCCGTTTTCAGCTAAGGGAAACTGAGACTGAGAGAGAATAGACTTGCCCAAGATCACAGAGTCTTAGAAAGTGACCACAGCAAGAACCAAACCCGATTCCAAAACAGCCTGTGCTCATGATCCCTTAGCAACTCTGCCTCCTGTATGGAGAGAGCAGGTAGTTATGGAAAGGAGTCCCACTGGATTTTCTTTTTTCTTTTCAAAATCACTATTTAAATATTTGCCATTGAACCGCACATAAGAAACTCTTTGCTGCTGCTGCTAAGTCGCTTCAGTCGTGTCTGACTCTCTGCGACCCCATAGACGGCAGCCTCTCAGGCTCCTCTGTCCCTGGGATTCTCTAGGCAAGAACACTGGAGTGGGTTGCCATTTCCTTCTCTGAAGAAAATCCTTACCTGACGTTAACTCAACCAGTGGATTTTAAAAGCAGAGGTTGGGGCCAGGAGCGACAACATCTGCCATTTTGGGAAGCTGTGGAGGAGATGCCCACCATCCCCCCTAACGGTGTAGGAAGCTGTGTTCTCGCCTGTCTTCTCACCCACCTGGGACTGGGCTGCAGGAAAACGAGTCCTGGAATAGACTGGACAGGGAGGTAGGGGATGTTTCTCTGGCCTGAAGCCTCTGCCTCTTTGCTCACCCTGGAACGTGTGTTCCCACCCTGACAACTTGTCAGGGGACTGCTGTCAGTCTCTGCTCGCTCTCTCTTCATCATCACTGTGGATCTTGCTGGGCTGTGGTTGCCTTGGTAACTTGATGGGAAGCTCTTGAGGTTTTCTGAAACCACAGAGGGCTGTGGGAGGGAGGAACCAGTCTCTGCTAGGCTGCCAGTCACAAAAGGGAAGAAACCTCACAGCTCCTGCCAGCCATTCAGCCAGTCTTTCTTTGGGTCTGACCTCAGCCTCTTCTGTTACAGCTGCAGGAGCTTAGCAGCCTTTGGGGCTGGGACTGAGAGGAGGGAGCTGTCACGTACTGCTCTGCCCTTGGAGTTGGCTCACACAGTCGCCAGTGCTGCCTGGACTCTGGCTTGCTTCTATGCCCTGGCCCTGAAGTCTTAATTGGTTTTATGAAGTTCAATGCCTATTTTTTATGAGACAGATAATTACGGTGAGAGAAGGTCAGGCCCTTCTCTGCTGGACTTGGCGGGGCCTCCAGAATTGCTGACTCCCCAGTCAGCACCAGGCAGATGAATGGGATCGTGGTGGGCAGGGGCAGGCCTGGGGAGGGGAGGATACTCACCACAGGAGGAGGTCCTGAGTCTCCAGGCTGCAGTCCCTGTGAGGGGCTCAGGGAGGAGAATGTACCGCCTGCCTCTTGGAGGAGCCCACACATCTGAGGTGGGCACCTGTGGATTTTGTCCTTCTGGGGGGTTGGTGGGTGGGGTATGTGGCTCTTCTTCCAGGATTCATGGCAGCTCTCTCAGGCCTCCTGGGGGCATTTCTACTTGGGGGTGTTCCTGGCTGTACCAAGAAATCCTCGGTCTCTACACAGTTATTACCTGAGGGGCTGTTTCTTCCTCCCTCTCTCTTTCTAGTCTTCTTTCCTCTCCTGCAGTCTCAGTCTGAAACATGGCCTATGTCTTCCTTAGTTCAGTCTCTGTAACTGGTCTCTCTTTCTCTCTGGTCTTTTCCCTAGTTCTACTCCATGATAACCTCCCCACTCCCATCTCTCCTTCTTTCTCTCCTCCCCAGGTGGGAATTGACTTGCTGCCCATTGGAGTACAGTTCCACACTGTGATTCCCTGCTGACACAGGCAGGGTCTGAGGGTAGTGGGGAGTAGGTGGGGGGCAGTGCAATGAGAAATTCTGCTGATGCTGAGGATGGCTCGCCTCCAGCCCTTGTGGCCAGGAAGAGCAGGGTGGGGCAGAGGTTTATGTGCTTCTCTCCAGGCTAGGAACCACCGTCCAGTTTGTGACTCCCAGGTAGGCTGAGAGGTTGACACTGTCCCTAGACCAGGAACAGGACCCCTAGCTCTCTGGGAAGGACCTTTGACAACCTGCTCTGGCTCTAGGTACTGTCTGTCTGTCCTGATATCCTCCTCCAAAGAGCAAGAAGGCGACTGACCCCTTCGTGGAAGACACATAATTACACTTTTAGACCGAGCCAATTGCTGGATATGACTAGATATGTGACAGAATGACATCAGGAAGACTCTTACCTACTCAACATATTATTTTTTTATTATTTTAAAAATATTTATTTTATTTTATTTACTTGACTGCATCAGGTCTTGGTTGGGGCATACAAGATCTTTGAGCTTCATTGTGGCATTCGGGATCTTTAGTTTTGGCATGCAGGATCTAGTTCTCTAACCAGGGATCGAACTTGAGTCTCCTGCATTGTGGGTGAGGAGTCTGAGCCACTGGATGACCAGGGAAGTCCCTCAACATATTGTTAAACTCCCTCCTCTCACTTTGCTTTCTGTCTCAGTGGCCGACTCCCCAGAAGTTTCTTCTTCAGAGTGAGTCCAATCTTGCAGAAAAAGAATAAAGGAAAAATAAGGCTGAAGCCACCCAGGTCAGGAGGGCCTGGAATCCTGACTGCAGAGACTGGGTCCTGTTCTGTCTCATCCTCCTCCATTTAATTAGCTAATGTCTGTAAAGGGCTGGGCAGCAGAAAAGCCCTATACAAATATTGAGCACAATTTTATTTTCAAGACTCGCCAAGAATATATTTGCAGACTTGAGGGAAAGGTCACTGGGACTTCCTGGGACAGAAGGAGGACTCCCTGCAGGGCTTAGAGAGAGAAAGCCAGGACCGGGCAAGGAGAGGCCACAGTGGAGGCCAGGGTCTGACTTTCTGTGAACCTATGGATTGTAGCCCACCAGGTTCCTCTGTCCATGGGATTCTCCAGGCAAGGATACTGGGGTTGGTTGTCATGCCTTCCTCCAGGGGATCTTCCTGACTCAGGGATCGAACCCATGTCTCTTATGTCTCCTGCATTTGCAGGTGGGTGCTTTACCACTAGCGCCACTTGGAAGCCCTAATATTCACAACAACTAATATTTATTGAACACTTACTGTGTTCCTATGGGGGCTGGAGCTCTTCAGCTTGGGGAAAAGTGGCTGTCTCTTGGTGCAGTGGAATAGGGAGCTTTTCAGTGAAGCAAGCCCCTGTGTGCTGTAAGCCAGGTCTGTATCAAGTGTCTCTGAAACCTTTAGGAGAGGGGTGTCACTTATCTTCTCTGACCAATGAGAGAAGTCTCTGTTCTGCAATCCAGGTCCCTCCAGCGTGGATATTCTATAAGCTTCTGCACTCTCCTATCCTTTCCCCAGTAACAAGTCACCTGGCCCTAAATCCATTACGAACGATCACTGAGGCCGATTAGCCTTGACAGGCTGCATGTTCAAGGGATAACTTTCCCGTTTTTGCCTCAAGGCCTGATTATGTGTCCCTGACCATCTCAGAATTCTTTGTTATCCTATATCTAGAGGCAGTCCCCTCCTCCCATCTCTGGGCAGGACTTGGCTTTGGGTGAGGGCCAGATGGCAGAGACTGGGAGAACAAAGTAGCCAGCCTTGCCCCTCACAACTCACAACCATGGTCAAGAGAGACAGCAACACAGGGATTGGAGGCTCCTAGAAAAGGCAGGTTGGAGAAGGCAATGGCACCCCACTCCAGTACTCTTGCCTGGCAAATCCCATGGATGGAGGAGCCTGGTAGGCTGCAGTCCACGGGGTCACTAAGAGTCGGACAAGACTGAGCGACTTCACTTTCCCTTTTCACTTTCATGCATTGGAGAAGGAAATGGCAACCCACTCCAGTGTTCTTGCCTGGAGAATCTCAGGGACGGGGGAGCCTGGTGGGCTGCCATCTATGAGGTTGCACAGAGTCGGACACGACTGAAGCGACTTAGCAGCAGCAGCAGAAAAGGCAGGTAGACCAGGCCAGAAATACTGATAACATATTTCCAACATCCTTTGGGTTTCTTTTGTACATCCCCTCACTCTCTAAACTCTGAACAGAGCCAGAGTGGACTTTCTGAGAGACAAGGTCCTTGGACCCCCAAGTTCTACCAACCTCCATTCTGTTCCCAGTTGTTCTCTGGCTTCTCTCCAGAGCCTGAGAGCTTCCACGTGTCATCAGTTCATTATCATTCTGATAAAGTCATTAGTCCTTGAAAAAATATGATTCCTCAGCTGAGGCCAGGCCCCTATAACCTGAGAAGGAGTACAAATGGCTGGAGACCTGAGGGAGGCTGCAGACACACACAGCCACACAGACATACAGTTACACTTGTTCCCAGGGGTGTGTGTAAATGGACACAGACACAGTGCATGTGCCTTTATACACAGGCATAGGCTTATTTCACGTGCCCAGGTGTAGAGCTATACCAGAGAGCCCAGGGCCATATCAGTAGAGCCACGCTCGGTTGCTTACAGCCCTGAGATTCACTCAATGTCTAGATCAGCGATGCAGCATGCAGCAGCCTTAGCCCCTGCAAACCCAGAGGGCAGGCTCCCCAGACTCCGGGAGGGGGTGGAGAGTGGAATGTGGAAGCTGAGGTTAGAGATCTGCAAGTTCCATTAGCCACAAGAAGCATGTCTGGAATCTAAAAACGCAGGGACAAGGGCGCTGCGGAGCAATTCCTGACAGCGGGTTTATATTTCCCACCCCCTCCCCCACCAGGAAGCTCCTTGTGATCAATAAAGCCATTTACGGATTAGAGCAGCTCCCTCAATAAAAGCTGCTTATTCAAAAGGTGCTTTCAGTTAATTTGCATTTACTTCATGGATATTAAAATGCGTGGAAGAGCTGCCTCTTCAGCCTCCCTTCCTGTTTCCATTTTGAGTCCCTGGCCCAAACACCCGTCCCTTCCTTCCAGGCTCGTCTCCTCTGCCCTGACCAGTGGGCACAGGTATGGATTTGGAATGGGCTGTGATTTGCAGCAACCCAGGGACCTCAATGGGGAGTGGGAGGTGGTGAATACTGACCGCTGACACATGGTGGAGGGGCAGCTCCACGGACAGCCAGAAGTGGCCAAAGCTAGAGAGTTTTCCTAAAAAAGAGAAAGGAGGACTGAGGCCCTGGGGGAGCCCCTTCTAGTTACCCCAGGGTGGGTACAAGCCTGATCTCCTATGGAAGGAGGAATCTGTTTGCTGTTTGCAAATGGGGATGTGATGGGGGTCAGCAGAGTCAGCTTCAACTTCCAGGACTTCTGTTGGCAACCACCTGCCATGCATTCAGTTCATTCAAAGGATATTTAACACCTACTGTGTGCCAGGCCGGAGAAGGCGATGGCACCTCACTCCAGTACTTTTGCCTAGAAAATCCCATGGACGGAGGAGCCTGGTAGGCTGCAGTCCATAGGGTCGATAAGAGTCGGACACAACTGAGCGGCTTCACTTTCACTTTTCACTTTCATGCATTAGAGAAGGAAATGGCAACCCACTCCAGTGTTCTTGCCTGGAGAATCCCAGGGACTGGGGAGCCTGGTGGGTTGCCGTTTATGGGGTCGCACAGAGTCGGACACAACTGAAGTGACTTAGCAGCAGCAGCAGCATGTGCCGGGCTTTATGCTAAGCATCTGGAATGCAGTGGTGAACAACATAGTATCGCCCCTGCCCTTACAGAAATTCCAGTTTAACAGGGAAACCCCACAAAAAACAAAAAGATGAGGAAACCAGCTCAAGAATACAGAATTACAAATTATGTATAAACAGTACTATAAAGTGAATAAGTGGGGTGCTGAGATAGAAAGGGGGACCTACTTCAGGTGGAGTCATCAGGGAAGGACGGTGACACGGGAAGAGCCTAGAAGAGGAGGAGCCGGAGGAAGGATGTTTCAGGTTTCAGTAGCAGGAGTGTTGGAGAAATGGACAGCGGTGTGGCTGGTGTGAGGCAATAAAAGAAGTCCCTGATGAGGTTAGTGTGGTTAAGATGGGCAAGGTCAGGTCTTGTGAACCTTGGGAAGGAATTCAGTGTTATCCTAAGGGAAGAAGGACTCTCACAAAGAGGTTTAATCAGGGAAGCAAGAGGCATGATCTCACCTCCAGCAGGAGGATGTTTTCGGAGGCAACTAGTGGATGCAGGTGGAGGGGTGGCTGCTACAGTCATCCTAGTAAAGAGAGGCAGGAAGGTGACAAGGCAAGCATCCACATTTTTAAAAAACAGAATCAAAGTCCTCAGGGAATCAGGAAGCCCTCTCTTGATTTGTCCTTTTGTCACCCCCAAGGTGCACCACAGGGTTTCCCACCCCAGCTCAGGGCAGAGCCGTGGCTTGTGCTTCCACATCCTCACATCAGTACATGAGGAGGGTACTTTCTTCTGGACACTTTCCAAGGAGGGTGGTCCCTGGGAGGAGGGGTGCCCTGCTGCTGCTGCTGCTAAGTCGCTTCAGTCATGTCTGACTCTGTACGACCCCATAGACAGCAGCCCACCAGGCGCCTCTGACCCTGGGATTCTCCAGGCAAGAGTACTGGAGTGGGTTGCCATTGCCTTCTTCAATGCATGTATGCAAGCTAAGTCGCTTCAGTCATGTCTGACTCTCTGCGACTCTATGGACAGCAGCCCACCAGGCTCCTCCGTCCACAGAAGTCTCTAGGCAAAAATACTGGAGTGGGTTGCAGTTTCCTTCTCCAGTGCCCTTCTAGAGGAAGGATTAGTTTAGTTTTGTTGTTTTTTTTTTTTTTTTCAAGTATTTGTTTATTTTTGGTTGCACTGGGTCTTCATTGCTGCTCATGGGCTTTCTCTAGTTGCTGCAAGGGTGGGCTGTTCTTTGTTGCGGTGCACGGGCTTCTCATTGCTGTGGCTTCTCTTGTTGCCAAGCACGGACTGTAGGGCGCGAAGGTTTAGTAGTTGTGGCTCTTGGGCTCTAGAGTGCTGGCTCTGTATCTGTGGCCCACGGGCTTAGTTGTCCAGCAGCATGTGGAATCCCCCCGGACCAGGGATTGAATTCATATCTCTTGCAGTGGCAGGTGGACTCCTATCCACTGCACCACCAGGGAAGTCCTCATTGTCTTCCTACCCAAATGATCTGGAGCATGCACACTGGCCAGTATGCTGGCCAAGTCAGGTAGACCCAGAGCCACCCACCCCACTCCCCAAGCCAGGGTCCCAGTGAACCTAGAGCCAATTCCAGCTTCCCCGTTGCCCCTCCTACCATCAATCAGGGGATCGGAAGCATGTCAGAATCAGACTAGGGGAAGGGGGCCACTCAGAGCCTGAACCACCCCCCAGGGACGCAGGAATATGAGGCAAGGATCCTGAGCTTGAACATTTACAGGTAGCACTCAGGATTGAAAACTGATTTATAGTCTAAATGCAGGCAGGAGGGAGCGGGAGGAAGGTGGGGAGCTTTGTGTACAGTGCAGCCTTGTTGGGCGGCGGTAATTATATATTACATTGAACTGTCCTTGCAGCACAGTGAAGGGCAGTGGGAATGAGACTCTAAATCACACTTTCCTGATGCTCCCCATTGCTCACCTCTCTGTGATGTGGCCCTAGAGCCCAGGGCTGACACTTCTGCATGCACACAGACACACAAACACACCCAAAGCCTGGGGGGGA
The DNA here is from genome assembly GCF_000754665.1 of Bison bison bison. NCBI lineage: Eukaryota > Metazoa > Chordata > Mammalia > Artiodactyla > Bovidae > Bison > Bison bison. The sequence continues at coordinate 463,258 of NW_011494775.1, read as the reverse complement.
CCAGCCTGACTGGGGATCCAGAGAGCAGGAAGATAGAATGTTATTACCTCTGGCAGCTTCCAGGGGCTGCTCATCCTACAGGCCTCATTGTTTATTGTCCCCCTGCCTCTCTCATTGTCTGTCCCCCTTCTTCCACCCATGCCTGAAGGTAGGCTGTATCATTTGAAGACATCCCTGTTCACCCTTTATTTGTTCACTCCTGCAGCATCTCTCTTTTCCATACCACAGTCACTGCCTTTGTTTGGGACCTCATCACTTCTCTCCTGGATTTTTACAAACGTTTCCTGACTCACCTTGACCCTTAATCTGCTACCTTTTATTTTCCTGCCATGGTGATCTTCCTAAACACACCTCTGAACATAATCTTGATCTCATTTGTTGGGATTACAGGAATGGAGAGAGATGGTCAAAGATTTTGGGGTCTTGTGGGACCAGGAGGGAGGAAGCTTCCCCAGGCTCATCTCAGGTTGGTAATTGCTGGCTCACTCTGAGCAATCAGCCCAGGAGTCACTCTGGTATTCATCCTTCCTTCTCTGGCTAGAACCTGGTCCTTAGACCAATCACCTTGTGCCTCCCTCCAGGCTTCTGAAAACAAATGACTGGCACTTCCTTCGTTAGGGAGGCTGTCATGCTTAGTAGTGATGAGAAAGGGCTCTGGGGTCAGAAAGATTTGAATTTAAATTCTGGCCTATGAACATGCATAAGTTGTTTGGGTAGTGAACTGACTAAGAGCAAGAACTCTGCAGCCAGACTGCCTGAGTTTGGGTCTTTGCTCTGCTACTCTTGAGTCTGGCTAAGGAAAGTTCCTTAACCTCTCTGTTCAGTTTATCCATTTCTAAAACCAAGGGTAATGATAGTACCTACTTCATAGAGTTGTGCAGATTAAATGAACACAATAATAATACATGTAAGCATCCCTGATTTTACAAAGTTATGAGTGTGAGCTGTTATTATTTTAATACCACCTCTTTTAGCCTCAGTTTCCTTGTCTATAACAAATCTCCATAGTATTAATGTGTCTCCTCCCTGCCTCAAGATTGTTGTGAAGATCAAAAGACACATTCCCTTTAGAAACTCTCAAAGGTTCTACAAATGTAAGATATAATTACTATTCATTATCAGGTACTTGTTCCCTGAGGTTCAGAGTTTGGGCAAGAGGGTCACTTTCCCTTTAACAACAAAGCAGTTACCTTCATCTTCCTCCAACACCAGCCTCAAGGCAGGAAACTGTGGAATCCTGGAGCCAGGAGCAGCCTTGGGAGGAGGAGCTCATTCAGATCTTCCACCCAGAGAAAAGACGGTGTTGACACACGTCTCTGATAGATGATCTCAAAGGAGGCTGCTAATTGAATTAGGAATCAGATCAGATCAGTCGCTCAGTCGTGTCCGACTCTTTGCGACCCCATGAATCGCAGCATGCCAGGCCTCCCTGTCCATCACCAACTCCCGGAGTTCACTCAGACTCACGTCCATCGAGTCAGTGATGCCATCCAGCCATCTCATCCTCTGTCATCCCCTTCTCCTCTTGCCCCCATTCCTCCCAGCATCAGAGTCTTTTCCAATGAGTCAACTCTTCACATGAGGTGGCCAAAGTACTGGAGTTTCAGCTTTAGCATCAATCCTTCTGAAGAAATCCCAGGGCTGATCTCCTTTAGAATGGACTGGTTGGATCTCCTTGCTGTCCAAGGGACTCTCAAGAGTCTTCTCCAACACCACAGTTCAAAAGCATCAATTCTTTGGCGCTCAGCCTTCTTCACAGTCCAACTCTCACATCCGTACATGACCACAGGAAAAACCATAGCCTTGACTAGACGAACCTTTGTTGGCAAAGTAATATCTCTGCTTTTGAATATGCTATCTAGGTTGGTCATAACTTTCCTTCCAAGGAGTAAGCGTCTTCTAATTTCATGGCTGCAGTCACCATCTGCAGTGATTTTGGA
>NW_011494775.1:423655-461110 GCF_000754665.1 Bison bison bison | reverse complement strand
TCTCATGATGTACTCTGCATAGAAGTTAAATAAACAGGGTGACAATATACAGCCTTGACGTACTCCTTTTCCTATTTGGAACCAGTCCATTGTTCCATGTCCAGTTCTCACTGTTGCTTCCTGACCTGCATACAAATTTCTCAAGAGGCAGATCAGGTGGTCTGGTATTCCCATCTCTTTCAGAATTTTCCACAGTTTATTGTGATCCACACAGTCAAAGGCTTTGGCATAGTCAATAAAGCAGAAATAGATGTTTTTCTGGAACTCTCTTGCTTTTTCCATGATCCAGCGGATATTGGCAATTTGATCTCTGGTTCCTCTGAATAGGGAGTTTATTCTCTTCAGTGTAGAGGTGGACCCAGGTTTTATGGGTCCCAAAGTTCATACAATTTGGAGAAGCTCTCTTTAAGAAGAAGAACACAAAATTATAGACATAAGAATAAGTGCAGCCTTTGGCAGGGGCCTGTGGACATTTGTAGCCCCGAAGCTTAAGCTTCTTTAGCTTTACAGAAAATCCACCTCTGCCACCATGTCAAATGGGCATTGAGCAAATACTTGTGAGTAGGTTGCTCATGGTCAAAACAAACCATTTCCACCACAGGCCAGGGTCTCCAGAGGACTGGAGTGGGCTCATCTTCCACCCAGACTCTAGAAGTCACCCCCATTGTGTGGGCTATGGTTTCTCCACTGCCTTCACCCCAGGCTAGTCGTTCTTTTTCAAGACCTGCAAGCTGTTTATTTTTGCTTTCAATGTATTTGCATGTGATTTACATAGTATTAATATTCCCATTCATATTTGGAACTCTTGATCTGCCCCAGCTTAAGCTGGGTTCCTAGGACTTAGTTAACAAGGGAGATTCAGCTCTCTTCCCAGGATGTAAAAGGAAAGATATAGTCAATTTGAGGGTGGGTGTGTGGGAGAGGGGTATCTTATAAAATTTGTCTTGGAGTTAAGTTTCTAAAGTCTCTGCCCCTACTCAGATTGTCCTTTTCCACATATCCCCGTCCCCTGCCAACCATATCCCTTCCCAATTTCCCCATGATTATGAAGCTGGAAATGAACATATTCAAGGACACATGCCTATTCAAATGCTGGGCTTATTTTGGCTCTAGTGTGCAGTCCCTGAAGCCAAGAGGCACAAGGCATCAAGATGCCAACGGATAAGCACACAGAAGCTCTTCCTCAGATCACTCCCCGGGAGAATCTCGTCTTGGAGTCCCCTAGCATTGTTTGGAAGCCCAGTTTATTCCCCTCACTGAAGGAAACAGATGGCAGGTGGGAGTATGTTTGAGAGTGTGTGTGTGTGCGTGCATGTGTGCTTGCATGTAAGCTGTGCATACATATCAAAAGTGTGCACACATGTGTGAGACAGTGAATGCCCATGTGCACATTAGTACATCTAGTAAGACAGGCAGAGGAATTGGAGCACAGATGTAGGAAGGAAGGTCTCAGTCTAAGAAAACCACATTGTGGTTCCAAAGGACACCAAGGGTGAAGTCTGTTTCCCCAGCCTTGCCCTGTAATGAGGAGGCAAAAAGAAGCTAACAAAGGAAGTAAATGTCTCTGGGCAGGGATGGGGTGCAGCTGCCAGTGTCACCATCAGCTCCAGCAATGACATCACCCTCTTAGATCCCTCCTCTGGGGTGATGAGTCACCCAGAGCCCAATCAATACTGCATTCCATTTGTCTATGCCTTCTTTATGCTCTCATGAGCCAGTTCATGCTTTCCTCTTCCACACAGCCCAATCCCTGCCTCCCACTTGCCCCTGAGGAGCCTGAGCCTGAACCCTGGGACTTAGCTCTCGTGTCTCTCTGAGAAGGCAGGAATTCCTGCTCCTGGGTGAGGCAATCAGAGAGAAGAGAGGGAACAAGAGAAACAAAAAGAGACACTCCTACATGTTTAGGGGGTCTTGGAATAGAAATTGAAAACTTGTAAAGCCAGCTGTGGATGGGAGAGGAGACGGAGGAAGAGGCAGTGAAAAGACAATGGAAAGAAGAGAGTCAGAAGAGAAAGAAGAAACAAAGAACTGGGACTGGGGAAGAGAGATGGGGTGAGGTGATACTGACTTCTGGGGACTCTCCCTTCTCAGGATCTTAGGATTGCTACCCCATTTTCCTGGCCCCTCAGTCATATTATGGTCCCTGGAGCTAGTGATGTGGGGGGAAGCCCAATGCTCTAAACTCCCTCCCCAGGAGAGGAGCCCCAATTTTTACCTCATGGGGTCTCACCTTGGTCCCACCCTCCTTGTCTGAAATGAGGTTGGGTGGGCGGTGGAGAGGAGCCAAGAGTGAGAGGCGCAAAAGAAAGGCAGTGCCCACTGGGGCAGCTCTGGTTTCTCTCTGGGGACCTCAGTTTTTTCTCAAGGCCTTGGCACCTGTCCAGCCATTGTTCTATCTGGGCAGGCCCTTGTGCTCAGTGGCAGTCTGAGTATCATCCCTCACCACTGACGGGAATCAGAACAGGAGCCCCTTTATCTGACATTGAGAGGGACTTGACTGCCCAGTTTCTTTGACTTCAGTTTCCCAAGGTGCTGTTGTTCCCAGGGTAAAGTTAGCTGCCACAAGGAAACAGAATAGCCTTTTTGGGTCTCTGTGTGGGTCAACAAGATGGCCCTGGAGAGATAAGGTGGGGCTTTCACAAGATCACATAGAACTTTTGGTGAAGACCCTTTGTTTGGAGATTTTCTCCCCTCCCAACTCACTGTGGCCGAGTGTCTTTGCAAACAAGAAAGTCTGTTTCCAATCCCTACTTCCTAAATCTCCATTAACAACAACAATAATAATACCGATACTAATTGTTGTTCAGTTGATCAGTTGTGTCTGACTCTTTGCAACCTCTTGGACTGCAGGATGCTAGGCTTCCTTGTCCTTCCCTATCTCCCAGAGTTTCCTCAAACTCATGTCCATTGAGTCGATGATGCCATCCAACCATCTCATTCTCTGTCTCCCCCTTCTCCTCCTGCCCTCAATTTTTTCCCATTATCAGAGTCTTTTCCAGTGAGTTGGCTCTTCGCATCAGGTGGCCAGAGTATTGGAGCTTCATCTTCAGCATCAGTCCTTCCAATGAATAATTCGGGGTTTATTTCCTTTAGGATTGACTGGTTTGGTCTCCTTTGACTTCAGTTTCCCAAGGTACTGTTGTTCCCAGGGTAAAGTTAGCTACCACAAGGAAACATAATAGCCTTTTTGGGTCTATGTGTGGGTCAACAAGCTGGCCCTGGAGAGATAAGGTGGGGCTTTCACAAGATCACACAGAACTTTTGGTGAAGACCCTTTGTCTTCAAGGGACTATCCAAGGGACTCTCAAGAGTCTTCTCTAACACCACAGTTCGAGAGCATCAGTTCTTTGGCGCTCAGCCTTCTTTATGGTCCAGCTTTCACATCCATACATGACTACTGGAAAAGCCATAGCTTTGGCTCTACAGATACTAATACTAAATAGTAATAATAATAACTTCTGCTTTATTGACTATGCCAAAGTCTTTGACTGTGTGGATCACAACAAACTCTGGAAAATTCTTCAAGAAATGGGAATACCAGACCACCTTACCTGCCTTCTGAGAAATCTGTGTGCAGGCCAAGAAGCAACAGTTAGAACCAGACATGGAACAATGGACTGGTTCCAAATTGGGAAAGGAGTACTTCAAAGCTGTATATTGTTACCCTGCTTATTTAACTTATATGCAGATTACACCATGTGAAATGCCGGGGTGGATGAAGCACAGGCTGGAATCCAAATTGCCAGGAGAAATATCAATAACCTCAGATATGAAGATGACACCACTCTTATGGCAGAAAGCAAAGAGGAACTAAAGAGCCTCTTGATGAAAGTAAAAGAGGAGAGTGAAAAAGCTAGCTTAAAACTCAACACAAAAAATGAAGATCAAGGCATCTGGTTCCATCACTTATGGCAAATAGATGGGAAAACAATGGAAACAGTGACAGACTTTCTTTTCTTGGGTTCCAGAATCACTGCAGATGGTGACTGCAGCCATGAAATGAAAAGACGCTTGCTCCTTGGAAGAAAAGCTGTGACCAATGTAGACAGCATGTTAAAAACCAGAGACATTACTTTGCCAACAAAGATCCGTCTAGTCAAAGCTATGGTTTTTCCAGTAGTCTTGTATGGATGTGAGAGTTGGACTATAAAGAAAGCTGAGCGCCAAAGAATGGATGCTTTTGAGCTGTGATATTGGAGAAGACTCTTGAGACTCCCTTGGACAGCAAGGAAATCCAACCAGTCAATCCTAAAGGAAATCAGTCTTGAATATTCATTGGAAGGACTGATGCTGAAGCTGAAACTCCAATACTTTGGCGTCCTGATGCAAAGAACTGATTCACTGGAAAAGACCCTGATGCTGGGGAAAATTGAGGGCAGGAGGAGAAGGGGACACCAGAGGATGAGATGGTTGGGTGGCATCACTGACTCGATGGACATGTATTTGAGCAGGCTCCAGGAGTTGGTGTTGGACAGGGAAGCCTGGCATGCTGCAGTCCATGGGGTTGCAAAGAGTAGGACATGACTGAACTGAACTGAATACTAAATAGTGATAAAAATAGCAACCATTTGCTGAGCACCTAATGTATGCTGGAGGGCTTGGTTAGTGTCTTATGTACATTGTTTCATTTCTTCTTACAGTAGCAATATGGGGTGATCCCCATTGTGGAAAATGAAGGAGGCAACTGAGGTTTCCAGAGGTTGGTTGAGATTTCACAGCTTGAGACAGAGCTGAAGTGTGATCTGAGATTAGTTTGATTTTCTCTGCCTCAATAGTCCAAAGGATTTGAGTTACTATCCAAAGACTTTATCTCCAGAAGGTGCTCTTTCCCTCCTCTCTCCGTCAGCTCTCCTTTTGTTTTGTTGACTGCGGCATGTGGCATTTTAGTTCCCTGACCAGGGATCAAACCCCTGCCTTCTGCATTGGGAGTGTGGTATCTTAAACACTGGACCACCAGGCAAGTCCCGTCAGCTCTCCCTCTTGGACTAGCCTCAGGAAGGCCCTGTTTTTCCAGACTTCTTGCTGGCTCAGGTTAGCTTTGGAGTTCTCTCTGTGGGAACTGAGATGGTGATGGGATTGAGGTGGTGATGAAGACAGCAGTCTGCCCTAAGCTCCCATTCCCCAGGGAGGAAGAGAGGCAGATGAGAGTGGCTGTCATTTCACACCAGGAACAAACACATGAGATTGTGGGAGAGGTTTAGGGTCACTTGGGAGCTCGGGCTCCTGGTTCTCTGGAGTTCTACAAAAGGGAATAGAAAAATGTGGAAACTCCCAGGTCCTTAAGGAAGCTGGGGATGGGGCAAATGAGAACCTTCTTTTCCCGCCAGAGCATGTGCCCCTCAAAGGCTGGTGCTGCTATTTGACAACAGGGGGCAGTCATAATTTCTAAGACTGCTTGAGATGCAGTCCAGCCTGCATTCCTAGACTCTTTGTTCCAGGCCTCAGAAGACCCCAGACACCTCCCGACATGCTCATTAAGGATAGAGTGCTGCTAGAGCTCTGACGAAATTATAGAGTCACCTCCCAGCAGAAAGGTCTGGGGACTTTCTCCAGGCCCCTCTCTGAGGGGATGTTCTGGAGCTCACCTGGGAGACCCATGTGGATCAAATATCCCTCTGAGAGTCTATGGGCAAGTCATGGAGAGATGTGCAGAGAGAAAAGAGCAAGGCAAAGACAGCTGGGTGTTTTCACACAGGGAGGAGCTGTCACCACCCAAGGACAGTCATGGAGCAAAGCAGCAGAGAACAGCTGTCCTCCTTTCCCCTGGAGTCTGGGCACATGCACTGCAGAGTGGCTCCAGGCATAATTTAGGGCAACTTCCTTTTAAATATAAGGGAGTTGAAGGTCAGGGAGGGGCCAGGAGCCACCCTAGGTCACATGGCTCCTGAATGGGTCTCCCCTTCAGTGTTCTGGGGGCGAGGCGAGGAGGTGGCCCGCCCCAGCTGTCTTTTCAGAAACAAGGGGACCTGAAGGTAGGGGGTCGCAACGTCAACTACCTGCACCCTGTTGCCCCCCTCCCCAAGGATTTCAGGGGCTTCTCTTTCATCTTTGAAATGCCCTGGACCCTCAGTTCCCTCGTTAATAAAAACAAGGACAAGAACACCTGCTTTCCTTGCAGGGCTGTTGTGATGATCAGCTGGAAATAACACATGGGGAAGAGCTTTACAAACCAAGGTGTTATTATGTTTGTGATTAGGCAGGTCAGTAAGGGCCACAGGAATAATGGGAGGATTAATGGCAATGCTGTGGGAAGGAGGGAGGCTAAAGTCTGCCCTGTCCTCTTCTCTCGGTCACCTGCTTGAGAAGAAGCAGTCGGTGTTTCCAAATTGACTTAAATAAGGAATGTGCAGCGGCAGCAGCCATCCCTCACTCAGCCTTCATTTGCCCAAGGCAGAGAAATTTTAATTTTCAAGCCGTAATGAGAAAAAGAAACTCAGAATTAAAGAATATTCCAGTGAAGCAGTCGAAATAGCTGCCCAGACTCTGAATCGAGGGGAGAAATGTAAATTAAAATTTCCCTCTCCCTCCCTAGCACCAACTGGACTTGAATAAGCAGGGCTGGGCTTGGACATAGCCAGTCAAAGTCCACGTGACCTTGGCCCTGAGGACAGATGGGCGGGCAGGCTCTACCCCAGCCAGGGCACTGACAGGGCAGCAGGAGCAGAGAACGTCCACTCCTTCGCCTCTGAGCACTTGTGCTGCAAGGTGCCTCTAGGCATAACGATGCTTTCCTGGTGGCTCAGTGGTAAAGAATCGACCTGCCAATGCAGGAGATGTGGGTTCAATCCTTGGGTCAGGAAGATCCCCTGGAGAAGGAAATGGCAACAGGCTCCAGTATTCTTGCTGGGATAATCCCACGGACAGAGGAGGCTGGTGGGCTACAGTCCATGGGGTCACAAAGAGTTAGACAGGACTGAGTGACTAAACAACAACAGCAAGTCTTTTAAATATAAGGAAGTTGAAGGTCAGGGAGTAGACTGGAGCCCTAGGTGACTTGGCCCTGGTGGGTCCTCCCTTCAGTGTTCTCAGGGAGATGAGAAGAGGCAGCCGTCTCTCCATCAAAGACAGCTTCACCTCCATCAAGGTCAGACATGAGCCTACTGAGTGAGTCAGGCCTTGAATGTTGAGTTCAGAGGTGACAGAGGGTGGATGGTAGGTGGGGGTGACTGCCTGATCCCCACAATCTAGTCTTCTAAGGCATGGAGATGCTGCAGCCTACTTTTATTTCCTCTTCTCCCAAATGCTGGCTCACTCAGGTATGGCACCCCTCTCTTTATCCCCTACACTCAAGCCAGGGGTCCTGGGCATGAGGAGGGGCCCCTGGGAAGGAGGGAGCACCTGAGTCTTCCACTCCCCTTCTTCTGAGCTTCAGTTTGTTCCCAAGGGGCACTCTTTCAAACACAGTTGGAAGCTAGCATGGTGAGAATGGCACCGGTCCCAGTAAAGGTGTGCAAACCGTAAGGCCAAGACCCGGCCTTCTCCCCACTCCTCTTCTGGCTTCATCTACCCTTGACTTTCTCCTTTCTCCCACTCCTGTTCCTGTTACTCCCACACCTGTTTATCGAAGAAGCATTAATTGGGGAACCTACTTTGTGCCAATATCTGTGCAGGGATTGGGGGCTACATGAGTAAATCAAACCTAAGACTGAAGATTGTGATACAGTATAGAGCATGCTCGGCAGTCAAGCATGGAGTTGTTAAAAAATCCTGGCATTAGACTGACCAGGTTCAAAAAACTGCCTCTGTCCCTCACTCCTTACAGTGTGGCCTCAGGCAAACTATGTAACCTCGACAAGCTTCGCTTTACTCACCTGTGAAATGGTGATGACAAACGTACCTTATAGGATTGTTGTGAAGATATGTGAGATAATCCTGCTAAATGACAAGGAGCAGTGCCTGGCACATGGTAAACACTCACTAAAGGCCAGTTAGTGTTATTTTAAGTATCCTAATGATACTGCTGACATTTATTACCCTTTATTAGGTGCTTACTCTGAGCTAGCCAGGGTGCTACGGTCATAGCAATGACTCAACTGTGGCTCTGTCCTTAAGGAGCCCACAGGCTATTAGGAGTGACAGATGTGTAAACAGACCATTGAAAAAGTGTGATCACTGCCATCATCACTCCAAGAAGTGTCATTTTCTGAGCCTGACCATGTGCCAGGCATAATTCTAAGAAAACATCATCTCTTAATTCCTCCCTAACCCTGCAAAGGCTATATTACTCTCATTTTATAGAGGTCCCATAATCAGTAACTTGCTCAAGATCAGTCTGTTTGCAGAGTGGACTGTTGAGCCAGAAGAGAGTGATGAGCTCTGCCTAAAAAGGCATCAGGGAAGGCTTCAGAGAAAAGGTGATCTTTGATCAGAATTTTGAAGAATGAGTAGTTTTCCAGGAGCCAAGATAGGGAAGGAATGAAAGGGCATAGCACTTCTGTGGGCCTCCTGGAGGACTGGAGCCGCAGGCAGCATCAGCAGGAGTCCCCCAGGCCTGCAAGTCCTTGTGTCTCACCCCAGGGCTAAACAGGGTCCTGGTACCCTGCACCCACCCTGACAGCCATCTCCTATGTCACAAAAAATTACATAACCTAGATGAAGTGTAATTATTTTAGAGAGAATTTAGTCCACAGGCCTGTAACCCCAAAGGATTTCCACTGAGGCACGGAGCTGGAATAACTGCATGAAAGTGGAGCTCCTCTCCGCCTGTTCCCTGACCTTGCTGAGAATCCAGCAAATAGTGGGTTGGGATTGGATCCCTGGGGAGGCTGGAAGGCATTAACTAGGCTGGAGTCAGGGGGATAGTCTCAGTGATCTTGAGAAGGCCCCACCAGATTTGGGGCAGATGAATGAATCCTCTCCCTTTGTTACAGTCATTTCCCCTCTCTTCTTTCTCTGCCTGTTCACGCCCTTCACACCAGGCAACAGCCACAGAGGAGGCAGCCATCTTGGTACAGTCACAGATCCAGTGGACTGAGCCAGGATGTGGCATTAGGATCCATCTGGCTGGTTCCACACCCAGGAAAATCTGGACTCATCATCATTAACATTCTGTTTCCCTGTACAGAGCAAGGAGAAGCAGGCACCCTGCACTAAGGGCAGCAGCAAGGGGGAGGCTCTTACAGCAGAGCAGTCTTCAGAGCTCAGAGCAAGGCTCAAGGCCACCCACCCTCAACTGCACAGCGAGGGGCTTCCAATTGCAAGGGGTTGATGCAAACCTTGGGAAAATTGTATGACCATAAGGTGTTAATTTGGTGCACGCGACAGGTCTGCAGGTGTGGATGGACAAGGTACAACCCTGAGGCTGACCTACCCTCCACCTTTGCCTCGAAGCAACCCACAGGCCTAATTCATTCCTCACATTAAGAAGCAACCTGGGAGGGAATGGTCCCCACGAGAAGCAGGAAGCACGTGCACACTCCAATAAAACACTCAAAGAGGCAATTATTTCTGGGTTGCCTATCCCAGTCCAGGGTACCAGCAGCCAGATTTCTAGAGCTGCTGTCATTGCCTCTGGCTGTTGGCAAAATTAAACTTTTCTTGAGAAATTAAAATGAGCTGGCCCCCAGCTCATGGGGGTGGAATTATTTGCCTGCCTGGGGCCTTCATTGTGAGGCTGGGGAGAGCAGGAGGTGGGTGTGGGAGCAGGGAGAGATTATGGAGGAAGCAAAGTTAGCATCATAGGCCCCAACCAGGCAGCACATGCCTGTACCATCCACATTGAAATGTGCATGGAACAGGTACCAAGTCTGCCTATCACCCATGGGGATGTGAACTCCCACTGGGTGAAGGCACGGTGCTTGGTACTCTTAATAGCCTCAACATGCCCTGTGCCTGGGACAGTGCTTGGCTCATAGGGGATGCTCAGTAAATAATATTGATTCCTGAATGAATGTGCTCACTTATGCACCAGGCCAGAGTCTTGTGATGAACACTATGAGAATCCTTCCCTTCATCCAACACAGGTCACATGAGAGTACATTGAGGAGCACATAAATGCCCTGCATTCTCACTCCTTACATGAGATGCTGCTGCAAGTTCAGTTCAGTCGCTTAGTCGTGTCCAACTCTTTGCAACTCCATGGACTGTAGAATGCCCGGCTTCCCTGTCCAACACAAACTCCCAGAGCTTGCTCAAACTCATGTCCATCGAATCGGTGATGCCATCCAACCATCTTATCCTTTATTGTCCCCTTCTCCTCCTGCCTTCAGTCTTTTCCAGCATCAGGGTCTTTTCCAGTGAGTCAGTTCTTCTCATCAGGTGGGAACTTCAGCATCAGTCCTTCCAATGAATATTCAAGACTGATTTCCTTTAGGATTGACTGGTTGAATCTCCTTGCAGTCCAAGAGACTCTCAAGGGTCTTCTCCAACACCACAGTTCAAAAACAACAATTCTTCCACGCTTAGCTTTCTTTATGGTCCAACTCTTACATCCATATATGACTACTGGAAAAACCATAGCTTTGATGGTTTGACAGACTATACAGACCTTTGTCAGCAAAGTACTGTCTCTGCTTTTTAATATGCTGTCTAGTTTGGTCTTAGCCTTTCTTCCAAGGAGCTCATGTCTTTTAATTTCATGGCTGCAGTCACCATCTGCAGTGATTTTGGAGCCCAAGAAAAGAAAGTCTGTCACTGTTTCCATTGTTTCCCATCTATGTGCGATGAAGTGATAGGACCAGATGCCATGATCTTCGTTTTTTGAGTGTTGATTTTTAAGCCAACTTTTTCACTCTCTTCTTTCACTTTCATCAAGAGGCTCTTTAGTTCCTCTTTACTTTCTGCCATTAGGGTGGTGTCTTCTGCATATCTGAGGTTATTGATATTTCTCCCGGCAGTCTTAATTCCACTTTGTGCTTTATCCAGTCCAGCATTTCTCATGATGTACTCTGCATGTAAGTTAAATAAGCAGGGTGACAATATACAGCCTTGATGTACTCCTTTCCCCATTTGGAACCAGTCCATTGTTCCATGTCCAGTTCTAACTGTTGCTTCTTGACCTGCATACAGATTTCTTAGGAGGGATGTCAGGTGGTCTGGTATTCCCATCTCTGAAAGAATTTTCCACAGTTTGTTGTGATCCACACAGTCAAAGGCTTTAGCATAGTCAATGAAGCAGAAGTAGATGTTTTTCTGGGACTCTTGCTTTTTCTATCGTCAGGTGAGTGTATGCTCCTCGGTTCTGTCTCGTCACAACAAAGATTTGGAGTGACGGACATTAAAGCCCTCGATGCGTCACAGCTCTCAGGTCTTGGACAAACCATGTTATAGCTCTGAGACAAATCAGTGTTACAGCTCTATTTTATTCAGAAGATAGCAGGAGAATCCATCCTTGAAGCGTGAGGACATGCTAACCCAAAAGCGCAAAGAGAAGAGAGTGGAGGAGCACGCCAGCACGCGGAGGGGTGGGGGAGAGAGAGAGAGCAAAAGAGCCCTTTGACTCCTCTTTTTATATGTTTTTCCCTCCCCCTGGGCCTGCTCTATGCAAATTGGGCTAGCCAGAAGTGCTGTTTGTTCTACCTGAAGTCCTCACTCCGGTCCTCAGACTCTCCTTTGACCTTCCTTTGTTCCTTTTTCGCAGGCTTTTCCCTTCCTTGTCTTTTAGCCACCGCCATCCTGGACTCCTTTTTCCTATTCTAACTACCTAACACTATGATCCAGCTGATGTTGGCAATTTGATCTGTGGCTCCTCTGCCTTTTCTAAATCCAGGTTGAACATCTGGAAGTTCTCGGTTCATGTACTGTTGAAGCCTCGCTTGGAGAATTTTGAGCATTACTTTGCTAGCATGTGAGATGCGTGCAATTATGCAGTAGTTTGAACATTCTTTGGCATTGCCTTTCTTTGGGATTGGAATGAAAACTGACCTTTTCCAGTCCTGTGGCCACTGCTGAGTTTCTGAATTTGATGCCATATTAAGTGCAGCACTTTTCACAACATCATCTTTTAGAATTTGAAATAGCTCAGCTGGAATTCCATCACCAGTAGTGATGCTTGTAGTGATGCTTCCTGAGGCCCACTTGACTTCACACTCCAGGATGTCTGGCTGTAGGTGAGTGATCACACCATCATAGTTATCTGGGTCATTAATATCTTTCTTGTATAGTTCTTCTGTGTATTCTTGCCACTTCTTTTTAATGTCTTCTTCTTCTGTTAGGTCAGTACCATTTCTGTCCTTTATTGTGCCCATCTTTGCATGAAATATTCCCTTGGTATCTCTAATTTTCTTGAAGAGATCTCTAGTCTTTCCCATTCTGTTTCCCTCAATTTCTTCACGCTGATCACTAAGGAAGGCTTTCTTATCTCTCCTTGCTATTCTTTGAACTCTGCATTCAGATGGATATATCTTTCCTTTTCTCCTTTGCCTTTTGCTTCTCTTCTTTTCACAGCTATTTGTAAGGCCTCCTCAGACAACTATTTTGCCATTTTGGATTTGTTTTTCTTGGGGATGATTTTGATCACTGCCCCTTTTACAATGTTAGGAACCTCCGCCCATCAGGCACTCTGTCTATCAGATCTAATCCCTTGAATTTATTTGTCATTTCCACTGTAAAATCATAAGGGATTTGATTTAGGTCATATATGAATGGTCTAGTAATTTTCCCTACTTTCTTCAATTTAAGTAAATTCCCCCAAATTGAGAAATTCCCCCAAAGTGAGAAATGGCCTCCTCAGCACACAAAGGCATGGCCTGGTTAGATGCTCCACAAAGAGGAGGTCTGCTCTGGGGCCTCAGACCACCATAGCTCACTCTTCCACCCATGTGAGGAACATTTGCCTGCCCAGAGCAACCTCCACCTCTCCCTTCTGATGTGCACAGCTCATCGCTCATATCTTCAGCCTCTCATGTTATGTCCTTCTTACTCTATTTGAACACCTCCTGTGCCCCACTTCCGGTTCTCAGCTTTACCTCTCATTCCAGCCATTGATGTGACAAATAGCTTCACCCAGTTCATGGGCGTGACCTGACAGCAGCTTCCCCTCAGGCCCCTGACCTTTCCCTCTGGCTTTCTCCCCCAGGGCTTCTTTCTTGGCCAGGCAGCTGTTGGGCTTTCGTGAAAGTCAGGTGCAGAATAGATAATACCTTGGGGGCAACTCTTGACTACGGGGGGTGAGAACCACTGGATAAATGTTTCCCTCTTACTTGCCCCAGGTGATGGTTCTGAGACCCTTCTGTAAGCCTTTTCAGAATGTTCCCTGACTGATTGCAGCTGTGATCAAGTCAATACATACAGTTCTCATACAGGCTGTCCTTGGTCTCCCTCCTCTGATCCTCTTCCCTGATCCCTGGATTAGAGGCTTTGTGCTATGGCTGACTTTCAGGGGAACTCAGAGTAAATAATTTCCCCTTTCCCTTTGCCATCTCTTCCCCAGCCAGGATTGGTTTTCTTTGAGCTCTTCAACTCTCCCACCTAAGGACTGTCTAACAAGCTTTCTTCTCCACTTGGAGTGCTTTCCTCTCTGCTAGGAAAGTCCCTTGGTGGAAACCTGAATGACTGGAGGGAGGCAGCCTTGGAAAGGAGGATCTTTTCTTATTTCATTTATTTTTATCAATATTTTTAAATTGAGGTATAGTGGATTTACAGTGTTGTGTTAGTTTCTGCTGTACAGCAGAGTGATATATATATATATATATGTACATTCTCTTCTTTTTAATATTTATTTCCATTATGGTTTCTCATGGGTATTGAATATAGTTCTCTGTGCTATATAGCAGGATTTAAAGCCTACCCCAGCCTCCCACCCCGTCCTTCCCTCACTCTTCTCCCCTTGGCAACCACCAGGGTGTTCTCTGCATTCATGATTCTGTTCGATAGATTTATTCATGTTGTATTTTGGGTTTCACATATAAGTGGTATCATAAGGTATTTGTCTTTCTCTTTCTGACTGACTGCAGTTAGCATGATTCTCTCTAGTTACATCCATGTTGTGGCAAATGGTATTATTTTGTTCTTTTTTATGGTTGAGTAGTATTCCATTGTATAAAAGTACCACATCTTTATCCATTCATCTGTTGATGAACATTTAGGTTGCTTCCTTGTCATGGCTATTGTGAATAGTGCTGCTATGAACATAGGGGTGCATGTATCTTTTTGAATTACAGTTTTGTATGGATATTTGCCCAGGAGTGGGACTGCTAGATCATATGGTAATTCTGTTTATGGTTTTCTGAGGAAACGTCACATCATTTTCCACAGTGGCTGCACCAAGTTCCATTCCTACCAACAGTTCAGAAGAGTTCCCTTTTCTCCATACGCCCTCTCAAGCATTTGTTATTTGTTGAATTTTTGATGATGACCATTCTGACTGATGTGAAGTGGTACCTTATTGTAGTTTTGATTTGCATTTCTCTAATAATTAGGGATGTTGGGCATCTTTTCATGTGCCTATTGGCCATCTGTATGTCTTGTTTGGAGAAATGTCTATTTAGGTCTGTTGCCCATTTTTTGATTGGATTGTTTGTTGTTGTTGTTGTTGTTGTTGCATTATATAAGCTGTCTGTGTATTTAAAAAATTAAGTCCTCGTCAGTAACATTGTCTGGATATATTTTCTCCCATTCTATAGGTTGTCTTTTCATTTTGTTTATATTTCCCTTTGCTGTGCAAAAGCTTGTAAGTTTGATTAGGTTCCACTTGTTTACTTTTGTTTTTATTGGAAAGGAAAATCTGGAAGAAGAATGTTCTAGGCAGAAGGAACAGGCAATGCAAGAGCTCTGAGTCAAGAATGTACATATCTGCTCAGGGTATAGCATGAAGGCCTTTGTGGCTAGAGAGACTGAGACAGGGAAGAGGCACAAAATGCAGCTGGAGAGGAGGACAGGAGCCAGACCAAGTGTGGCTTCGTGGACCAGAGGGGAGTTTTCATCTTCAAAGCATCAGGAAGCAAGCTCCAAGAGGGCAGGGATTATGTTTATCTGATTCACAGCTGGCCCCCAGTGTGGAGTAGGTGCTCAATAAATGTTTGTGAAATGAATGAATAAACATCCCTGCTGTATCCATGTTCCAAAAGTCCCTCACCCCACAAGGTGACAGAGTCGTCCTCTTTTCTGAGATGATAGCTCCCAGGAGGGAGAGGTCAGGCTGGTTTAGTTGTCTCCTGAGAATCCCCTGGGAGTGAGAGCCCTGCGTGATCTGTGCACTGACTCTCCTCTCCTCTCCTTTTTCTCCCTCAGTTAATTCTGATGTCGTTGCTCACTTCTCTGCTCATGCTGGGCTCTGCTCCTGACACCATTAGTCACCTACTTCACTTCTCAGCTTTCCTAATGAGCAGCTGTCTTGTCTTCAGTCCGAGAGAGGCCTCCCCCTGCCTGCTTCTTCCAGGGGAAACCAAAGTTGGGGATGGGAGTGTAAGGCTTAGAGAAGGGTCCCAGTCTTCCTCTATGCACCCCAAGTGCTGTGATGGATGTGGGAAGACAGACAAAAGTATTATCTCTGGGCAAAGGGGGAGGCAAGTGGAAGACAGCTGATGTTTAAGGATAGATTATAAAGGGGATTCTGACTTCCCTACTGGAAAGTCCATGGAGGGGGCCAGGGACAGAGATATTAGCAGGAGGATCTGAGTCAGGCCTGAGGGGAGAGAATCCATCCTGGTGGGCCACTGAGGCCAGAGGACCTGTGCTCGCTTGACAGCCTTTCCTGGGCTGGCCACCCTCTGCCTTGTTCCTGATCATGTGTGGAGGAAGGGAGGTGACAGAATAACCTTTTAAGGGTCCTGCCAAATACCAGAGAACACTTGATTGAGATTCCTTGATTTTTGTGGACTGATCTGAGGCATCCCAGGCAAGGATGCCCATCAAGTGGCCAAGGAGACTGGGGGTTTCCTGCTGCTGTGCCACAGTGAGAGGCTGCACCTGGCAGGGGCAGAAAAGAGATTGCACGCTCAGAGAGTAAGTTGAAGAGAGGCAATGAAGGAAATGTTTCCTGGGTGGGGTTATAGGGAAACAACAAAGGACCTGGAAGTACCCAGGCCTAGCCACAGAAGAAAGCAGTTACCAATTCCAGGTTGGAGGCCAAGGGGTAAAGGAGGGAGTGGTGTTGGCCAGAACCTATTGAGAGCTGTGTGTGGGAGAGCCCTTTCCAGGGAGCTGTGGCCTTCTGTAAAGGAACATAGCTGCTGCTAACCTTGAGGCCCAGCAGTGGGAATAGGGGCGGGGAGTAAATACCCCTACCTTTCTCTCCTCCCGTTGGCTTATCTCCTTCCCATGCCTCTGACTAGCCAAACCCAATAGGATGCTGAGGCCAAGGAGCCAGGGCAATACTGTCCATAGAGGCAAGTTTCCTGGGCTGCTCAGCAGAGTAGAGGAGACTGGAGCATGAATCTGAGGCCTTCTTATCTCTTCCTTCTGAGGTCACCCACCCCTAAGCCTACCTCATCCCTATCTAGTCCTTCAAAAGCTTCTAAGTCTCTCTGCCACCTATGCTCAGAACTCATCCCATCTCTCAGGCTGAGTGGACCAGGTCCAGGGAGGCTCCAACTAAGTGGGCATAGATTTCAGTTGCCCTGAGACTCACCCTACCCCTGCTGCTCAGCATCAGGATTTTTAGATGGCCTCATTCTCCTTGTGTCAGGGGTTTAGGATCAGGGAGGCTGGGTAATTATATTAATACTTTCCTAACAAACTTTTACCCAGAAATAATTCATGGGGTCGCAAAGAGTCAGACATGACTGAGCGACTGATCTGATCTGATCTGATCTGAATGTTTAGCCAGGTATCTGGGTTCCTGTGTCCCAGTCAAATGAACACAAGCTATTAACCATCACTGTATCTACCAGTTCAGATAACTGGGCTGGCCTTCCTGTCTCTCCAGTCTCTAAGATGAACTAAGCCTTAGGCTTTCTCAGACCACACGTCTTGCAGTAGAACACTACTGTTTTGGCTTGTTTAGTGTCCATTTCCCCTGGCATCAGTTTTGCGGATTTGGCATGGGGCACTGTAGCAGTAACAATTTGGCTGTAGCAGTTACAATTTGTGGCCTGTTGTTGTTATTTTGCTACACCACACAGCTTGCAGGATGCTAATTCCCCAACCAGGGATGGAACCCGAGCCCCCTGCATTAGAAGGGCAGAGTCTCAACCACTGGAGCACTAGTAATGTCCCACTATGGACTGTTTAATGAAGACAGCCTCCATTGCTTGGCCAAGGAGTTGGCATGTGACCCTAGCTAGGCTAGTCAGATGGTCTTTCTCCCTTCAGTCTTGAGTGATATGACATGAAAATGGAATTCATATATTGCCAAGACAGCAACATGAAGAGGATACTCCTTAGTTCTGGCTCCCTTGATTTCAGTTTTCTGGCTCCTCATCTTCCTGGGATAGCAACTTCAGTATTTTCTTTGATTCTGTAAGCCACTCCCCCCACCCTGCCCCCAGCCATTTCTTTCTAATATAATAATTTTTTGCTCGTTACCTAGAGTTTTTCTGTTGCTTGAAACCAAACATTTTCACCAGTACAAATTCCCGTTTTCCTGAGGAGTTATGGGCTCTCCCCGTCTAGTGGGCTTATATCTGGAATCTCTGGCTTGAATTCAGCTCTCATCTAATCCTGGAATGAGAGGGAAGAGAGCTCCTGCTGCTAGTGGATGCTCATCACACCTCATCTCAGGAACATGTTCTTTGTTGCCTGACTCATCAGGACCCACTACCAGCCTGACTTCCCCGTCTCCACACTCAGGTCACAGCCTGAAATAGCCAAGCTTACGTCCCATGACTCCCTATCACAAGTCCTACAGCCAGATCAGCCTGGTCTCCTTGTTATTTTCCACAAATAGCAAGCTCATTCTTGTGCTGTGCCTTTGCTCATGATGTTCTTGGACATCTGACAAGCTAGTGGCCCTCTGCTGAGTGCCTGAACCCTGCCCAGACCTTCAAACCTTGGGCCACATTCTACCTCTTCCTTCCCTAAACCTTCTGTGCACTGTCAATCCCACCGCAGCTTCCAAACCAGGCACCTCTGTGGGCTCTCTTTGATGTCAGACAGAGAAAGTGCTTTGTTTGGTTGAGCTTTGTTTCCTTTGTAGACTTAAGTCTTTGAGGACTTGAGTCCAGGCTCAAGTACTTTTACCTTATGGGCCTCAGCATTAGGCATGAGGTTGAGCACACAGTGGCAGAGTGGGTGCTGATGTTTTTACTGCATCCCTAATTTGGAACTTGTCTTGGTCCTGTAACACATCTTCTTCATTCATTCATTTACCCAACATTTATCAAGCGCCTCCTAATTATGAGTTCTCTGCTAAGCTCTGTAGATACATAGTAAATAAAACATAGCCAAGGAAATAACAGTCTAGTACTGAAGACATACTGAGAATTAGATGTAGCAGAATGACCTGTTAGGAAAATAACCCTGTCTAGTTTTTCTCAGCTGCAGGCTCAGCTCACCTCAAAGGAATGAAAAGCATTCCATCTCTTCTGGGAGGAGCGCCAAACTTTGTGCCGTTGAGGTTTAGACTTTTTTGGCCCCCCCATGAAGATTTGTGTATTTCCAGGTAGAAAGGAGAAGCTGCAAGCATCAGGCTATTGAGAGGACAACTTCCCTACAGCCTTTCCTAACAAAGATTAGGGTTGGAAGCTTAATGCTTCCCACACTGAAGAGGGATGGTCCCAGATCAAGAAGGTTGGTTGGAATGAAGGCATGAGTTCCATCAGAGCAGAAACCTGTGCTCATGTGAATGCAAGCCCTCTGAGATGGGAGGACTCAGGAGGAAGAATATTTAGGTGAATAAATACAGGATAACAGTAACAGCTGGCATTTATGGCACACTTACTGTATGCCAGGCACAGTGTTGAGTACTTTATATGCATTCACTTACTTCTTATAAGACCTCTGTGAAGTAAACAGTATTATAGTTTCCATTTTACAGGTGAGATAAACAAAGATTTAGCTCTGATGGAACTCATGCCTTCATTCCAACCAACCTTCCTGATCTGGGACCGTCCCTCTTCAGTGTGGGAAGCATTAAGCTTCCAATCCTAATCTTTGTTAGGAAAGGCTGTATGGAAGTTGTCCTCTCAATAGCCTGATGCTTGCAGCTTCTCCTTTCTACCTGGAATTGCTCAAGGTTATGGGTCTGAGAATCAAATCCAGGCAGTCACTGAGGGCTACGAATGCCTGTGAGGCTGGAGCACAAAGGGCCACAGTTTGGGGAGCTTTGACAAGGGTCACTGCGGCTGGACTTGGCACAGAGGGCATGGAGCCGCCTGAGATGCCTCACTTTCAGGTGTACCTGACAACACAGGCAGGGAGTACAGCAACTGATCTGAGGACCTGGTATCCTGATAAGAAGGGGCTTATATCAGTCAGCTCTGACTACAGTGATGCTATACAACAATCACCAAATTTCAGTGCATGCAACAGTAAGCATTTACTTAACTCATGTGTTTGGAGATCACTGTGAGTTAGTTGCTTATAGGCTGATTTTGGTTGGGGTGGTTTGTTTCTGCTCCATGTGTCCCTCATCCTCCTTCCAGGAGCAGCAGGCTAGCCAGGGAATGTCTATCTAATGGGTACAAAGGAGTGCAAGGGTAATAGCCCTGGTGCACAGCCCATTTTAAGTCTCTGCTTGTGTCAAGTCTCATAAAATGCCTCTGGTCAAAACAAGTCATATGGCCAAGCCCTGAGTCAACAGATGGAGAAATACACTCCACCCACAGGAAGAATCTGTAAAGTTACCTGGCAAAGAATGTAGATGTATAATCTTATTACCTAGAGGGGAGCAAAAAGATGGGATAATAATCTAGTGTTCCACAGAATTTAAACTGAATTTAGTTTTGATTTAGAGAGAGAATGAAATCCTACAATGTATCATGAAACAGTTCATGCTTATTACAAAGATAAAAATCTATCTTCGAAGACCATGGCGTTTGCTATGTGAATATTTAAATTTTTAGTTTTTCTTTTAGTGAAAAATTTTAAAATATCACTTAACAAGAACATATTCTGGATGGTCTAGATATCAACAATAGCTGCCTCACAATGTTTAAAGCCTCGGTAGTCACCTGGGGTGCCAGTATTTAACTTTCTAATGCAGGCTTCTCAAACCACAGGGTATCCTTGGAAGATATGTGTTTTCAAGGTAGGAAAACATTAATGAAAATGATATACAGCAGACGATGTATAGAAGAGGCCCACATTCAGTGCTGAGGGCATCAAAGAGTGAAGGAGGCAGGGCCAGCTATGGGGCTTAGGGCAGGGTTTATGGTGCTTTGCAGGATAGCAGTGGTGGCATTTAAACAGGTCTTGAAAGATGGTGGGGTGGTATCCTAGGGATAATCGTCGGATTCCTTCTCTGTGTGTGCATAACCAGATTCTCATTTCCAGGGCTTCCCCAGAAAGAAAATGCTTTATCTTCTATCTCTGCAAATCTAGAATCTGTTGTACAGTTTTGCGTCATAGTCTTGTCCTTCACTTTCACATATATGCTGTTATAGCATCTGAAGAGGAGGCTGGAGGGGTATAATAGCTAAACTTACTGGCTTTGGAGCCAGGCCAACCAGGGTTCAAATCTTGGCTTTGATATTTACTAGCTCTGGCCTTTAGGCCAGTTGCTTAAACTCTTGTAATTCCAGTTTCCTCATCTGAAGAAGGGAATACTAGTTCTCCCATGGGATATTTAAAGAATTAGAACCCACCATTAAAGTGTAGATTTTCTTTATGGGAAGATTTTTTACTTCTGATTCAATTTCTTTAATGATTATAGGATTTTTCAGTTTTCCTATATCAAGCTGAGTCACTATCAGTAAGCTATATATTTTAAGAAATTTGTCTATTTCACAGATGTCTTCAGTTTTATTGGTACAAAATTATTCATAATATCCTCTCATTTTCTTTTTAATGCCTGAAGCATCCAGAGCAGTATCCCTCTTTTCATTGCTGACATTGTTTATTTTTGTCTTCCTTCAAATTTTCCTTGATCAGTATCATCAGAGATTTTTCAGTTTTTACAGAATCGGCTTTTGGCTTGGCTTATCCTCTCTGCTTTATATTTGGTTTCTATTTCTTCAATTTCTATTCCTCATCTTGCTATTTCCTTCCTTTGACATTCTTTGAGTTTATTCTGTTTATATATATATATATATATATATATATATAATTTACCAAGATAGATCTTTAGCTCATTAATTTTCAATCTTTTTCTTTTCAACATTTAGGGCTCTATGTTTCCTTTCGGAGGCTTAAATGAAAAAGATATATGTAAGTGCCTGGTCCTAAATAGGCACTCATTAAATATCTTTTCATCATTATCATCATTATTCTGTCTCAGATGAGATTCCCTAGCATAGTTTCCATCTCTCTTGCTTTCTAATGTGATCTCTGTCTCCTGAGTCTTTACCAGTGGGCTCTCTGAGGACGTCTGAAGACTTATTCTGGACCAAATTGTCTCCTTTTGGGAGTTTTGGGGAGGCTTCCTCTGAAGATTAAGGCAAGACAGAGATGGGCATGTGCCTTTAGCCCTGTCTTCTTCAGGGAGCTCAGACCTTATTTTTCTAGAATGGCTGGCAAGGTCTCCACCCCATGGAAGTGTCAGTTCTAACTTGCAGGTCTGTGCCAGATTATATTTTCAAAAAATAACCACAGTACTATTTCCCATCTCATATGCTCTTTTAGAACTTTGTCATTCCCCTATCAAGAGGTAGAATATACTTCCTTTCCCCTTGAGTCTGAGGTTTATAACTTCTTTATAGCTCTTCCATCATAGCTCAGTTGATAAAGAATCTGCCTGCAATGCAGGAGACCCCGGTTCTATTCCTGGGTCGGGAAGATCCACTGGAGAAGGGATAGGCTACCCACTCCAGTATTCTTGGGCTTCCCTTGTGGCTCAGCTGGTAAAGAATCCACCTGCAGTGTAGGAGACCTGGGTTCGATCCCTGTGTTGGGAAGATCCCCTGGAGAAGGGAAGGCTACCCATTCCAGTAGTCCAGCCTGCAGAATTCCGTGGACTGTAAAGTGTGTGGGGTCTTGCAACAAAGCTAGTGGAGGTGATGGAATTCCAGTTGAGCTATTTCAAATCCTAAAAGATGATGCTGTTAAAGTGCTGCACTCAATATGCCAACAAATTTGGAAAACTCAGTAGTGGCCACAGGACTGGAAAAGGTCAGTTTTCATTCCAATCCCAAAGAAAGGCCATGCCAAAGAATGTTCAAGCTACCACACATTGCATTTATCTCACATGCTAGCAAAGTAATGATCAAAATTCTCCAAGCAAGGCTTCAACAGTATGTGAACAGAGAACTTCCAGATGTTCAAGCTGGATTTAGAAAAGGCAGAGGAACCAGAGATCAAATTGCCAACATCTGTTGGATCATCGAAAAAACAATAGAGTTCCAGAAAAAAACATCTACTTCTGCTTTATTGACTATGCCAAAGCCTTTGGCTGTGTGGATCACAACAAACTGTGGAAAATTCTTCAAGAGATGGGAATACCAGACTGCTTTACCTGCTGCCTGAGAAATCTGTATACAGGTCAAGAAGCAATAGTTAGAACCAGACATGGAACAACGGGCTGGTTCCAAATGGGGAAAGGAGTACATCAAGACTATATATTGTCACCCTGCTTATTTAACTTACATGCAGAGTACATCATGAGACATGAAGCACAAGCTGGAATCAAGATTGCTGGGAGAAACATCGATAACCTCAGATATGCAGATGACACCACCCTTATGGCAGAAAGTGAAGAACTAAAGAGCCTCTTGATGAAAGTGAAAGAGGAAAGTGAAAAAGTTGGCTTAAAACTCAACATTCAGAAAACTAAGATAATGGCATCCAGTCCGATCACTTCAGGGCAAATAGATGGGAAACAGTGGAAACAGTGACAGACTTTCTTTTCTTGGGCTCCAAAATCACCGCAGATGGTGACTGCAGCCATGAAATTAAAAGATGCTTGTTCTTTGGAGGAAAAGCTATGACCAACCTAGACAGCATATTAAAAAGCAGAGACATTACTTTGCCAACAAAGGTCCATCTAGTCAAAGCTGTGGTTTTTTCAGTAGTCATGTATGGATGTGAGAGTTGAACTATAAAGAAAGGGGAGTGCCAAAAAATTGATGCTTTTGAACTGTGATGTTGAAAGAGACTCTTGACAGTCCCTTGGACAGCAAGGAAATCCAACCAGTCCATCCTAAAGGAAATCAGTCCTGAATATTCTTTGGAAGAATTGATGCTGAAGCTGAAACTCCAATACTTTGGCCACCTGATACGAAAAACTGATTCATTGGAAAAGACCCTGATGCTGGGGAAGATTGAAGGCAGGAGGAGAAGGAGATGACAGAGGATAATATGGTTGGATGGCATCATCGACTCTACGGACATGAGTTTGATTAAGCTCTTGGAGTTGGTGATGGACAGGGAAGCCTGGTGTGCTGCAGTCCATGGGGTTGCAAAGAGTTGGCCAGGACTGAGAGACTGAATTGAACTATAGGTTACAAATGATAGACCAATAGGTTGCAGCAGAAGTGGTGCCAGGAAACTTCTGTGTGTGCTCAGTCACCCAGTTGCATACGACTCTTTTCGACCTGTGGACTGTGTAGCCCATCAGGCTCCTCTGGCCATGGGATTCTCCAGGCAAAAATACCCAGAGTGGGTTGCCATTTTCTTCTCTGGGGGTTTTCCCTAACCCAAGAATCAAACCTGCATTTCCTGTGTCTCCTGCAGTGGCAGGTGGACTTTACCACTGTGCCACCTGGGAAGCTGGAGAAACGTCTGAAGGTTGGTCATGAAGGCAATACAACTTCCATGTTATTAGCTGAAAAACTCATAATTTGAGCCCTGAGTCATATAGGAAGTCGGACTAGCCTGCAGTCACCATGTTGTAAGGAAGCCAAACCACCTAGAGAAGCCATGTGTAGGCACTCTGGCCTCCAGTCCTAATCTCCAAGTCAAGGTACCAGACATGACTCAATGACCATTTGGTGATTTCAGCCCCAAGCTGTTGAGAGACCTATATCCTTTTAATTGTAGCGGCTGAGGGCCCAGACGCAACAAAGACAAGCTATCTCCCACTGTAGCCAGCCAAATTCTTGATGAACAGACTCATGAACATTAGAAAATGATTGTTTTCAGCTCTTAGGCTTTCAAGTATTTTACTACACAGCAATAGATAACTGGAACAATACTCATGATCTTGTCTGGTACGCAAATCCTCCATCAGACTACTTATAATCTGTATTTCCTAATGAGGCCCGAGCCCAGAGAAGCAGAGCACAGCAAAAGTCTTCAGTGTAAACCCTGTAGGAACAAACTGGAAATGGAGATGCTCTGATTCTCTCAATTTGTCTAGACTGAGCTCTTCCAGAACCATTGGTTGCCAACCTTTCTGAGTGATAAGACCTTTATCTCATTTAAAAGTCTCGCAAATGGTTTTACTTTCAGTATAGCTTCATCAATAGCTAAAGTCCACTGGGAACTTACTAAGTGCCAGGCACTGTGCTGAGTATTTTATATACATTATTTCCCTGAATCCTCATAACAAACCCATGAATACTGTCATTCCTGTTTTGTTGTTGTTCAGTTGCTCAGTTGTGTCTGACTCATTCCTGTTTTACTGATGTGAAATGAAAATTGCCCCTGCAGCCTGTTCTACTTATCAATTACAGAGCTCATGAAGGAGGCCTATAGAATAATATCCATACCCTTACCCTGATGTGACGGTGAGTGTTGTTGCCTGGCTCCGCATTTGCCCTCTACACAGTCCCCCCAATACCAAGGAGCTTGCAACCCACATTTCCTATACTCCTTTGAAAGCTGGCTTTGTGTTATGTTCTTCTAGTTGGAACCACTGGCTGGAGACTAGAAAGCAGGAGTAAGGGAAAAGCCATATTCTTTTCCACATTTTGATGGCACCTCTAGTAACGGCAACAATTGCTTGCTCTTATGTTCCTTCTCAGGCAAGGAATAGCAGTTTTCAGCTATAGTTATAACCTCTGCCCAATTTGTTTTTCCAGCCTTAGGGCTAATAGTGACTTCCTGTGATTAATCTTTGGAAAACCTCATATCCGTCTTTTTGTTCCAACATCTTTGGAACCTTTGTTCCAAAGATCTTCTAACATCTTTGGAGCCTTTCCAACATCTTTGCTACCAGTTCCTCAAAGTAAACCCCTTCTCCTTGAAACCCTAGAGTGGTTTCTGATTTCTCCTGATTGTCTATTAACTAACACACTTAGCTTTACAAAACTTTGTATAATCTGATCTTTATTTAACTCTCCAGCCTCAGTTCTAATCATTTTCTCTCTTGCTCACTATGCTTCAGTCACACTTGTCTGCTTTCTGTTCCTCAAATAATTGCAGTCTTTTCCTGCCTTGGAGCCTTTGCTCCTCTTGTTCCCAATGCTTAGAATGCTTTCCCCCGGCAAGTTGCAAAGCAGGTTCCTTCCCTTACCTCTGGTCTCAGCTTAAACATCAGCTTTGCAGAGAAGGCTGCCCCAACTAGAAGTTTAGAGTAAGCCTACCCAAGCACCCTTATAACTTCACCCTTTTATTGTCTTCACAGCACTTATTACTAACTAACCTTATCTTGCTGATTTATTCCTTAACTTGCTTATTGTCTGATTCCCACACTAAAATGAAACCCTGAGAGAGCAGAGAGCTTCTCTGTCTTATTTATTGCTCTATCCAGTGCTTTACACAGAGTTGGTGCTTAATACATATTTTCTAGAGAATTAATGATGGAATGAGTGACATGCAAGGCTCTCCTCAGGCCTGAGATGTACTCTGGCACCTACTGAAATGTTTGACCTTGAAGCCTACCCAAAGGAGAGATCCCCCTGCCTCCACTGAGGTAGGACCACCAAGGATTGCACCTACTCACAGGACCCTGAGTTCCTCTTACATCTGTAGGCAGGCTGCTCCTGGACTGTGGGAGGCCTTCCTGTGGCCCTGCCCCTGTATTCTGGCATGTTCTGGTCAGCCTGTTTCTTTCCATGCTTCCAGCAGGCTGCAGGGCATTAATGATTAGAAGTGCAAACCTGCCGAGGGCCAGTATCAATCAGACCACATGCCCACCAGGTGGGTAACTCATTAATTCTAATAAGCCAGGACCCACTCTCACAAAGCTTTTTCCGTCTGTGTAGCGCATTTGATAACTGCAAAGAAAACAAACAAGATTGTTATAAAATTAATTTTACTGATCATCACATTCTTATCACATAATAAGAAGCAGAAAGTTTCTGTTATATAACATTTAACCCAAATCATTGCTGTAATAATAAGCCGAATCCAGAAAGAATGGAATTTGTACTGTTAACGCATGCAACTGTAAAGAGCTATTATATTTTTCTTTTATGACATTATGAACAAAATAAATTATGGGATCTTATTCTAAACAAAACAAAAGAGAAACCCATTTTACTGCTGCAGTAGAAAAGAGAAGCCAGTGGAATGAAGCCTGAGACTTTCTTTACAAGGTTGGGCACTCCACCAGGTCATCTGTCCATCCTACTGCTTCTGGGGAGACCTCGTTTTTTTTTCTTTTAATTAAAAAACATATTTATTTATTTATGGCTGTGCTGGATCTTCGTTGCTGCACGGGCTTTTCTCTAGTTTTGGCGAGTGGGATCTACTCTCTCATTGCAATGCATGGGCTTCTCATTGAGGCAGCTTCTCTTGCTGCGGAGCACAGGCTCTAGAGCGTTTGGGCCTCAGTAGTTCCGGCTCCTGGGCTCTAGAGCACAGGTTCAATAGTTGTGGCACACAGGCTTAGTTTCCCCATGGCATGTGGGATCTTCCCAAATCACGGATTGAAACCGTGTCTACTGCATTGGCAGGCAGATTCTTTACCACTGAGCCACCAGAGAAGCACTTCTTTTTTTAAAAAAAAATTATTTATTTTTATTTATTATTTGGCTGTTCTGGGTCTTATTTGTGGCATGTCAAATCTTTGATCTTCACTGTGGCATTCCAGATCTTCTAGTTGTGGCATCTGGGATCTAGTTTCCAGACCAAAGATCACACTTGGGCCCTCTGCATTGGAAACACAGAATCTTAGCCACTGGGCCACAAGGGAAGTCCAATGGGAAACCTCTTTTTAATGTCTCCTGGTGTGGAAGTACCATCTGGATAGCAAGGTGATTGATATAGGCAGAAGAAACCAACAGAAAATGTATAGAAATGTTTATAAGAACATTAGAAGTCCAATTTCTAACAAAACTTTGAAAGAGATATTGAGAGAGAGAGAGCTGACTCGGCTAGGAGCTGGACTTGACCAAGTCAAGAAGGGCAGAAGAATCTAGCCAAGCGCTCACCTACTCTGGACTCATTTACCAGCAGTTTCAGGCACTGTCCTGGTCCAGGGACCCTTGGATGGGCAGTTGGATGAAGTGGAATGAGACGCTATGCTCTCAGAGGCCAGCAGACATACTCATCTTGCTATCTTTCCAGTATTTCCTTCCAACTTCTCTGCTTTAGTCCAACTAAACCATTCACCATTCCCTGTTTAAGCATCTTACTTTCCATGTCCTATGGCTTTCTTATGTTGTTCTTCCTCTACTGGAATCCTCTGTCTTCTTCTTCTATACCCACCTAGATCCTCTGGTATTATTCAAAACCCAGCTCCAAAGCCAGTTCCTCCTCTTGGAGTGAACTCTTCTCTGGTCTCCCCAACTGGAGAGTATGAGTTCCTAATGCCCTGGATCCAAGGGCTGTGATCATTTTATGTTGTATAATAAGTACTCATGTTCTTTTACCCCTTTATGATTTTATGGTGATTATATTGTTTTTCCATATTATTCACTTTTCCTTTCAGTAAAAGTATTATAAATTGCCATATATTGGCATGTGACTTTCAGTACTTCCCTGTGGAGGGAGTATATTTCATTACCCCATTGTCATAGAGACTTTCCCCATTGTCATGAGACTTTGGCCAATCAGTTGAGAATAGATGTGATCAGAGGGGAAACTTTAGGAGCCATCACAGTATCCTTTACCCTCCGCTATTAGAATGACATGTCCTAGACTCTTGGAGCAGAAGCAAAGCTAACCTGAAGCTGATGAGCAAGAAACAGACCTCTGTTGTTATAAATCACAAAGTTTGGGGAGTTGTTACTACAGTGTAACCTGGTAAAAGCTAACTAATACATCTTTACTAAACTACAAGCTTTTTTATGGGGAAGATCACATCTGATTCATGATTTGTTTCTTCTTTTTCATATACCTAGGACAAAGCCTTTTTTAGAGGCTCAGTAACTGTTCACTGAGTGAATAAGTAAACAAATCTATCATTTACTAAGTCCTACTCTAATAATCCCTCACCTTGTGTAGTGGCTATGTAGCCCACAATGCAGTTTCACGGACACTGTCTCACCGGGCCTCAGGGCAACCTTGGGAGGGCAGTAAGGGAGAGTGGACATCTGTTGTTTTCTGTCTAACATCCCTATTTCCTTTGGGGAAATCACTCCTCCCCCACTGCTTGTGGTTCTGGTGGGTCTGCCAGTCATAACACCTGCCCAACTAGAGTCACCAATGGTCAGCATATTGCCGTGTCTGAGATCTGCTTCTCAGTGTGGTTGACTGTACTTCTGTCTTGAAACAGGGTCTCCCCCATGTATATACTGCTGCTGCTAAGTCACTTCAGTTGTGTCCGACTCTGTGCGACCCCATAGACGGCAGCCCACCAGGCTCCCGTGTCCCTGGGATTCTCCAGGCAAGAACACTGGAGCGGGTTCCATTCCCTTCTCCAATGCATGAAAGTGAAAAGTGAAAGTGAAGTCGCTCAGCCATGTCCGACTACTATATGTAAAACAGATAACTAATGAGAACCTACTCTATAGGGCAGGGGACTCTACTCAGTACTCAATAGTGATCTAAATAGGAAGGAAATCTTAAAAAGAGCAGATACATGTATATGTATAACTCATTCACTTTGATGTACAGCAGAAACTAACACAACACTGTAAAGCAACTATATTCCAATAAAAATTAATAAAAAAGAAAAAAATACTAAGGTTAAAAAAAAAAAGAAAGAAGATTTCTCCTTGGCTTCCAAGACACCATGCTCTCCTGGTTTTCTACCTCATGACCACTTCTCAGTCTCCTATGCTGGCTCCTTCTCTTCCACGAACCACTGAATAGTAGATGGTCCTGGAACTCAACCTAACACCTACTCTCTTCTCTGTCTACATCTAGTCCCATGGTGTTTTTCTATGACTGCCAAACTAGTATCTCCAAAATAGACCTAACCTTTTGTTCAGCCTTCCATACCTGTCAGCTTACTGGATGTCTGCTATTGATTGAATTGTGTCTCCTGAAAAGATATGTTGAAGGACTTCCCTTGTGATCTAGTGGTTAAGATTCCACTTTCCAACGCGGGAGGTGCAAGTTCGATCTCTGGTCAGGAAACTAAGATCCCACATTCTGTGTGGTGTGGCCAAAAAAAAAAAAAAAAAGAGGTATGTTGAAATCCTAACTTCTAATACCTATGAATATGCCCTTATTTGAAAGTAGGGTCTTTGCCGATATAATCAAGTGAAGATGAGGTCACTTCTTCTAAGCCTATGGATTAGAATAGGCTCTAAAATCAATATCACTGAAGAAGGGAGGATATAGATTCATAGAGACTCAGAGTCAAACAGAATGGCATATGAAGATGAAAGCAGAGATTGGAGTGATGTGTCCACAGCCAGGCGCTGCTGGCAACCACCAGAAGCTACAAGAGACAGACATGGAACCCATCCTCCCTCAGAGCGCCCAGAGAGGACCACGCCTGCTGACACCTTGATTTCAGACTTCTGGCCTTCAGAACTGAGTGTGAGAGAATGAATTTCTGTTATTTTAAGTTTGTGGCCATTTGTTACAGCTGCTGCTGCTGCTAAGTCGCTTCAGTCGTGTCCAACTCTGTGAGACCCCATAGACGGAAGCCCACCAGGCTCCTCTGTCCCTGGGATTCTCCAGGCAAGGACACTGGAGTGGGTTCCCATTTCCTTCTCCAATGCATGAAAGTGAAAAGTGAAAGTGAAGTCGCTCAGTCGTGTCTGACTCTTAGCGACCCCATGGACTGCAGCCTGCCAGGCTCCTCTGTCCATGGGATTTCCCAGGCAAGAGTACTGGAGTGGGGTGCCATTTCCTTCTCCCTTTGTTACAGCAATCCTAAGGAAATAGTGCAACATTTTGGCAGCATCTCAGATTTAACATCACTGGAACAGAACTCTTCTCCCGACCCATGGCCCAAATCTGCTCCTCCCTCTAGCCTTTCCTCCAAATCCTTTTTCAATCCTGACTCCTGGTCTCCTTCCTATACAGTAACCAGAGAGTTCTTGTAAAAACATAAGTTAAGATTAACTCCTTCTGTTGTTTAAAACCCTCCAAATACTTCCCACAATCCTTTGAATACAATAAAATTCCGTATCTTGACATATAAGATCCTTCATATTCTGGTCCCTGCCTCCTTTTTTGTTCTCTTCCTGCTCACTGCTGTCCACTCACACTGGCTTCCGTCCTTGAACAAACTTATTCCTGACTTAGGGCCTTTGCACTAGCTAAAATATTACTTCTGCCTGGAGCCATACCTTTCGTAACCTCCCAACATAAAGTGGACCCCTACTCTACCATACCATCAGGTTTGATTTTTGTCATGGGAGAGCATGTCCTTTCATGCCAAGTCCCCGGTTCTAGTCCCTTGGTCCTGGATTTCCTTTGATCTTTTGATTAGAATCCTCCTCAAGTCTGTGAGTCAAAGCATTCAATTTTTACTTAAGAATTTGAGAGAGGTTTCTGACACTTTGAGTAGAAAGAATCCTGCCTAATCAAAGGCTAAGCCCAGTCTCTACAAAGGACCACACCCCAAGGAAGACTGATCAAAAGTCCAAGCTCTTCCTGTGCATGAAGCCTGCTAGCTTTCGATTAGTATCCTCAAACTTTCTGTCCTGTGATGAGAAAAGGACATATTCAGCTTTTACCAAGGGTAGAGGGAGGCAGAGCTCACAGTTTGTTTCTCAAATGCCATCACCCAACAACCAGCTCTCATAGTTTTCCTGACTCTCATCTCCTCACAGACTGACGGAGAAGTAGAGCAGGACAGAAGAATTCAAGGAGAGAGTAACTTCAGGAATATGTCTGTGTGATCTGTACTTTGCATCATCCCCCCAAATCTGAAAGTAGATCTATAGTTCCAAGTGTCCTCTGATGATGCAGGCACTGTACTAGGACCTAAATAATAATAACATATCAATTACGGCCTTCCCAGGTGGCTAAGTGGTAAAGAATCCACCTGCCAGTGCAGAAACCTTGGGAGACACAGGTTCAATCCCTAGGTCAGGAAGATCTCCTGGAGAAGGGAATGGCAAACTACTTCAGTATCTTACCTGGGAAATCCCATGAACAGAGGAACCTGGCAGGCTATAGTCCATGGGGTCACAAAGAGTAGGACTCGACTTAGTGACTAAACAATAACAACAGTTCATCGATTGCTACCATTTGGAAAGTGTAATCTGGCACAGGGATAACACTCTAGAAACATAGCATCTAGTTCTCACAACAGTTCTCTGAGGTAGATATTAACATCCCCACCTAACAGATGAAGGAACAGGATGAGTGAGCAGACGGACTTGCCAGGTGGTTTCTATTGTAAAGCTGTGGTCCTCCTTCTATGTAGCATTGCCTCTTTGCTAAACCTCCTGGCACCTGATTCCCTGCATGAGACAAACCTGTGACTAAATGCAGGTACTGGGACCTGAAACCCTCTATTCCAGACAGTGAGTCACAAGAGTGGGGATCTGTTAGCCCAGGAGCTTAACCCTTAAGGAAGCTGCCCCCAGCCCTTCTACAGTTGTGCTTCAGAGAGAGATGCCAAGGCCTGAGTCACTTCCCTGGGAACTCCCTTGCAGAGACTGTCCTTGAAATAAGATAATGCAGAAATCTGAGCTGGGCTGCCCAGGGGGCCAGTTCCTACCATTCGCCACTGATGAGTTGCTTCTGCCCATTCAGGGCATTATAGCAAGGGTGAGCTTGAAGCAGCATTCCAGTGAGAGCTTCCCCAGACATGAAGAGACTGAACAGGTAGAAGCTACTGCATTGGGACAGGTCACATGTGGAGAAGGATCCTGGGGGGTGGACATCTGGGAAAGGGACAAGGTGAGCATCTCTCATCAGGAGAATGACTCCTAAGGCCTCCTTACCAGAACTGCAACCTGAGATTCTGTCAGGCAGGGATGAGGCTGTGTTAGTGACAGGTCTGCAGCTTGACCTCCCCATAGGAAACAGTGAGGCCATTGGTGTGAGTATAAGCCATGGCAGAGACTCAGCAGAGATTTAGTGGACAAGAGTCAGGAGTCTCAGGCTAGATATTGACACAGGCCTGATGGTCCTAAGCTGTGTTGTATGTGGCATGTTGTGATGGAAGCCTTTAGGGATGTAGATTTCAACCTCCTTATTGTGCAGATGGGGAAACCAAGGCCAAGAAGAAGAAGTGAGCGGCTCAAGGTCCCCAGCAATGAGTGAAATAGCTGGCACCTCTCATACTTCAGTGCCTTCCAGTTGGAACCACCATCCCCCATGTCAGAAGGTAAAACATTAAAAATTCAAAGCTAGAACACTGAAACCAGGAGGGGAGCTGTGTTTAACCTGGCTGCGTTGTCTGAGCCCATGTCATGGCCCTTGAGTATCCCTGGAAAGCCCAGTTGGCATCTTGCATTGTGTGGATGGGGTTCATGCTTGTGCCAGTCACACACCAGCCCACCTCCAAACGCAGAAGGGTGTTTGCTTTTGGGCACGGCATGTTCGCCTGTGATTTTCCTTTGATGATATCTTGTTTTGCCAACTAAATTAAAACTATGACAGAGAACAGAGACTACCTCTAGCAGTTTAGTTCAATTAAGATTTCACATCAACAAATTAAAATGCATCCTTACCGTCTGCAAAGTAAATCTGCCTGCATTTAGGAGGAGGCTCTGACATTTGCTGTTCAGGCACCTAACTGCTACGAGCTAAGTGTCAGTGGGGACTCACCCCTTCTGGGACTAGCTTGGTGGTCGGGGTCGGGTGGGGGGTGTTCAGGGCCAAGGTTTATCTCCAGGGACTGACAGCTTTCTGGGCCAGAGCTTCCAAAGCCTGAGTGTGAGGACCAGGCTGAGCCTCTGATGAAGTTTTCACTGGTCCTCTGTAAAATCACAAAAACAAGAAGTATGAGGTCACGTTTTTCCATAAAACTAAGTCAGTTCAAACTAAAGGACTGTTAACAAATAGTTCTTAATTTGACAGTCACTCTTCAAGGGACTGAGGATTTAACAATGAACAAAACAGACGAAAATCCCTGCTTTCTCAGAGCTTTTATTCTATAGGGAAAAGACAGAATATAAATAAGACAAATGAGTGAAATATGCAATAAGTTAGAGAATGATAAGAGCTGTGGAGAAAACTAAAGCTGAGAAAGAGGATAGGGAGTGTGGAAGGCAGAGGGATTTGCGATTTTTAAATAGGACAGTTGGGAAGGCCACCGTGAGAAGGTAACAAATGAGTCAAGACCTGGAAAGGTGAGGGAGTGAGCCATGAGGATATGGGAGGTGGAGGAGGGGCACTCCAGATAGAGTGGTATCAAATGCGAAGGTTGATG
This sequence comes from Bison bison bison, assembly GCF_000754665.1. Lineage (NCBI taxonomy): Eukaryota > Metazoa > Chordata > Mammalia > Artiodactyla > Bovidae > Bison > Bison bison. The sequence goes on along the minus strand of NW_011494775.1, from coordinate 427,584 downwards.
TGGGGCTGTAGGTGGTGTGCAGTTGGAACAGAGTGACAGGAGGGAGAAGAGGAGGAAAGGGGGTCAGAGGAAAGGGATTATATTATAGACCATTATAAGGATTTCAGATCGTTATCTGAGTGAACAGGAAGTCAGCACAGGGATGGAGCAGAGAAGAGACAAGCTCTCCCTTAGATTTTAACAGGATGGTTGTGGCTGCTTTATGGAGCACAGGCAGAAGGAAGACATGGTTGGGAGCAGGGAGACAGGAGACTATTATAACTGAGATATGGTGATGGCCAGAGTGATGGCTGAGGAGCAGGTCCCATGGAATACGTTGGCTCAAAATGTTTAAAATTAGTAATATCCTAGAAAGTCCAGCATGGAAGGCCAGCTTCTCCTTGACCTCTCCAGCAGAAGGCAGTTCCATTGGTGGTCCAGGGACAGGGCCCTCAAATCCTTAATGGCAGCACAGGGACCACCCACAGTGTGGTGCTCCAAAAAATAGACCTTTTCCTCTGTAAAATGAGATGAACCATCTTTTCTTTCTAGAGAAAACAAGTAAAGCTATTTCCTCCATTGAAAAGTAGAGAACCTGAGAGAGCACAGACCTCACAAGGGCAGGTACTATGTCCACATTCTGTTCTCAAATGTTCCCCAGCGGCTACTCTAGGTCCAGGACATGTGTACTCCAAAAATAGTTGTTGAACAAATCAATGAGTGAGTACCTATTTCTCCTATAGAAGTGTTAGTTGCTCAGTCGTGTCCGACTCTTTGTGATCCCATGGACTGTAGCCCGCCAGGTTCTTCTATCCATGGAATTATGCAGGCAAGAGTACTGGAATGAATAGTCATTCCTTTCTCCAGGGTATCTTTCCAACCCAGGGATTGAATTTGAGTCTCCTGCATTACAGATGGATTTTTTACCATCTGAGCCACCAGGGAAACCCATATATGTATATTTAAAACAGAAGACTGTTTGTGTGTGGTGGTGGTGGTAGATTTGTTTTTTGTTAGTTTGCTTGTTTTCTGTGAATATAAAAACTATTACATGGATTAGTTCTTTCTGATGAAGGATTTGGGTAACTTCAGGGTTTGTTTCTCATCCTCTCTTTTCCTCTTCTTATTTTTTGTTTCCTTTCTCCCTCTTCTTCTGTAGTCATAGTTGGCCATCATGTAAAACTGGACAGAATTTTATGCTTTCTATTTCTAGTCTTTAAAGTGGATGCATGGAATGCTTTTTATTTTTATCTTTTACAAAAACCCAACAACTACGTTATATTATTTTTTACTTGTGGAACTCAGTTGATTTTCCTCTCACAGTATGTCAGCATCCCCACTTTCTGAGTCTAAAAAGTTAATACTACTTCCTGGTGGGAAGGAAAACACACCCAACATGGGACTCTGGACTTCACCACTTTAAACTTCTTTGCTATTTAACTTGCTTGGTAATTTGCATATATCTACATATGTTATGCAATCAGCCTCCTCTCCTTTTACATTTAAGCCTAAAATAATTGTGCTTTTATGATGTTCTTCCTCTCTGCTGCCTTCTTTATTTCTTAGTGGTCCTGCGATTTAGATTGTTGTAAATGGAATTGATGAAAGGCCAAGGGTACAGACACATTACCCAAACAGCTATGGGGGAGAGAGACTGGGAAGCAGCATGGTGAGATTGTCTTTGGGATTCATTCATTCACTCACCAAATGTTTATCGAGCACTTACCATATTCTAGGCTCTGTGCCAGGTGCTAGGAATACAGTGGTGAGGAAGCCAGGCAGTTCTTACTTGGGTAGAGCTTATATTCTCTTGAGGAAAATAGACAATAAACAAGTAAACACATGAATACATCATGGTTTCTGATACTAATAAGTGCTAAAAATGCAAACATAGAGATTGGAAAACTGGTTTAGATTTCAGCTCAGCTCAGTCACTCAGTCATGTCCTACTGTTTGGGACCCCACGGACTGCAACACGCCAGGCTTCCCTGTCCATCACCAACTCCCAGAGCTTGCTCAAACTCATGTCCATTGAGTTGGTGATGCCATCCAACCATCTCATCCTCTGTCTTCCCCTTCTTCTCCTACCTTCAATCTTTCCCAGCTTCAGGGTCTTTTCCAGTAAGTCAATTCTTCGCATCAGGTGGCCAAAGTATTGGAGCTTCAGCTTCAGCATCAGTCCTTCCAATGAATATTCAGGACTGATTTCCTTTAGGATGGACTGGTTTGATCTCTTTGGAGTCCAAAGGACTCTCAAGAGTCTTCTCCAATACCACAGTTCAAAAGCATCAATTCTTCAGTGCTCAGCTATCTGTAGTTCATAGAAAGTCTCTGTGGAAAAGTGAAATTTTAGCTGAGGCCTGAGTGATTAGAAGGAGACAACCAGGTGAACATCTAGTTGAAAAATATCCCAGACAAGGAGCTTGAAGAGTTTGAGAAACAGAGAGGAGGTATAGCATTTCACATGCTTTCAGTGGAAAGAAGGGAGAAGGTACCTCAATTCAAAGTGGTGCCAAAAAAAAGAAAAAGAATAATTTTATTACCTCATATAAAGAAGCCTGAAGGCAGAGAGGCTAGTGTTGTAAGGTTGGTTAATTTAGCAAGTCAGCATCATCTAGGGCTAGACTATTCCTTTCTTTCTTCTCAGTCACCCTCTTGTGCTTAGGTCCTTCTGGGTGCCAAGATGGCTGCCAAAGCTCCAACTCCCTCGACCATTGTCTAGGAAGAGAGCAAATCCTTCCCTTTTTAGAACAAGGAAACCCTTCCTTTGACACTACGCAGATTTCCCTTCATATCTCATAACATAACAAAAATTTCATCACATATGCATTCGTGAACTGGTCGTTAGCAAAGAGAGTGAATGACTCGTTGGTGTAGAGTTGGGCAGAGGAGTAGTCTAGCTTCTACTGAACTTCATGGAAGAACCAGTGCTATCAATTGCTGACAAAAACCAGGCTTCTGGTTTTTGAGAGTAAAACTAGGCTTCTGTGAACAAGGAAGAAGTAGGGAATGACTGACTGTAATTTGGTGCTCAGGAATATTGCTGCAGGAGGACAGTGCCTGGAGCACTGGTATAGGAGAAAGTTACGGAGAGGGAACTGAGGGAATGCAGAGCTTGATTCAAGTTCTTCAAATGTAATCTTTCAGAACCATGTAAGTCCCTAAGACCTTATCCCATTTTGCACTAGTTACTCCCTCCAGTGCAGTCCCTCTCCCTGGCACCCTTCCCCCACCTGCACCCCTGCAGGGAGCCACCTCACCTCTGGGATGTGGGTGGAGCTCTAGAAAGGCTGCCCAGCTCAAGTATTAGACAGTGATTCTAACACTAGCTGATAACTCTGGGTAAGTCACTTCCTTTCCTTAAGCCTTAGTTTCATTACGTATAGCAATGACATAATAGCATTCTCTGGCTAACTCTTCAGGAAGGTTATAAGGATCAAATGAAAGAGTTTCTGTATGTTCTTTGAAAACTATAAAGGGCCATCATTATGATTGTTATTACCGTCATTCACCTTCAATGAGAGACAAAGGGTTTTTTTAAATTTTTTTATTGAAGTATAATTGACTTGCAATGTTGTATTAATTTCTGCTGTACAGCAAAGTGATTCAGTTATACGTATACATATATACATTCTTCTTTATATTCTTTAACATCATGGTTTATCACAGGATATTGAGTATCATTCCCTGGGCTACATAGTAGAGCCTTGTTGTTTATCTGTTCTATACGTAATAGTTTGCATCTGCTAACCTCGGACACCCAATCCATCCCTCCACCATTTCCCTTGGCAACCAGAAGTCTGCTCTCTAGAGACAAAACAATTTTATATTTTGAGTAGTCACTTCCTCCAGCCCCTTGGGGGAGCTGTCATTTTGGAAAGTTGTGGACTCCGCGGGGGTTAGCAGGGTGACCTTGGGCTCTCTTTTGCCCTTCATTCCCCTAGAACTTT
>NW_011494775.1:414753-423555 GCF_000754665.1 Bison bison bison | reverse complement strand
GAATGTCTCTCCCCCTGCCCCCACCTCACACCCCACACCTCCCACCCTCAGTTTCTATGCTTCGAATCAGAGATGTCCTTAGAAACAAGCTGGGCTGATGTTCAATAAAATGTGAGCTAAAGCTGGCTGAGTTATTATCCTTTTTTCTTGATAAAAAGAGTGGATGTATTTTCATTACTGGCAGAGTGCTTTTAGCTGGTGCGGACAATTAAGCCCTGGAAATGCAGCAATCCATTTCACACTGAGAGAAGATTTGAGGGATGACTCACCAAACACCCAGGCCCTGGAGGAGCCAAAAACATGGTCACTGTTCCCAATAATAAAATTCAGAGGATTTTCGTGGTAATAAGGTAAAGTAGCCCCCAGATGACCCCACATGATTTGCCCTACAGTGGAATGCTGCTGCTGCTGGCGCCTCTCCATGTGCCTCAAGACCCTTGTTAGCCACCCTCTTTCTTATTCTCATCATCTCTTGGGAAAGCAGACTGGGAAGAGCTCCATGTTATGGGCAGGATAACATTCTACCAAATGTTACCTTTCAGGTTCAGACACTCTTCGTGGTTTTGCTTCGTAATATTTTGATCAGCTCCCTCACTCCTCAAGCCAGACTCTGTGTCCAAGGAACCAGATCTCTGAGACCAACAAAGTTGTCCATCCCAAAGCTACAAGATCAATGGAAAAAACCCTCCTCTAGGAGATCAGTGACAATCCCCTGTCTCCTTTTCCTTCTTTTTTTCTCTTTTTCAAAGATAAATGAGCAGTTCTACTTTCACTTCCCCGCAGGCAGAGGTGAGATGACCACTCCCAACTTCCCTGCCCCACCAACCCAAGCTGAGAGGAAGAGTCTTAAGCTGCAGATTCTTGGAAGCCACACATTTGCTGGTAGTGTGGCTCATTTGGCTACACATCTATTATACCTCCATCCTTAAGAACAGTGGGGTGCCAAGGATGGTTTTGCCACCTCCTTCACCTCTATGTCTCCTGCAGCAGTGCCTGGGATAGTCAGCTCGTAGATATTTGATGAATGAATGAATGAATGAAGCCACCTCTGTCTTAGTGTATTTCTCATGGCTTTATTGTTTTGTTCTGTTCAGCATACAACTCTTAGAAAGTGAAAATTACTTCAGAGATATGGGGACTAAGTGAGTATCAGTGGAGTTAAAAGCGATTTGGTACGTTACTATTTTTTCTTAAACCACTTAAGCTCTAGTTTCCCTCCTGTTTATTGTTAGAAGGGATCCCAAATCAGTCATGAACTTTCATCTGCTTTGAGGGAGTAAGAGGAGAGGGCTGGGGTGGTTGTCCAAGCTTATTATCTTCTCCATTACTCAGGCGTGTTCCCCTGAGCTTTTGCATGATTTTATTTTAATGCTGTTATTTGTATTAGGCGAGTCTCCAGCTCAGTCAGGCCAAAAAGGGAGGTAGAGGAATCAGGGAGGAGCTGATGGAAAAATAAATATCCTGTAGGTTCATGATGATCTGACCATGGCTTTAATGTGAATCAGATTTGCTCTAACCTGCTTTCCCACAGTCAGCATTTCTGCTAAAAATAATTTGTAATTTTCAAACTCCAGTTAGGCTAGAAGACTCCTTGCAAAGGACTTTGATATGATTAGGGAAAGTCTTGGAAATGTAATTTGCATGGTTCTTGTCCTCTCTGCCAATGACATTCCTGGAGAAAGCACTTTCCTGGCAGCAGAAATTCCAAGGGCAGATAGGAGCTGGGGATCAGACTTCAGAGTCCCTGGGGCTGCTTGCTCTAAGGCTCGCCGAAGAAGAAGATGCTTTCCTGGAATAATGAGCCTGAAAGATTTCCTATCTCAGCATTTCAAGAACTGAGAGTCAGGGAGTAGCCCACATGCTGCTGCTGCTGCTGCTAAGTCATCCCAGTCGTGTCCAACTCTATGCGACCCCATAGACGGCAGCCCACCAGGCTCCCCCGTCCCTGGGATTCTCCAGGCAAGAACACTGAAGTGGGTTGCCATTTCCTTCTCCAATGCATGAAAGTGAAAAGTGAGAGTTGTGTCTGACTCTTCGTGACCCCATGGACTGCAGCCCACCAGGCTCCTCCGTCCATGGGATTTTTCAGGCAAGAGTACTGGAGTGGGGTACCATCGCCTTCTCTGTGGCCCAGAGGAGACAGTGCCAAGTACATGCTGACCTGCAGCTGTGCCCAGCACCTGGCATGGGTTATCCCAAGAGAGTCCTGGTCTTGCTCCTGGCTGAGAACAATCCTACCTATCCCTTCCCTCATCTTAACCCTTCAGCTCTGTAGCAGCTGAGGCAGAGAAGGATAAAAGTTAAGCAAAGGTACACTGAAAGATACAAATATTATGGAAAGAAAGAAAGCCTAAATAAATGAAAATATATCCCATGTTTGTTATTGAACCAGGTTCATTTCCTTTGACATGCAGCAAGTAAAACGCTGAGATGCAGCAGAGAAAAGGGTTTATTCACAAAGCAGCCAAGTGAGAGATGTGAGAACAAGTCTCAAATCCACCTTCCTGAAGGTGAAAGGCTTGGGATATTTATGGGATAAAGAAGCAGAGTGGCCTGAGATGTGGGGAAAGATAATTGGAGGCAAGAGAAAGGTGAAGCAATTGGCATTCCACACAGGCCTATCTAAGTTACATGCTTCTTCATGGGATGCATGTTCAGAAAATGGCTGCATTAACATGAGGATAGAGGTTTTGGCCCTCTGATATCCAAATGTTATCCTTCAGAAAGTTGAGCAGACTCAACTGAATGGTTGGTGGTCTTGACTGGTTTGAACTGGCCAAGACTAGCTCCATGTTTCTGGAAAACAATGTAAGCAACGGTTACTATAGTGATCCATACATCAGAGGTATTATCTGTAAGGGCTGTCAGTTAAAGAAGTCTTATGGTGTGTTGTCTAAGTGATGTAAAGCTTAGAGGGTATGTAATTGCAAAGACAATTAAAGCAAGCTTAGTTAGTAAAGGCAAGTTATAGGCTATTATTTATTAAGCAACTTATAGTTTGAGGGCTCTAACTGATAACTGCCCCGATTTCATATTCGTGGAAGACTCAATATTGTTAGGATGACTGCTGCTGCTGCTAAGTCGCTTCAGTCGTGTCTGACTTTGTGCGACCCCATAGAGGGCAGCCCACCAGGCTCCCCCGTCCTTGGGATTCTCCAGGCAAGAGTACTGGAATGGCTTGCCATTTCCTTTTCCAGTGCATGAAAGTGAAAAGTGAAAGTGAAGTCGCTCAGTCTTGTCTGACTCTTAGTGACCCCGTGGACTGCAGCCTTCCAGGCTCCTCTGCCCATGGGATTTTCCAGGCAAGAGTACTAGAGTGGGGTGCCATTGCCTTCTCCTGTTAGGATGGCACTACTGCCTAAATTAATTTACAGATTCAGTTCAATTCCTATCAAAATGCCCACTGCCTTACAATAAGAAAAAAACTAAACAAACTAAAGATCAACAACTTTTCTTAGACTCATCAGAAACTGAGATCACAGGACAAACTGCCATCCTGAAAATGAGGGAGCTAGGTGAATGCAGAGAATACAGACCAGTTTACCTGAGGAAGAAGTGGCTGGAACCAGGAACCAGTAGAACTGAAGTACTGATACATAAGGCAGTATAGATGAACTTTGAAAGTATCATGCTATGTGAAAGAAGCCAGTCATCAAAGACCATACATGATATAATTCCCTTGAAATGGGTATCCAGAATCCACAGAGACAAGAAAGATTAACGGTGGCCAGGCTGGAGTGAGTGGGAAGTGAGGAACAGCTGCTAACTGACACAGGATTTCTTTCTGGGATGATAAACATGTTTAGATTGTGGTAATGGTTGCACAACCATATGAATATATTAAAAACCATGAAATTGTATGTTTTAAAATAGTATTAATCTATGTGAATCGTATCTGTGAAAAAGTAACAGTTAACCAAAGATGATTTGGAGTGGGAAATTCAAATTTCCCTTCAGATTCAGCTTCCAGACCATTTTTGGGAGCCAGAGCCTCTGTAGGTAATTTTCCTACTGACTGAGCAACCCAGCTTTTGACCATTTTGCTCCCACCTCTCCACAAGGCACTCCCTTGGGCTTTGCTGATCCAATTAGAGGAGTTTCGGGATATGAAAAGAAAGAGAGTAAAGAAGGGGCCTGAAAGAAGGGGGCTAGGGCCGGGAAATGCTTGAAATGAGACTCCAGGGCCTTGTTACTGTAGCTGCTGTTCTGCAGGAAGCTACCTCCTCCTTGAAGTCTCCCTGGTTTCTTCTTTCCCTAATGCATTTCATCTAACATGTATCATTTTGACCCACAGACCTCTCTCTCTACTGCCTTGCTGCCTTGTAGGCTCTCTGTTTAGCCTACAGTGGGCTATTTTACTTGTCCCAGGTATGTATTCCCTCCACAACAATACCACAGCCCCTTCTAGGGAAGGACCCCTGATCTTGGTCTCAAAGATCCTTAATGTAGGAAAGAATTTTGGGCATCACTGGCCCTCTGTTCCTATATATTTTTTTTTAATAGTAGAGCCATTTTGTAAGATAGACTGGTAGTTTCTTTTGAAAAAACATTTATTTGTTTATGGCTGCCCGGGGTCCTTGTGGCTGTGTGCAGGCTTTCTCCAGTCATGCTGCGTGGACTCGGGGTGCACGGCTCAGTAGTTGTGGTGCACAGGCTTAGTTGCTCTGTGGCATGTGGAATCTTCCTGGAACAGGGATTGAACCCGTGTTCCTTGCATTAGCAAGTGGATTCTTAACCACTAGACTATCAGAGAAGTCCCCTTCCTTCCTCATTTAAATGTAATTCAGCTATCAGCCTCTTGGGTTTATCCAAGTCTCCCAGACTCCTGGGGTCTCTTTCCCCTCATGTTCAGCTAGGAGGACTTACCTTATGCTGCTCCCCACCCTCAAGTACAATAGAAATCTCCATGTCCTGAGCCCCATGTCTTGGGAACTCTTGTGAAGTGTTTGAGAAGAATGGCTTTCGGGCCTTTGTTTGCATTCCAGCTCCGCCATTTATTGGTGCTGTGACCTTAGACAAGTTATTTAACTTCTCTGTGCCTCAGTTTCCTTGTATATAAAATAGGAATAGTCGAAGCTCCTCCTTTATAGCATTAAATGAGTTACCAGTAATATATGAACATAAGCCACTTAGAACTGTATCTACCACTCCATTAGGGTTGTAAAAATATTTACACTTATCACCTGTTTCTGCTGAATTCTTGACCTGCTGTGCCTCTCATCCCTTTCTTCTCTCAGACCGCCAATATTCTTCACTCTTCAAAGCATCTCTAATTCAAGTCAATATGTGACAGCCTTTTACTGAAAGCTTGAGGAAAAGCAGAAGGGGCCCCCTACCACACAGCTCATCAACAACTTAAAATTTTGTTTTGGGCCTCATTGTTCTTCAAAGTCCCCAGATCATTCTTGCCACCAGGGATCTCTCAACCACCACCAGCTTCTTTGCTCTGTACACCCAGTTTCCATCAACACCTTCTCTCATCTCTTCCCTTTCCCCAGTCAGCCCCTTATCCTGGGAACTTGAAATTTCCTAGTGGAATTCTGTTCTCTCACTAAGCCTCACATGAGGCTCTCTCACTAAACCTTGCATGAGGGGTGCAGGGGAGCATAGGGCGAAGCAGGGAGAATATCCTGCATCCAGAGAGGCCTGGAAGCTGGTTTTTTGTTACAGAGGGCTCTCACTACCAGGACTCAAGGAGGCCCAGCAGGAGCCAGGGATACCCCCAAGTTTCCCCGGATGGAGAGAAGTTACCATCTTCCTGAAGAATGCATTTCACACCCAGCAAAAGCTGCATAAAGCACCCACTGCATAAAGGACTAGCCAGAGAGCCTCAGAGTAAAACTAGCTTCTTTGTGCCACTTGCCTTGCATAATTTGTTACTAGGCCCAGATGATCAGGGAGTTATTGTTTTCCAGGGAGGGTTGGAGGTGATAGTTTAGCCCATTAAGGCCTCTGCTTCCCTAGGCCTGATTTTCCTCTGGCTCCGCATTGAACTTTTCCTCTAGCTGCCAGAGCAGGCAGGATTTCAGGCGAAGGTAATTTATGTTAATTTTTTCCCTTTCTGGTCCATTAACTTTTGTGATGTTAATATATCTTACTCGGGCCTCCTCATCGCACTAGCTGCTGCTTCAGCTGGGAGCTGCAGGGCCTGCTCAGGGGGGCGCCTGCTGGCTCGACCTCCTGGGCCCTGAGCATGCCCTTCCTCCACAGCTTGAGGATGTTGGTTGAGGGCTCCCGCCCGCTCAGATGAAAGTTAATGGTTCCCTGAAGTGGGATTCCTGGAAGCTCTGGGAGAGAATGTTGCCAACAAAGATCTTCCCTGGGCAATTCCTTCTGGCCACCCCCTTTCCACACACACAATTTGATAGAATGCTAATGGGAGCTCTCCTGAGAGGAGGCTGGGGTGGAATAAATTGAGCAACGCACATTTCCTTACATTATATGTGCAGTCTTGCAGGCAGAGCTTTGGGGATTAGAAAAGGAATAAAAATCACGTTGCCCTTCAGGTGCTTTTCCTGTAGTTCGGGGGTGGGGAGCAGAGGGTAGATGTACCCAAATAGGGTCAGATCTGTTAGAAGGTGATGCTGAGGAGGGAGAAATTTCCCCCTCTACTTCTCTGGAGTTCTTGTGAACTGATAATAAAATGGACATCAGACAGATTAACAGGAAAAAAAGAAACAAATTTTAATTCATATGCATGGAGGTTCCATAGAAGTGGCACTTAAGACATGGTCAAAAGCAGGCAGTTTTACACTTTGAAGACAAGGAAATAATAAATTAGTGAGAAATTGACAGGACAAAGAAACCTGGGTTTTGAACGCCCAATTAGTGAAGAATCTAAACAGTGTTTGGGCTTGGGGTAGCAAATTAAAGAAGTAACATGGTTCATAAACATCTCTTGGCCTGAATTCCCTGTCTGTGGCCATAAGGGTGTCCCTTTTACCTCCAGATGCAGGGCATGCATCTTGCACATGAGAGATTGATTTCCTGCCTTCAGGGAGACAGAAAGGAGAGTCACGCTGTCCCTCTTGTGTTGGCAGTTTAAGTAATTTTAATTTAAAATAAGCAAAATGCCATTGAGGTACATTTTGCGGTAGCCTAACCTGGGCCCCAACAGTGACATGTGTGCTCATAAACATCACAGAGCTTTGCAAAATCCCTCAGGGCTTATAGAAAAATGGGATTAGGAGCACAACAGTGAAAACTTCACCAGTGACACATTTAAAAAAGATAAAAAATGATAAAAATGATAGCATAGCTTTGTAGATGTTAAACAGTTAAGAAAAACATAAATATTATAGTAAATATAACACTCTGATTTGAAAAAATGTGGAATTTGATGTTGGCAAAGTTGCATCTTGTGAGTTGTGAAGTGGAAGAAGGTGGGCTATCTGAATTTGTTGGGAAGTCGTCACACTAGATGTGGATGGGTATGGATCATAATACATGTGCGGTGTTTGTGTGTGTTGTATTGTGTGTTTTTCTATGTGGGTTGATTCAGGTGGGTGCATTTTTCTGCACTTACCTTGTGTTTCTTACGGATGAAGTTGCACAGAAGCAAACTTTGCATTTTTGTTCAAATTGTTTCCTAATATATTAATCAGTTTGGAACAAATTCATGTTTTCAAAATAAGCCTTATAGAGACATAAGACTATACAGACACCAAATTCTATAATGTAGGTTTATAATTGGATAATTTATTAAGATAATAATTCATTAGTTCTCTCTACAGTTTTTTCCTCTTCCCCATTCCAAGCAGATGGCTAAGTTCTTTGTAGTTCTTTGCTTCCATGACGTTTGCAGAATAGAAAACATGCAGTCATTCAATCAATCAATAAACTTTCATGAGTCTCCTATGCACCAGGCAGGGTTCTATGCACAAGAGGATAGAGCAGTGAACAAACCACACAGCCTTTGTTTTCATGGAATAAGGGTTCTAGTGGGAGAGAGAGACTAAAAACAAATACAGGTATCATAGAATGTCAGGCAGTGAGAAGTGCTGTAAAGAAATATAGAGCAGAATAAGTGGTTTGAGTGTAACTAGGGGTGGAGAGAGAGGGTGTAACTCCTTTAAAATCAGACGAAATAGTGGTGGGAAAGGGGCCATTTGAGCAGAGATTGAAGTGAAGTGAGGAGGTAGGCCATATGAGTATTTAAGGTAAGCATGTTCAAGGCAAAAGGAATAGCAGGGGCAAAGGCTCTGAGGAAGAACCATGCTTGGTACATTCGAGGAATTCCAAAGAGGCTGAGGGCTGGAAGGAGTGAGAGATGGAGAGGGCAATAAGGAAGCTAGATAGGAGGCACAGCAGGAACCTGGTCACAGAACAAAACCTGGTCACCTCCTTTTTTGGGAGGAGGTGGTTAAGTGTGATAGGAAGTCACTGCAGCACATCGAGCAGGTGCCAGACATCTGACTGAAGTGTTAAAAGGCTCACTGTAGGTCGATGCTGCCCCAAAAAATCTTTCTTCAGTGATGAAAATGTTTTGTCTTCTCTGCCCAGTGTGATAGCTGTTGGCCACATGTGGTTATTGAGCATGCAACGTGTGGTAAATATGATTGAGGAAATAAAATTTCAATTTATTTAAATTTATACTTGAATAGCCACATGTGTGTGTGTGTGCTCAGTCGTGTCTGACTCTTTACAACCCCATGGACTGTAGCCCACCAGGCTCCTCTGTCTGTGGAATTTTCCAGGCAAGAATACTGGAGTGGGTTGCCATTTCCTCCTCTGAGGGATCTTCCCAACCCAGGGATCAAACTGGCATCTCCTGTGGCTCCTGGATTGGCAGGGGGGGTTTTT
>NW_011494775.1:406555-414653 GCF_000754665.1 Bison bison bison | reverse complement strand
CTTTACCACTGCACTGCCTGGGAAGTCCTCCACGTGTGGCTAGTAGCTAATATAGTAGACAGTGCAGTTCTAGATGTTGAGCATGAAACAGACTAAAGGGGATTGAGAACTGAGCAGAAGGACTGGTTATGAATGCAGTAGTCCAAATAAGAGGTGATAAGCGTGTGGACTGAGGTGGTAGCATTGGACGTGGTAAACAAGTGGTTTTATTTTTATTCTGGTTATATTTTGAAGATAGAGGCTTCAAAATATAGATATATATAGAAGATAGAGACTGATGGATTAAATATTATATAGTGTAGAAGAAAGGAATTGAAAATGATGCTTAAGTTTTTGGCTTGAGGTTGAATGAAACAGTGCTTTCATTTCCTACTGTGGAAAATAATGGGAAGTGAGCAGAAAGTTTCCTTTTTGTATTGTTTTGTTTTTTCTCCCAACCTAAGCTCATTGATGAGGCTGTACTAGGGTCCTAGAGTGGGTAGGAGAGAGGAAGCTGCCCTGGCAGGCAGCCAGGTTGGGAAGAAATCTAAAGTCAGGAATATTCTAAACTGTGCAGACCTAAACCCTACTCCTGGCAGAACCTCTGAGAGAGTGCAGTAGAGAGGTTGGCACCCCAAGAACCCACCCTAAAGTAACAAAGCTTCCTGATCCAAAGGCACCAGGGGGCTGGGGCCGAGGGTGTGTCAGAGGTGGCTTGGGTGGCTGACGTGTGGAAGAATCTATATGACTCTGCCTGAGACGTTGAGCTTTGTGAGGGTGGGTAAATGATTAGACATGAGTGTTCTACCAGCCTCAAGAGATGGTTATTTGGAGTCATCTTTGGGCTTCCCAGGTGGTACAGTTGTTAAAGTATCCGCCTGCCAATGTAGCAGACCCAAGAGACACGGATTTGATCCCTGGGTTGGGAAGATCCCCCAGAGGAGGAAATGGCAACTCCCTCAAGTGTTCTTGCCTGGAGAATCCCATGGACAGAGGAGCCTGGCGAGCTATGGCCCACGGGGTTGCACAGAGTCAGAGGTGACTTAACAACTGAGCACAGAACTTCACATGCGTTTAGAGTAGAGAAAGAAGTGTAGGTCCTTGAGAAGCCTTGTGTATGGACTGAGGCACTGTGGACGGTCGTGGCGGGGAAACTGGGAGATTCAGAGGCGGAGTTAGGTGCTTCTGCTGCATAGACTCTAGATTCTGAGTCCTACATTAACATTTAGTTTCTTCTAGAAACTTCTCAAAAGTTGTAAAAGAGCCTTTCATTCAAGTCATTCAATAAACATATTGGAAATAATGTTCAATCTCTCCTGTTTTCATTTTGAGGAGGGTGGGGGTCACATGCTAGGATGTCTGTGCCAAGGCAAGGATATACTTCTCACAGTCAGTAGGTAAAACGAAGAATGCAGAGTTAGCAAATCTGAATCCCAGGTCCTTCCCACACTAGGTGTGTGATTTGGGGCAATTAACCTCAGTTACTTAATCACTTTTTTCTGAGTCTCAGTTTACTCATTCATAAAATGGAACCTCCCAGGCCTGAAATGAGGAATAAATAATATATGTACAATATCTCGCATGGCACCTGGCACATAGTAAGAGTTCAGTAAATGCTAATTTTCCCTTCCTATAGAATTGCCCAGAGTTGCTTATTGTAGCTTTGGTCCCAAAACCCTCTAACATGCTGCCTAGAATCTCCTATTTGACCTGGGTTGTCCATGACCTACTCAGGTCATATCATGGCTTTTTTCCCCCTGCATTAATGCTAAGCACTTCCTGTTAGTCAAGCAAAATTCTCTCTTTGCCTTGTACCTTGTGATCTGAAAAAGGAGCTGTAAATAGAAGGTGTGCCCCCTGTGATGCAGCACTGTTGGCATTTTGCTCTTTAAAGGTTAATGGCCAGGGCTGTACCTTTGGAAAACTCAGCCTACAGCACTCACCAGAAATTGCTATGCAGGAAAGTGGGTTTGAGAGGATGTGGGGAGGGTGCTAAGGAAGGTCTGTGGAGTGGAATTGGGAACCTGTACAGGAAGAATTGTACATTCTGAGGAAAAAAAAAAATGGGCCAGGGAAGCCCCTAGACATGAGAGGTAGCAGGACCTCCATCTGGCCCCCTTCCTAGATGGGATGGGGTCTTATTGTCTATCTATTGATAGAGAATTCCTGAGAGGATTTGCAGTGATAATTTGATGCTCGATTATGCTTCAGTTGCAATTTATTTAAAGTCGACACTAGGGTTCCTGCCTTTTATGAGCAGATTCCCAGTAGTTGAATCTCTGAGGTTGGATTTTTTATCTTGATAAAAAAGAAATTATATTTCACACTTATTACAGCACCTGACACCTGAAACACTTCAGAGACTGTAGAACTAATGAAATGAAACCCTCAGCACCATTGTAAACAGGGAAGAGAGTGGAAAAATCAGATCCCATCTCCTCTTGCCAAAGGAGACAAAGGATCAAACCCACCTCACCTTCACCCTACAGGTAAATCCATATTTTTTTTTAAGCCCATCTTCAAAGGGCTTTTGATTGGTTCTCAAAGGGATCCTAGCTCACAGCATCTCCTGGAGGTCAGGATCTGCTTAAAAAATGAGTGAATCAGGCGCCAGCATATAGCTCTGATGTGTACGGAGATGAGTCTTACAGACCCAGGAACTCTGTTCCAGCTTTTCATGCTGAGCATCAGACAGTAACAAAGAACCTGGATTCATCTTTGCCAAATGTCCCTGGGGCTTGAACTATATGGGCATTTCTGCCCTGAGATGGAAAGGTGAATGCAGGATTTGGGGTTCAACCAAGGAAAAGCACAACCATATGATTCTCCCAGTCCTACAACCCAGCTGTCCTGATATCTCATCCCTGATTGGGTCCCTCATGGAAGAACAATGGGCTTTATAGTCAGAAACCTTTGCCACTTTGTTGTTTAGTCACAAAGTCATGTCCAACTCTGCGACACCATGAACTGCAGCATGCCAGGCTCCTCTGTCCTTCACTATCTCATGGAGTTTTCTCAAACTCATGTCCATTGAGTCAGTGATGCTATCCAACCATCTCATCCTCTGTCGTCCCCTTCTCCTCCTGCCCTCACTCTTTTCTCAGCATCAGAGTCTTTTCCAATGAGTCGGCTCTTTGCATCAGGTGGCCAAAGTATTGGAGCTTCAGCTTCAGCCTCAGTCCTTCTAATGAATATTCAGGGTTGATTTCCTTTAGGATTGACTGGTTTGATCTCCGTACTGTTCAAGGGACTCTCAAGAGTCTTCTCCAGCACCACAGTTCTAAAGCATCGGTTCTTTGGCTCTTAGCCTTCTTTATGGTCTAACTCTCACATCTGTACATGACTACTGGAAAAATCATAGCTTTGACTATATGGACCTTTGTCAGCAAAGTGATGGTCTCTGCTTTTTTAATATCCTACACACACACACACACACACACACACGTTTGTCTTTAAAAAAAAAAAAACAAAACCAATTTGTCATGCTCACAGATTCTGCAGGTTAGTAACTTGGACAAGGCACAGTGGAGATGAATTGTTTCTGCTTCATGACATCTAGGGCTTCACTGGGCTGACTTGAAACTGGGCTCAGCTTGGACTGTTGACCATGGCCTTTCTGCATGGATTGGGCTTCCTCATAGCATGGTGGCCTCTTGGCCTTCTTACATGATGATTCTAGGTTCCAAGAGTGAATGTCCCAGCCAGCAAGGCAGTAACTTCATGGCCTTTGATGATCTAGCCATGGGGCTCACATAGCATAATTTGTACACTACTCTGTAGTCAAAGAAGTCACCAGCCTGCCCAGATTCAAGGGGAGACAACACAGGATAGATACCACCTTTTGCTGGAAGGAGAAATAAAAATTTAAAGCCATGCTTTCAAACTGCCATGAATTCCTCCCTCATTGGTTCCTGAGAGGAATGATATAACAACCTTGTATATAGTAGGAGCTCAATAAACAGTATTCTGTGTTCTCTTTATCTCCTTTGGACCTTGCAGAACCATTTGCACTCACTCCAAAGGAGAGGAGCACAACCAAAGCTGCCAAAATAAGCAAGACTGCGTCTCTCTTTTCTGTCTTATGTCCAGCTCTGGATGATCTCAACCTAGCAAAATGGTTCCTCAATGCCAAATCTTATGATGGTGACCTGGGGCAGGCAGGTGATTTAATGTCCCTTGGGAATTTTCAGAGCTACTTCTCAGGATAGAAAATTAAAACAAAAAGGGGAAAACTGAGTTAAGAGCTTGAATCCTCTGCTGATAGAGAATGCAGCCCTATAAGTCAATTCTCAGTATGTCCAAATCCTGCACTATAGCTTTAAAATAAGTCTGTATTTGTGTATTTCCTTTGTGCTCTGTGAGGAAACTACCCTGGGAGTGTTTGCATATCTCTGATGGAAAGAGCTGTCCAGTGAGGCAGAGGGACTGAGTCAGAGGAGGACAAGGAAGCGGCCAGGTTTGGAGTGCACTTAGAGAACACAAATTCCAGATTCAAAATCCAGCTCCAACGTTTTGAGGTCCAAGTTTTGTTTTCTCTTGGTAAGCTCACTTCTTTTGTTCACAGAGAGTAGAAACTTTTTTTTTTTAATACCACCAGTGATCTATCCATCCACATACCTTCTCACCCACTCACATACTCATCATCCATCCCACCAGCCAACAGACATTATTTAAGAGTAGAAGCTTTAAGGGGCTCAAAGATAGACCTCTCTTACACCAAAAGCCCTTTCTCAAGGCCGTGGGGAAAAAGTTAAGTATACACAAATCAGGAACTTAATGCTTCTTTTTCTCCTTTGAATTATAAATAAGGGAACATAAATTAAGGGGGAAAACTGCTAAGGGAAAGTAAAGTGGGCAGAGTTTCAGCCAACTCTGAAGCTTTGAAAGCATCTTGGGAATCATGTTGTGATTCCTTCCACTAGGCCCAGCAAGAGATGCTGGTGAGCAGACGGACAATGAGAACGATGTGGGACAAGCAGAAAGGCCTTGGATATCAGGGGGAAGGAGGTATATTAAGGCAGTGCTAGTGCTATTGCTGTGGGAGAAGGCAATAGCACCCCACTCCAGTACTGTTGCCCGGAAAATCCCGTGGATGGAGGAGCCTGGTAGGCTGCAGTCCATGGCATTGCTAAGAGTTGGACACGACTGAGCGACTTCACTTTCACTTTCCACTTTCATGCATTGGAGAAGGAAATGGCAACCCACTCCAGTATTCTTGCCTGGAGAATCCCCTGGACAGAGAAGCCTGGTAGGCTACAGTCCATGGGGTCGCACAGACTGGGACATGACTGAAGCGACTTAGTAGTAGTAGTAGTGTAACAAAGTACCCCCTCCCCGCAGTGTAGTAGCTTTAAACATTTATTATCTCCCATAGTTTCTGAGGGATGGAAATTGGGGAACAGTTTAGCAAAATGGTTCTAGCTCAGGGTCTCTCAGGAGATTGCATAGCCTAGGACTGCAGTCATCTGAAGGCTTGACTGAGGCTGGAGGATCTATTTCTAAGATGAGTCACTGTTATGGCTGTTTGCTAGAAGTCTCATTGTCTCCAGAGATGCTTATGAAACGGCAATGGAATCTGAGAGAAAATAATGTGAGAGAGAAAAGCCCAAGACAGAAGCTGCAGTGTCTTTTATAACCTAAGCTCAGTAGTGATGTACCATTCAGTTCAGTTCAGTTCAGTCGCTCAGTTGTGTCCGACACTTTGTGACCCCATGAACCGCAGCACGCCAAGCCTCCCTGTCCATCACCAACTGCCGGAGTTTACCTGAACTCATGTCCATCGAGTCGGTGATGCCATCCAGCCATCTCATCCTCTGTTGTCCTCTTCTCCTCCTGCCCCCAATCCCTCCCAGCATCAGGGTCTTTTCCAGTGAGTCGACTCTTCACATGAGGTGGCCAAAGTACTGGAGTTTCAGCTTCATCAGTTCTTCCAATGAACACCCAGGACTGATCTCCTTTAGGATGAACTGGTCGGATTTCTTTGCAGTCCAAGCGACTCTCAAGAGTCTTCTCCAACACCATAGTTCAAAAGCATCAATTCTTCAGCACTCAGCTTTCTTCACAGTCCAACTCTCACATTACTTCTGCCATATTCTACTGGTCACATAGACTGACTCTGGCACAGTGTGGGAAGAAGCCACACCAGGTGTGAATACCAGCAGACAGCATTTATTGGAGGCTGAATACAGATGGGAGAGGCACAGAGACCAGGAAGGCAGTTGGATCTGGGCTCCTCCCAGAATGTTTTTTGGATCAAAGAAGGGCAGTCTTCCTATGATCTCCATTCTGTCTCTCCCTTCTGTACCCCTAAAGGTCTATACACTCTGTAAGGAAAGAAACTGTGGAACTGTGTCTGTCTTGGCTCTTCCCTGGTGCTTGGCCCATGCTTGTTATGTAGAAAGCCCTTGATTAAAAAAAAAAATTTTTTTTTTAATTTATTCATCTGTACCAGGACTTAGAATTTTGGTACACGGGATCTTTGATCTTCCTTGCAGCATGCAGGGTATTTAGTTGCAGCATGAAAACTCTTAGTTGCAGCATGTGAATCTGGCTCCCTGATCAGGGATTGAACTTGGGCCCTCTGTATTGGGAGGTCAGTGTCTTAGCCATTGGACCACCAGGGAAGTCCCTTGATGTTTGTTGATTAATGAGATGCACAGGAAAAAACAGAAGTAGATTAGGTAAAGAATGGTAAATTGGATTAAAGCATTGAATTCCAGGCTCAGGAATTTTGTATCCTGGGTGATGGGAAGCCACTGGGAGGGGCACCCTTAGGCCTGATTTATGAGCACACTCTTATGGCTTCTGCTGCCTGGAATACTCTCTTTAATATTCCTGCTCCTCTGTTAAGGAGGGTAACTGATAATAGAACAAAGTCTTGGAGAAAGCAAGAGGTGTATATGTGTGTGTTTATGTATGTCTGTATGCAGGCTCTTAGGCACATACGTGCATGCATGCAGAAGCTCAGATGAAAGGGAAATATTCCAAGAAAAGAGCATAGAAAATAAACATGGGTTGAGGTTCAAGAATATTTTGAGGTAGAGAAGAGGGACCTTTTAAGGCCATAGAGACAAGAGAAAAGAGGAAGAGTGAGGGGTTTCGTGCTGCCATAGCTAGCTACTAGGGATGATAAGGGAGAGGGGGATAGCTTAGTGAGGGGCTGTTTAGTTTCAAGGGATAGAAACCAACTCGAAGTGGCTCAAGTTAAAGGGTGTTGATTGGAAGGCTACAGCAGTTTGTATCAAACATCGCTGTTGTTTAGCCACTTCAAGTTGTGTTCGACTCTTTTGAGACCCCATGGACTGTAGCCTGCCAGACTCTTCTATCCATGGGATTTTCCAGGCAAGAATACTGGAGTGGGCTGCCATTTCCTTCTCCAGGGGATCTTCTTGACCCAGGGACTGAACCCATGTCACCTGCATTGGCTGGTGGATTCTTTACCACTGAGCCACCAGGGAAGAAAATGTTGCTGTGGCCCTGCTCAAATCCTCTCAGTGCTCACCTCTACTCACCAGAGGCTGCTTGTTGCAAACACAGGGGACTTTGCCTGAAGGCTTTGTTCTGGCCAAAGGAGCACACTTGGCCTAGACACAGGGAAAGCAGGGAGCGCCAGGGAGTTAATGGCTCAGCTCTGAGCACTGCTGTCAGCCAGTAATGGGAGGGTGCATGTAGCCCAGCTTCCTCATCCCTCAGCAGGTAACCCTGGGGCACCTTCACATTATCTTCCAGTCCCCAGTACATCTGAGTTCCAGTGGTCCATGTAACTTTATAACACACCCTTTAGTGGTTTCCTTTCCTTCTTTCTCTCACTTCTTACTTCCCTACCAGTGTTTCTTGGATCAGATCAGATTAGATCAGATCAGTCGCTCAGTCGTGTCCGACTTTTTGAGACCCCATGAATCGCAGCACACCAGGCCTCCCTGTCCATCACCAACTCCCAGAGTTCACTCAGACTCACGTCCATCGAGTCAGTGATGCCATCCAGCCATCTCATCCTCTGTTGTCCCCTTCTCCTCTTGCCCCCAATCCCTCCCAGCATCAGAGTCTTTTCCAATGAGTCAACTCTTCATGAGGTGGCCAAAGTACTGGAATTTCAACTTTAGCATCATTCCTTCCAAAG
>NW_011494775.1:396708-406372 GCF_000754665.1 Bison bison bison | reverse complement strand
AAGCATCAATTCTTCGGCGCTCAGCCTTCTTCACAGTCCAACTCTCACATCCATACGTGACCACAGGAAAAACCATAGCCTTGACTAGACGAACCTTTGTTGGCAAAGTAATGTCTCTGCTTTTGAATATGCTATCTAGGTTGGTCATAACTTTCCTTCCAAGGAGTAAGTGTTTCTTGGAACCACCTCCCAAATAAACAATTTGCACCTGAATCCCTGTTTCAGGGTTAGTTTTGTGGGAATCCAAAACAAGATGTCTCAGAAAACACTGGCAGAGATGTTAGTCTTTAGGTCTTGCTTGGAGGAGATGCAAGACAGGGTCTGCTTTTCCAAAGTCCAAAGTCAGATTGAAGCATCTACAAGATGCTTTTCCCTCTTATGGTCTAGCTCTGGTAGTTTTTATACTAATAATATATCTTGTCTCCAATAATCTCTCTTTCTCCATCTTTTCAAAGCCTGCCTTCTAATTCCCTAGTTTGGTATGTGCCACAGTCCCTGCTCTGTCACATATGCCACTGAACTCATCTTACCTGAAAGAGCTTCATAAATGGTGGTATTGAGCAAATGGAAGAAGGGAGGAAGAGGGAGAGAAGAAGGAGGAAGAGGAAGACAGAGGGAGGGAGGTGGAAAGTCTATAAAGTAGGACACCTGATGCAGAGTCTGGCATAAAAGGCAAGGGCAGGGCAAGGGGAGGCAGGTTACAGAAAGGAACGAGTTTGGGCACTGAACTTTTGTAGGAAGCCAGTGTTGGCACAGCCTGTGAATAGCAGACACGGGCCTCCGCTTGAAGCGGTTCTTCAACGCTCCTTGACTTCATTTTAAGGAACCCTTCTGCCAGGCTGGCATGTGGCAGACTGAAGCTGCAGTGACTGCTGGGCTGCTCACAGCTGTACTGTGTGAGGCTGTGTGGCATTTCTTCAGTTTCCTCTTTTGCTTCTGTGTCTGCTGGTAACTGGGAGGGGTGGCTCAGGGGACCTGCAGAGCTGAACCATATACTGTTCTGGATTGTAACACTCAGAACCCTCCCTGGAGCTAACTGCAGATCACTAGATACACAGTATTGGCTTTCTTCAAGGCTAAAATCCTGGGGGTGGAGCAGAGGCAAGAGAGGGGTTAGGAGAGTGGTGGGGGTTGGGGGGACTTAGGTCAAATGTCTAGAAGGCCAACCTAGCCCTCTGGGTGTTCTGGGGAGAGAATGCAAAGACTGCAAAACTGACAAAGAATGCAGGGTGACTGGGGATGAAAGCTGCCTTTGCCCTTGCCCCAGAGAGGAGCCTTTGTGCTTCACGCTTTCCTGGAATTCTACAGCAGGCAGGGGCCTGGCCCACAGTGAAAAGGCTGGGTTTGCAGAGACTCATTAGGACACAGGAAACAAGGCCGGGAAGGGGGAAGGGAGTGGTAAAGGGTTCAAACCATGGAATGAGACCATTTTGGGGTGGGAAGAGCCTTTGTTGTGTTCATTCATTCACTTATGCTTCCATTCATATATTCATCTACTCACAGGCATCTATTACCAGAGGTGCTGCGCTCAGACAGAGGCGGCCGAGGTGCACAGAGCTTTCAACTTGTGTGTCTGGCTGCTGCCCTTAAGGACAGCTCGCCGGCTATGCTGAAACCAGTCTTTTCTGTCCTCTGAGGTGCAGATTACCATAGTTCAGGCACAGGGGTAGATGTGAATTCCAGACTACTGCCTATGGAGGGCATGAGCTTTCAAGGGTAGGAGGCCTGCCAGGATCAGTGTGCCTCACTTTCCAGCCCATCTCCCACATCCCCCTGAACCCCAAAAGAGGACACAGCTGTGTCTGTTGCAGCATGTTCCTTTATTTATTCACTTTTAAAACTTTTAATTTTGTATTGGGGAATGGCCAGTTAGCAGTGTTGTGGTAGGTTCAGGTGCACAGGGAAGGGACTTGGCCATACATACACACGTATCTATTCTCCCCCGAGCAGCATGTCTCCTTCACTTGGGCAGTCTGCCTTTTTGCTTCCTCGGTTCGTCACTCCAGCACTGCCTCCGTCCACTGAATGGGAGGGACTTGCAAGATGATATATTCTTCCTTCTTTCCACGTTTTCTCTTTCCTTTCCTTCTTCTAGTATTTACTGAACATCTGCCAAGAGCCAGGCACTCTACTCGGTGCCTTCATTAAAGCTGTTGGAGTGAAATGGTACTTTCCAAACAGGAAGTATTCTGTAGTCATTCCTCTTTCTTTAGCCATGTGGAGCTAGGCAGAGATGTTTTTTCTCCCTCTCTCTTTTCTCCACCTCAGCTTGTTTTTCTGAGGTCACAAAAGCGGACCTTTGGCTCCCTTCCTGAGGATGGCCCATTACGGCCCTCCCTTCCTTTCCCCACTTTCTTTGGCATCTATGGGCCAGATGAGACCAGAGCACCATGAGTCCAGCCATCTTTGTCACTTTAGGGTCTCTGGGAGCCAGGACGCTTTCATAAACCCCGGAGAAAACCAAAGCCACCCCTTCTGGATGCCAAAGGTTCCCTCCCATGTGGCTTCTGAATCAATAATCTACCCCCCCTCTCCCCACCGCTTTATTCTGGTGGTTTTTTTGGTTTGTTTCTGCCTCAGGCACATTTTCTCTGTAATTTTTGGAACCCAAATATAAGGGAAATCTCATTTGCTCCGTTCTGACTCATTTACAATTAAATACACTTGTTCCCATCTGTGTCTGTATACATCTGCATACATTTGCTATAGCATCACCCTTAATTTTGGAAAATGATGCTCCTGTTGTTATTTTTACCCTGACTGCCAAATTGGCTGAGACCAGTGGGTGTTCACCCACCCAGTGACAACCCCCACCCAGGCCTGTCCCTGAGGGAGGTGGTGACATTTCTTGCATTGGAAAGACATCAGACCCCTGACCAGTACTGATCTTTGTGGTTGCCTGTCTTAGAGGGTCCAGCTGCCAGGTCTGGGCATGTTCCTGTCCATTTCAATGCCAAGGCCTCCCTGACCACAGAGATGGGCGTTCATTCCCTAGGCCACTTGCTGGCAGCTGCTTTGCTAAGCATGGAATTTATAAGTGGAATGGGGGGCTTGCTGATGTTCAAGGAAGGTGACACTGAGGAAGTACTGCCACGTCACCTCAGCCCATCCCTCTTGGTCCAGGAGAAGTGAGGAGCTGTCTCTATTGTTCAGAGGGATGTGGTGACATGTGTGAGTGCCTACCTTACCTACGTACCTAAAAATACCAAAGCATGGTTGTCTACCACTTTCTTCCTCAAAAACCCAAGTTATATTCATATTTAATGGGATGATGGTGCCTTTCAGTACACATTGAGACCTTTTTATATTATCTAATTGAATAATTTCATTTATGGTCATATGCTAAAATAGAACTTGGCCAACAATAATATAGGATGCAGAAAATAAGACGTCAGCTGCTGCCAACCAAAAAAAAAGTTTATAGCAAAATAATTCTTGAAACAATACTCGCTTTTTGTTGATCGTTAACATCTCTTGGAAATTCTGTGATGGGCAGTGTTGCTACTGCTGTTGATAAATAATTCAGATCTTCTCAGAGAAAGGCTAGGCTTTCGTATTTTTTCTGCATTACTTCCAAGACCCTGGAGTCTATACTTCATGTTGATGCCAGAATTGTCTGGAGTGTGATTCTTTAGCCTGAGACCTCTTTAGGCTGAGAAACAATGATCCCTGGGCACTAGTCATAATTAAGAACCCTGTTACTTGGCTTTGTCCTGGGCCTAAAGTCTCCACAGAGGGGGAGTAGCTGCCATCCTTGCCCTTGGAGAGCTGAATGCTTGGCCAGTATTTCCAATCTAAAGTTGGGGATCAGTTAGCTACTCTCCTCTAGTGGGTTCCTGGGTCTCTGCCACCTCCATTGAGAACGTCTGCCCAAGATTCTTGGACTGGTTAAGGCCTTATCCCTTGCTGAGTCTGAGTGGCTGCTAATCACTCACACACACACACACACACACAGTTAGTTGTTTACAGAGTCAGCTGCTCCTTAAGCAACCAAATCTACTATGCATGATCCCCTATACCTAGGTTCTAGCCCTACAATGCCTCTTAAAATTTCCTGTCTTCTGGCTGGTTAATTCTTTGCCATCCCTCGAGTCTGGAATGAGATACCACCTTCTCTAAGCAAACAAGTTGGGAAGTTGGGCTGGGTGGCCCTGCTCTGTGTCTATACAGCAGCATATTGTAAATGCCTAGAGAGCGTCTTTGGTTACATTGCAGACAAGAGCTATCTGTCTTACATCCCTTGTGCCTAGAGCAGGGCCTGATATTTGGTAGCTGTTCAATAAATATGTGTTAAATGAGTGAACAAATGAATGCATTCCTAAATTATTTTATACAATCCAAATTCCATAGTCATTTCTACTCAATCCATTCTATGAAAGAAACCAGTTTGCTTAAAAAGAAACTGATGTTGCATATGTAGAGATAAACATCTAGAGACAGCTACCCCAAAATGAAACAGTAATGACATTAATGGTTGAAAACAATATGAGATAGTACAATAATGGGTACATTTAATTTTCTTTTTACTTGTGTGTTTTCTAACTTTTCTACAATGAGATATATATACCAAAAGAAATTACTATGCACAGTTATGCTATATAACTGTCCTAAATTATTTTTATGAATTTGCTTTATATGCTTCTTCCCCTTCCCAAGAAATAATGATAATGATAAATAATGTTTATTAAGAAGCTGTTGTGACAGTATGGTCCTCTGAGAAATAGACATCAAGATGAGATTAGGCATGCAAGAGATTAATGGGGGAGCATCTGTGAAGGATAAAGGGAGAGGGAGCTAGGGGAGATGATGAGAGTCTTTTGACTACAGTGCAGATTAAACAACTTGGAAAAGGAGATGGGCAATAAGGGAGACTTGGGTAGAAAGAGCTTCAGACTGAAGTGCAGTTCTGAAAAAGTCTCAGCCAGGCTCACTGACAGTCCTGAGCAAAGGTTGGCAATCCATTCAGAGAATAAACAAAATTAAAAAAAAAAAAGGAAAGAAATTTGCATGGTCAAATAAAATTTTTTAATTAATTAAAAAAAGAATAAACAAAATATCATATATACAAAACAGAGTATTATTCAGTCTTAAAGAAAGGAATTCTAACACATGACAACATGCATGAACCCTGATGGCCTTATGCTAAGCAAAATAAGCTAGTCACAAAAGGAAAAATACTGTAGGATTCCATATACATGAGAGACCTGGAGTAGTCAAATTCATACAGATAGAAAGTAGAATGGTGGTTGCCAAGGGCTTCAGTTGGGGTGGGGGGCGGGGAATGAGGAGTTAATGTTTAATCGGTATGGATAGAAAGATGGAAAAGTTCTGAAGATGAATGGAGGTAATGGTTACACAACCATATGAATACACTTAATGCCACTGAACTGTACACTTTAAAATGGTTAAAATGATAAACTTTATGTTATGTATATTTTACCATACCACAAAAATAGCAATCCCATATAGGGCAAGGATGACCCAACTCCAGTACCCCTGCTAGGTTCAGTCGTAGGTTGAGTGCGGCCCAGAGGATGCGTGGCCTTGGTGTGGATGCTGTGATAGATCTTGAAGTCAGTCACCTCTGCTCACTGTAGGAGTTTTCGCAAAGGGAAATCTGAACAGCACATCACTGGCCACCATAGCCACCACAAGCGTATAATGCCTCTGGACTTCAACTGCCCGCGGTTCAGCACCTAGCTCAGGCACTTTCTTGCTCTGTGACATGGGCAAATTACTCAGCTTACCTTTGTGCACCTTAGTTTCTTTATCTATAGAAGGGCTGATGGTATTAGTTCATACCTTATAGGGTATTATATAAATGAGCTAATCTATGTAAAGTGATTAGACCATTGCCAGTCATAAAGTAATGCTGTTTGTATTTACTAGTATTATCATGAAGCAATTACTGTGGTATAGGCTCTCTGATAAAGAGCTTATTTGGTTACTTCCAAAGAGCCTCCCAACAACCTAAGAGGTAATCTCTCTCCATTTAGAGATGGAGAACTGAGGCTTGGTGGGGTTACACAGCCAATCAGAAGTAAAGCCCTGAGGTGGTCACTGTTGCCCCAGGTTGAGTTCAAACAATTATTGGGCTGTATCTTGATCAGCCCTTTGCCTGAGGTATTGGCTGTTGCTCCATTCTAAGGACAAGGGTTCCCTCTTGGCCCTTGTCCTCAAGGATAGCCTCTGCATCATTATCATTCTCAAACCTGCCATCATCTTCAGCAGCATCACCCAAAAGGCCTTTATTAAAAGCATCTAATTACACATTCTACTGTTCTGTATTTTAGGCAGTAATTATACAGACTTCTAGGAGCTTAGCAGCTAAACCTTGGATGAGCATGTTGCTGCTGCTGCTGCTGCTAACTCGCTTCAGTCGTGTCCGACTCTTCGCGACCCCATAGATGGCAGCCCACCAGGCTCCTCCATCCATGGGATTTTCCAGGCAAGAGTACTGGAGTGGGGTGCCATCGCCTTCTCTGGATGAGCATGTTAAGAGTTCCCAAATAGCAGGATAAAAGCACAGCTATAGAGCAACTCACTCCTGGTGATGTCTCCTTGAGCAGGCAGCTCTCTGAGCCTCTTTGATAGGATAAAACCTACTTTCCTTCCCCCAAGACCCTAGTGAGATAAGGCTTGAGGACATGCTTGGAGGAGTGGGAAGCACTTTAGCTCAGAAGCTAGCACTTCTCCGAGGCCTCTTTGCTTGATCTTGCCAGAGTTGATAGTGAGAATGCTCCTGTACTTCTCACCTGTAAAGTCACTGCTCTTTTTCACTTTGGGAGTACATGGATAATTAGAAGTAGCATCTTTCTGGCCACACCTTTAGCCTTTTGTTCTTAGTTATCAGGATTTAATATGGTGTTATTTTCTGGTTTGGTCCATAGGAAGGGGCTGCCTCTCTGCTTTAGGTCTAGATTTATAACAACCCATCCTACTCCTGCCATAAAAATGACCACAGTTTCCTAATCCATATTTCTCTGAACCACATTTTTCTTAATCAGTCAGCAAACATTAGTGAAGTATCTATCGTGTGCTGGTTATTGTGTTGTGTGCTAGGGATAAGGAGGTGAATGGACGCCTCCTTGAGGAGCTTACAGATGTGGGCAAGTGGGGTAGATGACAGGTAAACATCTCATTGCAATACGGGAAGATCAGCCTTGACAGAGGTGTGTACCAGCCTTGAATATCTGGGAGGATTTCAGAATTTGTAAGAAAAGAGAATAGTTGTGGGGGTAGGAAGGTAGGTGGTGGGGAGAAGAGGAAACTTGTTCCACGATGAAGGAATTAGAGGCTTTGATTAGTGAAGCAGGTCTTAGGATCTCCATAACCCTCCATCCTTCCAAAGCTCAGGGAATGAATGTAGGAATTGAATGGATAAGGTTGGAAAGATAAGTTAACACCATTCATTCGTTCAGCACCTACTATGTGCCAGATATTTCTCTAGGTACTGGGGATAAACCAGTGAACCAAGACAGACAAGGTCCAAGATGACAGGCTACATCCTCGTGGGAGAAGACAAATAATAAGTGGGTAGACAAATATGAATAATTTTGGATGGTGACACGTACTACGAAGAAAAGACAGCGGCGTGATGGGATAGAGAGTGACTATCCAGTTACCTTAGCGTGGGTGATCAGGGAGGCTGAGTTGAGGCAGTGACTTTAGAGCTGAGACCTGAATGATAAGAAGGCACTGCCATAGAGAGATGTGGGGAAAGAGCCCACCAGGCAGGGAACAGCTGGTAGAAGAGGCAGATCCCCAAAGGCCATGGAGGCAGGCTAAATTGTTTAGGTTTGGTCCTGTAACAATGGTAAGCCACCTGAGGCAGGGAGTACCTGCCTAGGCCACATTTTGGAAATCTTACCCTAGTCTCCTGGGCCTCAGCCTCAGTGAAGACACAGGACAACTTCTCCCTACCCCCTAAACTGAAACACCCCTTGATGGACAGGGTAGTCAGAAGGTATTACTTACCACCAAGTAAAAGGTGCTTTGGTCCAGAGAGCCAGATGTTTGGCTGAAAACTCAAGGTAAGAGCAAAATGCTGAGGGCAAATGATAGCAGTCAGGGGGTCACATTCCTCACCTTAAGCAAATTAATGAAAAGAATAAGGCATTGAGACCTAAGGGGACCTTGCCCTGTGTACTCCATTATGGCTCATGAGGCAGAGGAAGCTCGTGTGCCCAGTCTTGGAGGCACTGATGGGTTGTTTCTCAGCACAACAGGCAGATGTCTTCTGCATTCACGGCTGCTATTGGTCCTGAGCTAGGCTATGGATGCTGGGGAGAAGTAGTAATAAGGTGGCTAATTTCATTTGCTAAATTGGACCTCACTTAAGCCAGGAAACCCCAAGAAGGGTTTCACCGAGGGCATAACATCCACATTTAGTAGGATCTGCTGCTCTAGATAAAAGTGTGGCATGTTATGGGGGGCAGAGTTAACTTTCCTGTCTGTGTCCAGAGACGTTTCTAATCATCTGACCTCATCATTCTCCTGCTTAAAATCCTTTACCAGTCAAAAGAATTTATTAGCATGGCATGATTCTAACCTGCTTGCCTCTCTATTCTCTTTAACCTTGCTGTGCCCTTCTTATCTATAGCCCAGCCATATTGAACATCTTGCTTTCCTGCCTTTGCACACACTATTCCTTTGCTCTGGAATGTCCTCTCTTTACCACCAACAGCCCAGCATTGTTTCCTTTTTTATTTTTAAATATTTATTTATTTAATTATCTGTGCCAGGTCTTAGTTGAGGCACCATCTTTGTTGAGGTATACAAACTATTAGTTGTGGCATGTGGGATCCAGTTCCTTGACTAGAGATTGAAACTGAGTCCCCTGCATGGTGAGTGCAGAGTGTTAGCTGCTGGACCACCAAGGAAGTCACCCTTTTTTTCTTCCAGTTTTATTGAGACACAATTGACAATCTTCCTTTCCTTTTTTACCTGCCTTTTTACTTG
The DNA here is from genome assembly GCF_000754665.1 of Bison bison bison. Classification (NCBI taxonomy): domain Eukaryota; kingdom Metazoa; phylum Chordata; class Mammalia; order Artiodactyla; family Bovidae; genus Bison; species Bison bison. The sequence goes on along the minus strand of NW_011494775.1, from coordinate 397,411 downwards.
CAGCTCATCTTTTGTCTCCCACATCCTCGCAGACTAATCCAAGCTTATACATTCTCACATTACTTTTCTTTCATAGCTCATATCACAGAGGGTAATGATATGTCTGTGAGAGTGTTTAATTAATGTCTGCTTCTGACATTAATCTGTAAACACCATGGAGGTATGTATGTTGTCTGTTTTGTTCATCATTGCATTCCAAGAGCTTGGCACATAAATATTTATTAAATGAATGAATGAATTCCCTGGGTACCCTTAACAAATGGAGATTACTCCCAGCACAGCACTTAGCTCTTTATAACAGTTTCTATACTTCTCTGTCTCTCCAGTTATCTTGTAAACTCCCTGAGGGGAGGAATGTTCGGCTTACCATGATTTCCTAGTGCTTGGCATACGGTCTGGCAGTTAGCCGCTCAAAAAATATTTTTGAATATGTGAATAAGTTAATGTATGATGACAAGCATTCACTCATGTTCTCTTATACTTCATTCTTTTTTTTTGGCCACACCCTGCAGCAGGGTATGGGGGATCTTAGTTACCTAACCAGGGATTGAACTCCTGCCGCCTGCAGTATAAGCACAGAGTTTTTTTTTTTAATTAATTGCTTTACAACATTGTTGGTTTCTACCATACATTAAAATGAATCAGCCATAGGTATATATATGTCCTCTCCCTCTTGAACCTCCTTCCCACCTCCCACCCCACC
>NW_011494775.1:392558-396608 GCF_000754665.1 Bison bison bison | reverse complement strand
TTGTTTGTTTTTCTCTTTCTGACTTACTTCACTCTGTATAATAAGCTCTAGGTTCATTCATCTCATTAGAACTGACTCAAACGTGTTCCTTTTTATGGCTGAGTAATATTCCATTGTATATATGTACCACAGCTTCTTTATCCATTCATCTGTCGATGGACACTTAGGTTACTTCCATGTCCTAGCTATTGTAAATGCTGCAGTGACATTGGTGGAGAAGGAAATGGCACCCCACTCCAGTGTTCTTGTCTGGAGAATCCCATGGACGGAGAAGCCTGGTGGGCTGCAGTCCATGGGGTCGCACAGAGTCAGACACGACTGAAGTGACTTAGCAGCAGCAGCAGCAGCAGCAGTGACATTGGGGTACATGTATCTTTTTCAATTATGGTTTTATCAGGGTATATGCCCAGTAGTGGGATTGTTGAGTCATATGGTAGTTTTATTCCTAGTTTTTTAAGGAACCTCCACACTGTCTTCCAGAGTGGCTATATCAATTTACATTCCCAGCAATAGTGCAAGAGGGTTCCCTTTTTTCTACACGCTCTCTGGAATTTATTGTTTGTAGGTTTTTTGATGATGGCCATTCTGACTAGTGTAAAGTGATACCTCATTGTAGTTTTGCTTTGGATTTCTCTAATAATTAGTGATGTTGAGCATCTTCTCATGTGTTTGTTGGCCATCTGTATGTCTTCTTTGGAGAAATGTCTGTTTAGGTCTTCTGCCCATTTTTTGTTTGGGTTGTTTGTTTTTTGATATTGAGCTGCATGAATGGCTTGTATATTTTGGAGATTACTCCTTTGTTGGTTGCTTCCTTTGCAAATATTTTCTCCCACTCTGAGGGTTGTCTTTTTGTTTTACAGTTTCCTTTGCTGTGCAACCGCGCTTCATTCTTAATATAGCAGTCCAGTGACCTTTTAAAAATGCAAATCAGATCATGGTCACTTCATTTCTTAATAGTCTGAGGGGGTTTGCATTGCTCTTAAAGAACAACCCAAACTTTTTACCATCACCTACAAGGTCCTACATGATTTGGCCCTTGCCTATGCCTCTGACCTTATGTAGTACTATCTTTTCCTCATTTTTTACTCCTTACACACTTGCTTTTTCATGTTCCTTGAATATGCCAGGCTTTTCCCCACCCTCAGGCCTTTACACTTGCTGTTTCCCCCCATGAGATATTCTGCCCCATCACAGGATTCTTTATGGTCATTCAGGTCTCAGCTCAAAGATCACCTTTTCAGTGAGGCCTTTCCTGACCTTTCTATCCAAATAAGCATGCTTCCTCCTAGTCACTCTATCTGAAATCACATTGTTTATTTAATTGTTACTTATTGTCTTTCTCTGTCTCTGGAATGTAAATTTCATGAGGACTGCCCACTACTGTATTTCTAGGATCTAGTACAATGCACATCTCATAGTAGGTGCTCTAAAATATTTGTTGACTGAGCAAACAAATGGATGAATGAATGAATATGGTAGTTGTCTTCTGTGATAGAGGGGCAGGTCCTGCCAAACTCAAGGGCAGATAGAAGAGTGAGTTACTGTGACTAAAGAAATAAAGAAGCTGGACTGGTAAGAACTGATGGTGGGAGACAGACAAGAAGGAATGTATGTTGGCCAGACTCTACTGTGAGCTCATAGAGTCTAGGAATCCTAGGGCCTACTTGACCTCCTAACTCCAGTCAACCCAGAATCAAATTCATTCTGGGCAAACCAAAGACAAAGGCTGCCCGGCTTCTACTTTAAGTTCTCTTGTATTCAGTGTCCATCTGGGACACACGTGGGCATTAAAGATTCTTGGCAGATGTATATCTCTGCTCTGTTCAAACAGGTTTTCTTTTTCTCAGAATTTCTTGGAATTTAGAAAAATTGTTGTTAAGCAATAAAAGCAATGAATGGAGACAAATGACTCATTCACTGCTGCTGCTGCTAAGTTGCTTCAGTCATGTCCGACTCTGTGACCCCATAGACGGAAGCCCACCAGGCTCCCCCGTCCCTGGGATTCTCAAGGCAAGAACACTGGAGTGGGTTGCCATTTTTTTCTCCAATGTGTGAAAGTGAAAAGTGAAAGTGAAGTCACTCAGTCGTGTCTGACTCTTAGCGACCCAATGGACTGCAGCCTACCAGGCTTCTCCGTCCATGGGATTTAGCCACCGCCATTTTGGACTCCTTTTTCCTATTCTACCTACCTAACATTCCCCCCTCAAGAATTCCCAATTCTTTGGGAATAGGGGTGTCGAGGTCTTTCTGGCTACTTCCTGCTGAACTGGGACGGTGACGGGTATTGGGCCTCCCCCTCTTGCTAGTCTCAATCTTCAGAGTCCTTATAGCAGTGTCCAAGGGTGTGTGATATTTTCTGTGGTCAGCTGTAGTTTTATATCTTTGTTGAACTGGCACTGCATGTTGTAGCTGGTTGACCTGGCTCTTCTTTTTCCATCCAAGACAAAGCTGCTTCCATCAGTGTACCAGACTTCCTCAGGATTGGTCAGAGGATCTTCTGACAATCCCTCTTGGGGTTTTGTCCAGTGGTCCAAGGTTTCTTAACCGGAGGTCTTCTGGAATCTGAGACTGGGCCGCGTGAGCTTTCTGCTGAGTTCGTTTTTCACTGTCCCGGTTTCCAGTACGATGGGCCTTCCCCTGTTGGGCTCCTGCTGTGCTTGGCCTCTTCCACTTGGACTCATTCACTAATACATCTGAAATCTAAAGTGTATTAATTAGTTTATATTACCGTGCCACAATTCTTATCTTGATAGAACATTTCATACCCTTATAAAAATCTAAAAATGTCAAAGAATTTTTAGAATGGTGAATGCAAACAACAAGCTTTCTATAATAAAGCCTACTGATACTTTAAAAAGAAGAATAAAGCACCACACCCATCTCCATCTCCTTCCCTTTTTAAAAGACTTCTTTTAGATATGACTGTGTTTGGTTGTCTTTAACTTTTCTCTTTTCAGGTTCTCTTTCTCCATTGTTATCAATAAAAATACCAGCATGAAAGGGCAAGGGGAGTGTTTGTTTTTGTGTAAACGTCTTTGATCATATCAGAGGAGAAAGAATCATGAACACCCACTGATTACTGATTTTAAAAACTAAATCTTGATTTTAGTTTCTACAGGGAAGATGAATAACACAAAAAAAGAGAACATTATGCATGTTTCATAAGTGTCAAGGACCTAAGTTTGGTTGTTTTTATTTAAAACTTAACTCACTGATTAAAGCCAGTAGCATGCTCTTATTAGAAGAGGCCTGTAAAGGATACAAGTGAGCACCTGTCCTGGCACCCCACCTCCTAAAAAAACCCCAACCAGCCCCACTTATCACATTGTTGTAATAGTATAACAACTAGGGATTGAAATTACCTCCATCATAATATAGTCTTAAAATGAAAACTATTCTGAATGTAGCAGGTCAACAAAGAGTTTTTAAAAGCCATTGACATTTCAGAGGCTAAGTGGGACAAGGTTAAGAGTCTTGTTCTGGATTCTGGTTGATCTGGGTCCGAGCACTGCCATGTTCCCAGTGTGATCCAAAGTTCTGTTTCTCATTTACAGAATGAGGAATACAATAGTAACTTCTTTAGGATTGTTAAGAAGTTTTGATGACATATGAAGCTCTTAACATGGAATAAAAGTTCTTAACATGTATCTAAGACTTAGTAAATATCAGATCAGATCAGATCAGTCGCTCAGTCGTGTCCGACTCTTTGTGACCCCATGAATCGCAGCACGCCAGGCCTCCCTGTCCATCACCAACTTCCGGAGTTCACCCAGACTCATGTCCATCGAGTCAGTGATGCCATCCAGCCATCTCATCCTCTGTCGTCCCCTTCTCCTCTTGCCCCCAATCCCTCCCAGCATCAGAGTCTTTTCCAATGAGTCAACTCTTCGCATGAGGTGGCCAAAGTACTGGAGTTTCCGCTTTAGCATCATTCCTTCCAAAGAAATCCCAGGGCTGATCTCCTTCAGAATGGACTGGGTGGATCTCCCTGCAGTCCAAGGGACTCTCAAGAGTCTTCTCCAACACCACAGTTCAAAAGCATCAATTCTT
>NW_011494775.1:381998-392250 GCF_000754665.1 Bison bison bison | reverse complement strand
GAGCTTTAAGCCAACTTTTTCACTCTCCACTTTCACTTTCATCAAGAGGCTTTTGAGTTCCTCTTCACTTTCTGCCCTAAGGGTGGTGTCATCTGCATATCTGAGGTGATTGATATTTCTCCTGGCAGTCTTGATTCCAGCTTGTGTTTCTTCCAGTCCAGTGTTTCTCATGATGTACTCTGCATATAAGTTAAATAAACAGGGTGACAATATACAGCCTGACGTACTCTTTTTCGTATTTGGAACCAGTCTGTTCCATGTCCAGTTCTAACTGTTGCTTCCTGACCTGCATACAAATTTCTCAAGGGGCAGGTCAGGTGGTCTGGTATTCCCATCTCTTTCAGAATTTCCCACAGTTTATTGTGATCCACACAGTCAAAGGCTTTGGCATAGTCAATAAAGCAGACATAGATGTTTTTCTGGAACTCTCTATAAATTGTTTTTATTTTCAGTTATTGAGTATTAAAATAATCATGATTGTGTGCAGAAATGAATTAATGAGTGAGTTTTAGGTATGTGTGATTTGACTTTATTTTCTGTCCAGCCTTAGATAAATTATTAGTGATTCTCAATTCTGGCTGCACAGGAGAATCACCCAGGGATATCTTTTATTGTTGTTTTTTATATATATGTGTATATATATATATATATATTTATTTTTAGCTGTGCTGGGTCTTTGTTGCTGCTTGTGGGCTTTCTCTAGTTGTGGTGCATGGGCTTCTCACTGCAGTGGTTTCTCTTGTGAAGCGTAGGCTCTATGCATGTGGGCTTCAGTAGTTGTGGCACATGGGCCTAGTTGCCCCTTGACAAGTGGAATCTTCCCAGAGCAGGAATCTAACCTGTGTCTCCTGCACTGGCATGCAGATTCTTAACCAACGGATCTCCAGGGAAGTCCACCCAGGGAGATTTTTAAAATGCTTAGTCCCTACATAAGAAGGTACAGATAGCATTGTGAACTGAGCTACACAGAAATGAGGAAAATCTCTGGTGTTAGCTAAGCTAATAGATAACTCTGCCAGGATGGCAGGGCTTTATGGCTTTCCCCTACTCATCTGAAAGGGAATGGAAAGGCAAGCAGGACCAACAGGCATCCAACTGCCTTTGACCCTGATATGGTCCCAGCTTTAGGTTTTACCTTTAGTGTTTTTCTCTCCTGTCCAAATCTGACTTTGTTTGTTGGCTTTCTTCAGGCTAATCCAGGAGTCCTTTTGATCTTTTCTATGGGCCTTATTGGGCTTCCCCAGTGGCTCTGTGGTAAAAGAATCCTTCCACGATGCAGGAGTCGCAGAGGACGCAGGTTTGATCCCTGGGTCAGGAAGATCCCCTGGAGGAGGTCATGGCAACCCACTCCAGTATTCTTGCCTGGAGAATCCCACAGAGAGAGGAGCCTGGCGGGCTACAGTCCACAGAGTTGCGAAGAGTCGAACACAACTGAAGCAACTTAGTACCATGTACATGGGCCTTATTGGGGGAGGGGGTACCCATCATTTCATGGCAACAAACAAGTGGTAAAGTCTTCCCAAACTCTGACTGCAAAGTTGCCCAGTCAGTTCTCATCTTCATTGTTTTTAGATCTTTACTCATTCTGGTTCTTCCCTCCTCAAATGAGATAACATTCAGGAATGTGCTTTGTAAACTGGTAAGCTATTTACCAGCACATGTAGATAAACAATAATGAAATCCTCACGATATAGCCCTACATGGATCACAGCCTTGTTGTGGTGAAGGGGCTTGACTCAGTGAAGCTATGAGCCATGCCATGCAGGGCCACCCAAGACCGATGGTCATAGTGGAGAGTTCTGACAAAATGTGGTCGACTGGAATAGGGAATGGCAAAGCACTCCAGTATTCTTGCCTTGAGAACCCCATGAACAGTATGAAAAGGCAAAAAGATGACACTGGAAGATGAGCCCCCCAGGTCAGAAAGTATCCAATGTGTTACTGGGGAAGAGCAGAGAAGTAGGTCCAGAAAGAATGAAGAGGCTGGGAAATGACACTCAGTTGTCTGGTGGTAAAAGTAAAGTCTGATGCTGTAAAGAAAAATATTGCATAGGAACCTGGAATATTAGGTCCATGAATCAAGGTAAATTGGATGTGGTCAAGCAGGAGATGGCAAGAGTGAACATCGACATCTTAGGAATCAGTAAACTAAAATGGATGGGAGTGGGAGAATTTAATTCAGATGACCATTATATCTACTATTGTGGACAAGAATCCTTTAGAAGAAATGGAGTCGTCCTCATAGTCAACAAAAGAGTCCAAAATGCAGTGCTTGGGTGCAGTCTCAAAAATGACAGAATGATCTGTTTGTTTTCAAGGCAAACCTTTCAGCATCACAGTAATCCAAGTATATGCCCCAACCAATAATGCCAAAGAAGCTGAAGTGGAAAGTTTCTATGAAGACCTACAAGACTTTCTAGAACACTAAAAAAGATGTCCTTTTCATCATAGGGGACTGGAATGCAAAAGTAGGAAGTCAAGAAATACCTGGAATAACAGGTAAGTTTGGCCTTGGAGTACAAAATGAAGCAGGGCAAAGGCTAACAGAGTTTTGTCAAGAGAACACAATGGTCATAGCAAACACCCTCTTCCCAAAAACACAAGGGACAACTCTATACATGGACATCACGAGACGGTCAATACTGAGAACAGATTGATTATATTCTTTGCAGCCAAAGATGGAGAAGCTCTATACAGTCAGCAAAAATAATACAGGGAGCTGACAAGGCTCAGATCATGAGCTCTTTATTGAAAAATTCAGACTTAAATTGAAGAAAGTAGGGAAAAGCACTAGGCCATTCAGGTATGATCTAAGTCAAATCCCTTATGAATATACAATAGAGGTGATGAATATAGATTCAAGGGATGAGATCTGATAGAGTGCCTGAAGAACTATGGACATAGGTTTATAACACTGTACAGGAAGCAGTGACCAAAACCATCCCAAAGAAGAAGAAATGCAAGAAAGCAAAGTGGTTGTCTGAGTAGGCTTTACAAATAGCTGAGTAAAGAAAAGAAGCCAAAGGCAAGGAGAAAGGAAAAGATATATCTAACTGAATGCAGAGATCCAGAGAATAGCAAGGAGAGACAAGAAAGCCTTCTTAATGAACAATACAAACAGCAGAAAACAACACAATAGGAAAGACTAGAGATCTTTTTCTTGAAGAAGAAAATTGGAGATACCAAGGGATCATTTTAAGCAAGGATGAGCATGATAAATGGCAGAAATCAGAAGAGATTAAGAAGAGGTGGCAAGAATACACAGAAGAATGATATAAAAAAGGACTTAATGACCTCGATAATCAGGATGGTGTGGTCACTCACCTAGACCCAGACATCCTATAGTGTGAGGCATTACTACAAACATAGCTAGTGGAGGTGATGGAATTCCACCTGAGCTATTTGAAATCCTCAAAGATGATGCTGTTAAAGTGCTACACTCAATATGCCAGCAAATTTGGAAAATTCAGCAGTGGCCACAGGACTGGAAAAGGTCAGTTTTCATTCCAATCCCAAAGAAAAGCAATACCAAAGAATGCTCAAACTACCATACAATTGTGCTCATTTCACATGGTAGCAAAGTAATGCTCAGAATCCTTCAAGCTAGGCTTCAACAATACATGAACTGAGAAGTTCCAGATGTACAATCTGAATTCAGAAAAGACGGAGGAACCAGAGATTAAATTGTTAACACCTTTTAGATCATAGAAAAAGCAAGGGAATTCCAGAAAAACATCTACTTCTGCTTTATTGAATATGCTAAAACCTTTGACTGTGTGGATCACCACAAACTGTGGAAAATCTTCAAGAGATGGGAATACCAGACCACCTACCTGTCTTCTGAGAAACCTGTATGCAAGTCAAGAAGCAACAGTTAGAACTGGTCATGGAACAATGGAGTGGTTCAAAATTGGGAAAGGAGTATGACAAGGCTGTATACTGTCACTCTGCTTATTTAACTTATATATGCAGAGTACATCATGTGAAATGCTGGGCTGGATGAATCACAAGCTGGAATCAAGATTTCCAAGAGAAATATCAACAACCTCAGGTATGCAGATGATACCTCTCTAACAGCAGAAAGCAAAGAGGAACTAAAGAATCTCTTGATGAGGCTGAAAGAGGAGAGTGAAAAAGTTGACTTAAAACTCAACATTCAAAAAACTAAGATTAAAAAAAAAAATACCTAAGATTATGGCATCTGGTCCCATCACTTCATGGCAAATAGATGGGGGAAAAAGTGAAAGCAGTGACAGATTATAATTTTGGGGGGCTCCAAAATTACTGCAGATGGTGATGGTGACTGCAGTCATGAAATTAAAAGATGCTTGCTCCTTGGAAGGAAAGCTATGACAAACCTAGACAGCATATTAAAAAGCAGAGACATCACTTTGCCGACCAAAGTCTGTGTACTCAAAGCTATGGTTTTTCCAATAGTCATGTACAGATATGAGAGTTGTACCATAAGAAGGCTGAGGGCCAAAGAATCGATGCTTTCGAATTATGGTGCTGGAGAAGACTCTTGAGAGTCCCTTGGACAGCAAGGAGAGCAAACCAGTCAATCCTAAAGGAAATCAATCCTGAATATTCATTAGAAGGTCTGATGCTGAAGTTGAAGCTCCAATACTTTGGCTACCTGATGTGAAGAGCCGACTCACTGGAAAAGACTGTGATGCTGGGAAAGATTGAGGGCATAAGGAGAAGGGGGTGACAGAGGATGAGATGGTTGGATAGTATCATTGGCCAATGGGTGTGAATTTGAGCAAACTCTGGAAGATAGTGATGGACAGGGAAGGTTGGCGTATTGCAGTCTATGGGGCCACAAAGAGTTGGACACAACTTAGTAACTAAACACCACCACAATGTAATGTAGAAAATCTTTAAAATGATCTCTCATGGTTCATCTTTATTGACATTTTGACATTATTTTATGTTACTTTTCATAATACTCCATGAAGTCTTTCTGATTGACTTTTTTGGACTATTTTTTCCTTAACATCCTTTTTGCGGGGGTTTTGTTTAGAACTATTAGACTTCCCTGGTGGCTTAGATGGTAAAGTATCTGCCTACAATGCAGCAGACCCGGGTTCAATCCCTGGGTCGGGAAGATCTCCTGGAGAAGGAAATGGCAACCCACTCCAGTATTCTTGCCTAGAAAATCCCATGGATGGAGGAGCCTGTTAGGCTACAGACCATGGGGTTGCAAAGAGTCGGACACGACTGAGCAACTTCACTTTCTTTCTTTCTTAGAACTATTATTTTTTATTAATTAATTTATTATCTTTTATTTTTGGCTGTGCCAGGTCTTCATGTTTTGTGTGGGCTTTTCTCTAGTTGTGGCAAGTGGTGTTACTCTTCATTGCAGCATGCAGGATTCTCATTGCGATGGCTTCTCTTGTTGTAGAGCACAGGCTCTAGGTACGCAGGCTCAGTAGTAGAGCAGAAGCTTAGTTGCTCCAAGGCATGTGGAATCTTCCTGGACCAGGCATGTGAAATCTTCCTGGACCAAGCACATGGAATCCTCCTGGACCAGGAATCCATTTCTCCTGCATTGGCAGGTTGATTCTTATCCACTCAACCACCATAGAAGTCCTCTTAACATCCTTGATGCATGTTAATCAACCTGAAGTTGAAAGGTGAAGTTTCAACCCAGATACCATCAACTGACATTAGTGAACAAGTCCTTGACTTTAATGACACTTGGCTTTCCTTCTATATCTATGGCCACTCATTCTTTCTGTGAATATTTTTAAAGTGTATTTTATTTTCCAGGCACTGTGCTAAATTATTTGAGCAGAGAAGTAAAAAATGTCAGACAAGATTCCTGTCCTCATGCAGTTTATAATATAATAGAGGAAAGAGAAAATAAATCAGGGGTTTCCTTGGTGGCTCAGTAGTAAAGAATCTGCCTGCCGGAGTGCGGGAGACATAGGTTTAATCCCTGGTCTGAGAAGATCCCACATGCCCCAGAGCAACTAAGCCCTTGTACCACAACCATTGAGCCTGTTCTCTAGAGCCTATGTGCCACAACTACTGAAGCCTGTGTGCACTAGAGCCTGTGCTCCACAACAAGAGAAGCCACTGCAATGAGAAGTCCATGTGCTACAACAAAGAGTGGCCCCTGCTCACTGCAATTAGAGAAAGCCTGTGCAGCAAGGATGAATAAGCACAGCAAAAATAAATAAATACATAAAATTATTAATAAAGAAAAGAAGTCATTAGACAAGACAATTCTAGAGAAGGGATAAGTGCTGTAAGTAAGAGAATGTAGTAACATGGGTGGAGAGGGACTGGGGTGTAGAGGATGTGGTCAGGGAAGTTCTCTGTGACCAGGAGATGTTGAAACCCCTAATATGTTAGGTGGTGACAGGTGCTAAGAAATAAAATGGAGAGGGGAAGAAAGGGTGCTAATGTTATTTTACTAGGGAAAGCCTCTTAAATAAGATGATATTTGAACACAGATCTTGGTGAAGCCATAGAGTGAGCTAAGGAGCTATCTGGGAGACCATTCCAAGCAGAAGAAATGGGAAATGAAAAGGCCCTGAGGAAGGAAAGTGCTTCATTGTGTTACGGGAATGTCTAGGACTCCAGTGTAGGTTGGAGTGGAAAGATAGAAGGGAAAAGCCAGAGACGGGTTTGAGGTTGCTGAGCAAGACTACTCTTTAGAGTGAGATGGGAAGACCTGGAGGTTTTGAACAGATGGTGGGATTTAAATGGCTCAGATGATGTGAGAAAAGAGCATTAAAACAAATGTGTATACAGTGTTCAAACATAAATGGGATATTATGTGCATTGCTTTACAATCTGCATTTTTGCAAAATGAATTAAAAAAAAAAAACAAAATGTGATCAACTTACCTCTTTGTTTGAAATCCTCTATGGTCCCCATTCCCTCACAATCAAGTGTGAAGCCTCACAAAGCCTTCTCCAGTTTGGCCTCTGCCTGCTTTACTGCTCCCAAATCACAGAACTTCTTTTCCAGTAGTGGGATTTGGGGCTGTCAAACTTGCTTGTCCCTTGTCTAGAATTACTCTTTCCTTCCTTCTCTATCCATACAGTCAATGACTTTTTTATATATCTCATGCATTCTTTCTTTCATTTATTTAACAAATGTATATTGAGGGACCTGCTATGTTGGAGAAGGAAATGGTAACCCACTCCAGTATTCTTGCCTGGAGAATCCCATGGACAGAGGAGCCTGGACAGTTCATGGGGTTGCAAGAGTTGAATATGACTTAGCAACTAAACCACCACCACCACCATGTCCTTCAGGTCCTCTGCTAGAAGTATATTCCAGGTACCAGGGATATAGCACTGAAGAAAACAGACAAAAAGTCTAACCCTCATGGGGCTTAAATTCTAGTGAGAGTTAGGAGAAAACAATAATTATGAAAATATATGTATAAATATATACTATATGACTTTATATGTAAGATGGTGATACATCCTAAGGAAGAAAATAAAGCAATGAAGGATGGGATGCTGGGGGGAGGGAATGCGATTTTAGATACTGTGGCCAAGAAGAAGCCTCACCAAGAAAGTGAAAGCTGAGCAAAAGACCTGGGGGAGGTGAAGGAGTGAGTCAGGCAGCTATTTGGAGAACATTCCAGGCAGAAAGCAAAGGCCCTAAAGCGAGAGCCTGCCTCCAAGTGTTCCAGGATTAGTAAAGAGGCCAGTGTGTCAGAGGGGTGTGTGGGGGCAGGTGAGCTCTGGAGGCCCTTATATGGAACTTGCCTTTTAGTCTGAGACAGGAGCCACTGGAGGGTTTGGGGTAGAGTAATAGTGACATGTTTGGATTTATTAAATTTTTTAATAGAATCACTCCAGCTACTGAATTGAGAAAAGACTGAGGGAAGCAAAGGCTGAAGTAGGAAGACTAGTTAGGAGTCTCCTGTTAAATTCTCAGGTGGTAAAGAATCTGCCTGCCAATGCAGGAGCCGCAGGTTCAATCCCTGGGTCAGGAAGATCCCCTGGAGGAGGAAATGACAACCCATTCCAGTATTCTTGCTGGGATAATCCCATGGAGGAGCCTGGAGGGCTACAGTTCATGGGATTGCAAAGAGTCGGATATGACTGAGGTTGCACGCACATGAAATTCAAGCTAAGTGATGATGATAGCTTGACTCAGGATGGTAACAGTGGAGATGGTAAAAAGTTGGTAGATTCCAAATATATGTTGAAGAAAGAGGCACAGGATTTGCTGAGGAATCAAATACGAAATGTGTGCATGAAATAAAACAGTCAAAGATGACTCCAAAGTTTTGGCTTAAACAACTAAAGAATGGGATTGCAATTTATGAAATGAAGAAAATTATTAGATTGGTAGGTTTGGACAGAGGTTTCAGGAAATCAGCTTTGGACACATAGATATACAGTGTGAGATGCCTAAGTGCCTTCTGGATATTCTTATAATGGTATCAAGTAGGGAGCTTGGTCTGCAAGTTTAGAATTCAGAGGGAAAGGTTCAGGTTGAAATACAAACCTACAGTTGCCAGCATATTTAAAGCAAAAAGATTGGATGAGATCACCAGTGGGTTGATGGTAGACAGAAAAAGAAGTTGAAGGATGGAGTCCTGGGACACTCTTAACAGCAGTTCTTAAACTTTTAAGTCTCAAGATCCTTTTACACTCTTAAAATTTTTTGAGGATCTTGAAGAGCTTTTCTTTATGGGAGTTTTATCTGTCAGTATTGACTGCAGTATTGCATGTTATCATAAATAACTTTTTTTTTTTAATATAGAAAGTCTTAAAGTTTATTTTGGCAGATCTGCTTTTATAGGCATTAAAGTAAACAGTATTTTTAAAAATAAAAATAACAGTGTTTTCTAAAACAAAAGAAAATTCAAGGGGAGAAATGTAATTGTTTTGCATTTTTGCAAATTTTTTAAACGTCTGGCTTAATGAAAGGTAGCTGGATTCTTGTATCTGCTTCTGCATTCTGAGTGATACCATATTATACATCATATAACCTATAGAATGCTTCCCAGCTGGCTCAGTGGTAAAGAATTTGCCTGCCAATGCAGGAGACCCAGGTTCGATCCCTAGGTCAGGAAGATTCCCTGAAGTAGAAAATAACAACCCACTGCAGTGTTCTTGCCTGGGAAATCCCATGGACAGAGGAGCCTGGTGGGCTATAGTTCATGGGGTCACAAAGAGTCAGACACTAATTAGCGACTGAGCATGCACGCAACCTGTAGAACACTCTACTCCATAAGAGATTGTGAATGGAAAAAGCAAATGCTATTTTAGTATTACTATTAAAATAGATTTTATCTTACAAGCCCTTGGAAAGGTTTCAGGAGTTCTTAGACTGCACTTTGAGAACTCTGGAAACTATTTAGAGTTTGCGAAGATGTAGAGGAAATTAATACAGAAGACTCCGAAGTTGTATTCAGGGAGACTGAAGGAAAATCAGAAGAGCCTAGTGCTTGGAGATCCAATGGAGATGGTATTTTAAGGGGGAGAGTGACTAAACACTGCTGATGGTACAAGTCAACCGTGGGCAGAGACTGATCACTGGATTTGGCATCATGGAGGTCATTACTGACCTTGATAAAGGGTGGAGTTTGGGTGGAGAGGTGAGTGAAAAAGTCTGGCAAGAGTGGGTCACAGCATAAAGGAGACTTCCTTGGGTCACTGAACCCCAGATTAGGTTCAGTTCAGTTCAGTCACTCAGTTGTGTCCGACTCTTTGCGACAGCATGGACTGCAGCACACCAGGCTTCCCTGTCCATCACCAACTCCCAGAGCTTGCTCAAAGTCATGTCCATTGAGTTGATGATGCCATCCAACCATCTTATTCTCTGTCATCCCTTCTCCTGCCTTCAATCTTTTCCAGCATCAGGGTCTTTTCTAATGAGTTAGTTCTTTGCATCAGGTGGACAAAGTATTGGAGTTTCAGTTCGGATCAGGTGGCCAAAGTATTGGAGTTTCAGCTTCAGCATTAGTCCTTCCAATGAATATTCAGGTCTGATTTCCTTTAGGATTGACTGGTTTGATCTCCTTGCAGTTCAAGGGAGTCTCAACTGTCTTATCCAACATCACAGTTCAAAAGCATCAATTCTTTGGCACTCAGCTTTCTTTTTTGTGTGTGTGCTTTGATATTTTTATTTATTTATTTATTTATTTTTTAGGTTTGATAATCTGCATTGGAGAAAGAAATGGCAACCCACTCCAGTATTCTTGCCTGGAGAATCCCAGGGACAGAGGAGCCTAATGGGCTGCCATCTATGGGGTTGCACAGAGTTGGACATG
>NW_011494775.1:380831-381898 GCF_000754665.1 Bison bison bison | reverse complement strand
TGTTGGCAAAGTAATGTCTCTGCTTTTTAATATGCTGTCTAGGTTGGTCATAGCTTTTCTTCCAAGGAGCAAGCGTCTTTTAATTTCATGGCTGCAGTCACCATCTGCAGTGATTTTGGAGCCCAAGAAAAGAAAATCTAAAACTGTTTCCATTGTTTCCCCATCTATTTCCCATGAAGTGATGGGACCAGATGCCATGATCTTTGTTTTCTGAATGTTGTTTTAAGCCAACTTTTTCACTCTCCACTTACACTTTCATCAAGAGGTTCTTTAGTTCTTCTTTGCTTTCTGCCATAAGGGTGGTATCATCTGTGTATCTGAGGTCACTGATGTTTCTCCCAACAGTCTTGATTCCAGCTTGTGATTCATCCAGTCCAGCATTTCACATGATGTACTCTGCATATAAGTTAAATAAGCAGGGTGACAATATGCAGCCTTGATGTACTCCTTTCCCAATTTGGAACCAGTCTGTTGTTCCATGTCCAGTCCTAACTGTTGCTTCTTGACCTGCATACAGGTTTCTCAGGAGGCAGGTGAGGTGGTTTGGCATTCCCATCTCTTTAAGGATTTTCCACAGTTTGTTGTGATCCACACAGTCAAAGGCTTTGGTGTAGTCAAAGCAGAAATAGATGTTTTTCTGAAACTCTCTTGCTTTTTCGATGATCCAACAGGATGTTGGCAATTTGATTTCTGGTTCCTCTGCCTTTTCTAAATCCAGCTTGAACATCTGGAATTTCATGGTTCACGTATTGTTGAAGCCTGGCTTGGAGAATTTTGAGCATTACTTTGCTAGCATGTGAGATGAGTGCAATTTACAGTAATTTGAACATTCTTTGGCATTGCCTTTCGTGATTGGAATGAAAACTGACCTTTTCCAGTCCTGTGGCCACTGCTGAGTTTCCCAAATTTGCTGGCATATTGAGTACAGCACTTTAACAGCATCATCTTTTAGGATTTGAAATAGCTCAAGTAGAATTCCATCACCTCCACTAGCTTTGTTTGTAGTGATGCTTCCTAAGTCCCACCTGACTTCCCATTCCAGGATGTCTGGCTCTAGGTGGTTGATC
>NW_011494775.1:380357-380731 GCF_000754665.1 Bison bison bison | reverse complement strand
CCCACTCCAGTATTCTTGCCTGGAGAATCCCAGGGACAGAGGAGCCTAATGGGCTGCCATCTATGGGGTTGCACAGAGTTGGACATGACTGAAGCGACTTAGCAGCAGCAATCTGCATTTTATTTTATTTTTTTACTCTACAATATTGTATTGGTTTTGCCATACATCAACATAAATCCGCCACGGGTGTACACATGTTCCCCATCCTGAACCCCCCCTTCCACTTCCCTCCCCTCAGGTTTCTTTATAGTCCAACTCTCACATCCATACATGACTACTGGAAAAACCGTAGTTTGACTAGATGGACCTTTGTTGGCAAAGTAATGTCTCTGCTTTTTAATATGCTGTCTAGGTTGGTCATAGCTTTTCTTCCA
>NW_011494775.1:375123-380074 GCF_000754665.1 Bison bison bison | reverse complement strand
ATTGACCACTGAGGATGGCTTTCTTTTCTGTCCTTGCTATTCTTTGGAACTCTGCATTCAAATGGGTGTATCTTTCCTTTTCTCCTTTGCCTTTAGCTTCACTTCTTTTCTCAGCTATTTGTAAGGCCTCCTCAAACAACCATTTTGCCTTTTTGCATTTCTTTTTCTTTGAGATGGTCTAACCCTGCCTCCTATATAATGTCATGAATCTCCATCCACAGATCTTCAGGGACTCTATCAGATTTAATCCCTTGGATCTATATTCATCACCTCCACTGTATATTCATAAGGGATTTGATTTAGATCATACCTGAACGGACTAATGGTTTTCCCTACTTTCTTCAATTTAAGTCTGAATTTTTCAATAAAGAGCTCATGATCTGAGCCTTGTCAGCTCTCGGTCTTGTTTTTGCTGACTGTATAGAGCTTCTCCATCTTTGGCTGCAAAGCATATAATCAACCTGATTTCAGTTTTGACCATCTGGTGATGAACATGTGTATGTAGAGTCTTCTCTTGTGTTGTTGGGAGAGGGTGTTTGCTATGACCAGTGCTTTCTCTTGGTAAACCTGAGCCTTTGCCCTGCTTCAGTTTTTACTCCAAGACCAAACTTGGCTGTTACTCCAGGAATCTCTTGACTTCCTACTTTTGCATTCCAGTCCCCTATGATGAAAAGGACATCTTTTTTTGGGTGTTAGTTCTAGAAGGTCTTATAGGTCTTCATAGAACTGTTCAACCTCAGCTTCTTTGGCATTTGTGGTTGGGGCATAGACTTGGATTACTGTGATACTGAATGGTTTGCCTTGGAAAGGAACAGAAGGATCATTGTGTCGTCTTTGAGAGTAAATCCACGTACTGCATTTCGGACTCTTTGTTGACTATGAGGGCTACTCCATTTCTTCTAAGGGATTCTTGCCCACAGTAGTAGATATAATGGTCATCTGAATTAAATATGCCCATTCCAGTCCATTTTAGTTCACTGATTCCTAAAATGTGGATGTTCACTCTTGCCATCTTCTGTTGTGCCATCTTCTGTTTGACCACTTCCAATTTACCTTGATTTAAGGACCTAACATTCCAAGTTCTTATGCAATATTGTTCTTTACAGCATTGGACTTTACTTCCATCACCAGTCACATCCACAACTGGGCATTGTTTTCTCTTTGGCTATTTCTTCATTCTTTCTAGAATTATTTCTCCAGTCTTCTACAGTAGCATATTGGGCACCTACCGACCTGGGGATTTCATCTTTCAGTGTCCTTTCTTTTTGCCTTTTCATACTGTTCATGGGGTTCTCAAGGCAAGAATACTGAAGTGGTTTACTATTCCTTTCTCCAGTGGACCACATTTTGCCAGAACTCTCCACCATGGCCCATCTGTCTTGGGTGGCCCAACAAGGCATGGCTCATAGTTTCATTGAGTTAGATAAGGCTGTGGTCCATTTGACCCATGTGGATCCACATGGATCCATACGTGATCCATTTGGTTCATGTGGTCCATGTGATCAGTTTGGTTAGTTTTGTGTGATTGTGGTTTTCATCTGTCTGCCCTCTGATGGATAAGGATAAGAGGCTTATGGAAGCTTCCTGACGGGATAGACTGGGGATGGGGGAAACTTATTCTGAGGGGTGGGGCCATGCTCAGTAAATCTTTAATCCAATTTTCTGTTGATGGGCAGGGCTGTGGTCCCTCTCTGTTGTTTGACCTGTAATGAAGAAAATGGCGACCTGCTTTAAAACGTCTGTGCACCCATAGGTGCACTCAGTGCCCCAGACCCTGCGGCAGGGCACTGCTGACCCACACCTCCGCTGGAGACTCCTGGACACTCACAGGCAAGTCTGGGTCCGTCTTTTGTGGGTTAACTGCTCCTTTCTCCTGGGTCCTGGTGTGCACAAGGTTTTGTTTGTGCCCTCCAAGATTCTGTTTCCGCAGTCCTGTGTAAATTCTGGTGGCTCTATGGTGGGGTTAATGGCGACCTCCTCCGAGAGGGCTTATGCCACACCCAGGTCTGTTGCATCCAAAGTCCCTGCCCCTGTGGCAGGGCACTGCAGACCCATACCTCCTCAGGAGACACTCAAACACTCAAAGGCAGGTCTGGCTCAGTCTCTGTGGGGTCTCCTGGTGTGCACAAGGTTTTGTTTCGCCCTCCGAGTGTCTCTGGCGGGTATGGGTTTTGATTCTAAATGGGATTTCACTCCCCTTACAGTCTTGCTGGGGCTCCTCCTTTGCCCTTGGACGGGGGGTGTATTTTTTTGGTGGGACCCACCATTCTCCTGTTGATGGCTGTTCAGCAGCAAGTTGTAATTTTGGAGTTCTTGCAGAAGATGAGTGCATGTCCTTCTACTCTGCCATCTTGGACTCATTTCCAAGGGATGCAGGTTGGATTGAACCCATATCTCTTACATTTCTTGCATTGGCAGGCAGGTTCTTTACTGCTAGCACCAACTGGAAGCCCCAGATTAGGTTAATTTTCCCCTAAATCGACTTGTTGCTCTACCCTATTTTCACACTTGACCTTTTTTTTTTGTAGTTTACTTGTTTTAATACCTGTCTCTTCTATTACATTTTGAATTTGTGAGAACACGGATCTCAATTTTATCTCAGTTTTAAAGTCAGTTTTATTCATTGTTGCTGCTCCATCACATAGCAGGTACCTTGGACTTAATGAATGCTCAAGTTACCCCTAGTAAGCTTGTCATGGTTTCTCAGGGGTCAGGAGGTGACTCACCATAGCTTACAGGGAACACTGCAAGTCTCTTATCATATTCTTTTTCTGTCACCTGATCCAACAAAGGTCCGTCTAGTCAAGGCTATGGTTTTTCCAGTGGATGTGAGAGTTGGACTGTGAAGAAAGCTGAGCGCCAAAGAATTGATGCTTTTGAACTGTGGTGTTGAAGAAGACTCTTGAGAGTCCCTTGGACTGCAAGGAGATCCACCCAGTCCATTCTGAAGGAGATCAGCCCTGGGATTTCTTTGGAAGGAATGATGCTAAAGCTGAAACTCCAGTACTTTGGCCACCTCATGTGAAGAGTTGACTCATTGGAAAAGACTCTGATGCTGGGAGGGATTGGGGGCAGGAGGAGAAGGGGACGCCAGAGGATGAGATGGCTGGATGGCATCACTGACTCGATGGACATGAGTCTGGGTGAACTCCGGGAGTTGGTGATGGACAGGGAGGCCTGGCATGCTGCGATTCATGGGGTTGAAGATTCGGACACGACTGAGCGACTGAACTGAACTGAACTGAACTGAACTGATCCTTCTTTTCCTCAAACAAATCCACACTTTCATCTTTAGAGCCTGTCTTAGTCTTTTGGGGCTGCTATAACAAAATGCCACAGAATGAGTAGCTTATAAATAACAGAAATTTATTTCTCAGTTCCAGAGACTGGAAAGTCCAAGATCAAGACATTTGCATCATCATGTTGTAGGGAGAGCTCTCTTCCTGATTCATAGTCAAAGCTCTGTTCTCTCATGGCAGAAGGGGCAAGGGAGATCTCTGGGGCCTCTTTTATAAGGGTACAAATCCCTCATGACCTAATCATGTACTAGAGGCCCCATCTCCTAATACCATCACCAAGGGCATTAGGTTTTCAACATAAATTTGGGGGAGAGGAGAAACAAACATTCAGTCTGTACCAGGGCCCTATGCTTAGGAAGGCTTCTCATATGTGTGTGTGTTTGTGTGTGTGCGCGTGCTCTCAGTTGTGTCCAATTCTTTTTGACCCCATGGACTGTAACCCACCAGGCTCCTCTGTCCATGGAGTTTTCCAGGCAAGAATCCTGGAGTGGGTTGCCATTTCCTGATCCAGTAGATCTTCCCAACTCAGGGATCAAACCCACATTTCTGTGTCTCCTGAATTGGCAGGCAAATTCTTTACCACTGTGCCACCTGGGAAGCCCCATGCTTGGTTTAATGCTCCAATGTTGGGATCTTGTAATTGTTAGCAATTTTTGAACATGGGACCTTGCAAACTAAGTAATTGGTACTTCAGTGAAGTGATGAATATACAAAGTTATGGAACATACTCCTTTATCTCTTGTTAGTTCAAATATTTATTGATTGAATACTATGTTCTAAGGTAGCTAAGTACAGTGGGGGAGGGGGAGGAAAGCCATAGCCACTCCAGGCAGAGGAGGCCATAGGAGCAAAGGTTCTGAAGCTAGACATAGAATGAGATGTGGGTGGACAAAAGTTGCCTTGTTAAGGTCTTTCTCTTTAAGGTTGTTCTCTCCCTTCATGGTCCTAATGCCTTTTGTCAGCAACTCCCAACTAGCACAGATCCACAGTGCTTTGAATTACAGCGGGCACATTCACCCACAGACATTAATTGCCTAGGGGATGAGCATTGTGCTGGGTGCTGTAGGGAACACAGCTGCTGTCTTCTAGGAGTTTGCATTTCCTGGGAAAGGGAGATATAAGTAGTAAAGGGTAAACATGTTGAAGGCAAGTCTCCCTAGCACCTTGTTCAGTGCTCTGTGGGTATTGTTGTCTTGCATTATTTTGGATTTATAGACCAATACTGAAGTGAAAGAGGAGACTGAAAAAGTTGGCTTAAAGCTCAACATTCAGAAAACGAAGATCATGGCATCCGGTCCCATCACTTCATGGGAAATAGATGGGGAAACAGTGGAAACAGTGTCAGACTTTATTTTTCTGGGCTCCAAAATCACTGCAGATGGTGATTGCAGCCATGAAATTAAAAGATGCTTGCTCCTTGGAAGGAAAGTTATGACCATCCTAGACAGCATATTAAAAAGCAGAGAGATTACTTTGCCAACAAAGGTCCGTCTAGTCAAGGCTACGGTTTTTCCAGTGGTCATGTATGGATGTGAGAGTTGGACTATAAAGAAAGTTGAGCGCTGAAGAATTGATGGTTTTGAACTGTGGTGTTGGAGAAGACTCTTGAGAGTCCCTTGGACTGCAAGAAGATCCAACCAGTCCATCCTAAA
>NW_011494775.1:373926-375023 GCF_000754665.1 Bison bison bison | reverse complement strand
GGAAGGACTGATGTTGAAGCTGAAACTCCAATACTTTGGCCACCTGATGTGAAGAGCTGACTCATTTGAAAAGACCCTGATGCTGGGAAAGATTGAGGGCAGGAGGAGAAGGGGACAACAGAGGATGAGATGGTTGGATGGCGTCACCGACTCGATGGACATGGGTTTGGGTGGACTCCGGGAGTTGGTGATGGACAGGGAGGCCTGGCGTGGTGCGGTTCATGGGGTCGCAAAGAGTTGGACACGACTGAGCGACTGAACTGACTGAAATCAACCGTGTTCATCATCCCATGATGGAGAAAAATGTCATTAGTGTTTTCTGTACCAGGCTGATAGTGAATATGTATTTTGTTTATCTTGTAGTTTTTTGGGGGGAACATTTACCAGGAAGTTAAGAAAGGAAGACAGGGAATAAAATTCCCTAAATGGCCAGAGGGATAGGGACAGATGCCAGGTCCTTCAAATTTGTGTGTGTGTGTGTGTGTGTGCGCGCGGGCGCGCACGCGATTGGGGGCAATCTCTGGAGGGGACACCTCTGTGACAAGATTTTTGTCCTCCATCAGGATAGCTCTCGGTTACCCCATCTGTCAAATGACAGATGGATTAGGTTATTTCTCGGATGGCTTCCATCGCACATTATGAGGTCCCTAGAGTCGGATTCTAGCTCCACTTCGCCTCAAGCTACGGGGCCTCAGTTTCTCTTGCTGTGAAACTAGGAGCGGGGGCTAGAGCACTTTTTTTCAGAAGCCGGTCATTGAGGAACACCTGTGGCACTCCTCAGAGGAGCGTGCCCGGGACTCTGCGTTTCCTCGCCCGGTCCCTGGGGCACCAGCGAAGGGGTGGGGCCTGAGCCGGCCGCGCCCGGGTACTCACCTGTGCGCAGAGCGGTGACTCACCTGCTCTCCCCAGCTCGCGGGCTATTCCAGGAGTGAGCGTTCCTCCTTCCTCTCGGGGGTGGGAGAAAGGAGGAACGCTCACTCCTGGTTACTAGTAGCCTGGGATGAAGTAACTCAGAGGTGAAGGGCGGAGAGCAAGAGGTCCTTTTAGGGGTCCGGGTGTGCCATTGCCAGCCTCTTTGGTCGAGGACTGGCCCCCAA
>NW_011494775.1:365280-373428 GCF_000754665.1 Bison bison bison | reverse complement strand
TGGGCGGGCCGGGCGCGGTCACCTCAGCGACCTTCCCCTGAATCGGGCTTGAGGCCGGCGCCTGTGCGGCCTTCGGCCCGCTTCCCTGGCGGGGCCCCCGGCCTGGGCCCTGGCCCGGCGGGCGGGGCCGGCGCTTCCTGGCCTTCGGGAAGTTGAGGGGCCGCGGCGGCTGGAGCGGAGCGACTGGCGGACCCCGCGCTACCGCGGCGCTTCCTTTCTGGAAAGTTTCTCCGGGTGTCTAAACTTCGTTCAAGTGGGCTCGGTGCGCGCGCCAGACCCGCGCTGGGCCCCCGCGGCCGCCTTGCTTGCGGGGAAGAGTTGCTCGAGGTGCGGGTGGTTCCGGGAGTTGAGTTTTCCTCTGAAGTAAGTGTGGTTTGTGGTATCTGTGGTCGCACCCCTCCCCCACCACCGAAACTTCCAGGTCAGGTGGACGCGACATGGGCTGAGCCCGCAGCCCCGCATTGCCGGCCGGAGCAAATGGAAAAGTTTGTGGCCCTTTCCCTGACACAGCCTGGCTGGGAATGGGCGCCACACCCGTGTGTGGACTTTTGGCGTGCACCGAATTAACCTTTGTTTTTGAAATTACTCTGACTTATTGTGCTGGTTAATTGAATACTTAATTCTGATTAGTCCTAGTTTTCACGAGTGGCGTTGGAATCTTTTTTTGTTAACTTTTAAAGGAGTGTGCTTGTGTGAAACACTTGTTGGAAAAAATATTGACTGAATGCCTAACCTTGGCTTGGCAGGAATGGCTTCCTAATAATGCGGGCGGCAGTTGGCTCAGATCCAGGACTCACACCCTCTTAATGTACCCCTGCGTCTTCGTGATACTTTGTGTGTGTGTGTGTGTGTGTGTATTGGACAAAACTTACAGTAATTTAGAATAGAGTAAGTTGTGTTAAGTCTCCAACCAAGTTAAGGACTTTTCTTGTTTATGGTGAAGGAAATGATTACATCATTGTATTGTTGCAACAGGATAGGCATTTCGATAAGAGGGTATTTTCTTTAGCAGTGATTTTTAAAGACGCTACAGGTGTTATGTTCCTTTAGGAAAGGATGAATTTAGAAATCACGTTAATTAGGATGTTATTTTGTTTTACAAGAGGAACGGGTTGAGAAGTTATCCAGAACCTCTGCCCAGTTATTTACTCTTTTTGAGTTTTACTAAGTGAAATATTTTTTTTATCCACTTTAATTTTAAGAAATGATATCTAACCCCAAGACCTCACACTGTAATAAGAAAGAGACACATACACCCCAGGTGTAGTACAAGAATGATGGCGTTTACTACCATAATAGTATTGATAAGAAGCTTGTGAATGGTCAGTCTTACATAATAATAATGATAAAAACTGGTGGAGACATGGAAAGGGGGCTAATGAGTTTTGTTTGGATAAGACCAGAATGCTTCCAGGGGAGGACAGCTTTTGAACTGGATGAAACAGGAGTAGGGTTTGGTTAGGAGGAAGCATAAAAGGGCAACGGAGTTTATGGAATTGTGATCTAAGTCTCTCCTGGTTTTCCTTTTACTCTTGGTTCTTGTTTCTCAGTCTGGGTTTTTGTTTTTGTATTTGTTTTGGTTTTACTTGTTCTTTTTTTTTTTTTTTTTTACTTGTTGTTTTTTTTTTTTACTTGTTGTTCTATGCACTCTTATCAAGGATTCTATCCAACGTATCTCGAAAGCCTTACATCATTGATGGGGTGTCACCCTCCTTTCATTAGTAACATCTCATTCCATACAGTGACTGAGAGATCAGGGGTGCCCTCTTCCTCTAAGTTGAGAATCACTTTTCTACATAGTCTTCCTGTCATCAAACTTAGGTTAAAAATCCAACACTGATGCTAAAGTGGAAGCTTCTTTTTTGAATTAGAAAGTCTCACTTGATCCATAGGGTCACTTGTGCACCAGAGAACTGCTTGGGTGTCCCAAGAGGCTTCTCAAACTCGAGGACCAAAATGAGATACCTTTTTCTTTTTTACACCTAAACCAGATGTGGAGATGGGCAGTAACTGGCAGAGTCCTGAGATTTCTTTGAAAAAGGGACAGTGTGAGACAGGATAGAGCTGGTTGTTGTGGTTTGTTTGCTGATGAAGATCTGCACAGAGGGAAGAGGGATCTCTGCTTGCCTGAAGGTCCTGAGACAGGAAAGAACTCCATGTGTTTAGAGACCTAAGAGAAGACTTGTGTAGCTTTAAGTTCTTTTAGAGTAGGGGGAAGGCCTCACATGAAATTGCCAGGAAACTCCAGATCACATGTTTGGATTTTCTTCTAAGAGTTGTAAGAAACCGTTGTAGTGAGTTTCATGGTCTGATTTCCTTTGTAAGATCACTTCTGCTAGTGCTTACAGGGCTTGTATTGTGTACAAATGGAAGTAGGGAGTTGAGCTAGGAAGATGGTGGGACTGAGAGTGGTGAGATAAAGGGAGCTGTATTTTGGAGAAATGAGGTAAGTTTAACATATGAAATATGAATTGGACATGTTGTTTGCTCAGTGATGAACCCCCTCCCCCTTTGTATTCCATCATTTTTATCCTATTATAAGACTTTAAGCTAGCACTTTCCTTTTTGGTAGCAGATCTCTTCCACCAGGTGGTGTACTCCATTACACTATACCTTGTTATTGATATCGTTGTTTGTCTTTTCTGTTAGAAAGTGAGCCTTGATCTTTGGCATGGTATCTGGCCTGGAGAATAAAGAAAACATTAGATGCCCATTGAATGAAGGAGGAAGGAGTCTTTTCTTTATGGAATCTGGCTTGTGGGTGGAACTATGACAGATGAGCAACAGTCAGATAATGGAGGGCCTTGACTACCAAGTTGATACTTTGAGTGAATGATAACTATGTTCATTTCATTCTTACTCCTTTCCATCCAGCTGTAATCAGATGAAATCCTTTCCATTTTGTCTTCCTCTTATAAGTTCTTGTTTTCCCTTCTCTCTGCTTCCACTCTAGATTAATTTTTGAACTATCAAAACTGCTTGTAGTTCTCTGGATAAATTGTTTTATACTTTATGTATATTTTAATATATTTATAGAAACCAAAATTACATTTTATATAATTTATATTTAGAAATTTCTATAATGTCTATTGGAGAAGGCAATGGCACCCCACTCGAGTACTCTTGCCTGGAAAATCCCATGGACGGAGGAGCCTGGTAGGCTGCAGTCCATGGGGTCGCTAAAAGGCAGACACGACTGAGCGACTTCACTTTGACTTTTTTCTTTCATGCATTGGAGAAGGAAATGGCAACCCACTCCAGTATTCTTGCCTGGAGAATCCCAGGGACGGGGGAGCCTGGCGGGCTGCTGTCTGTGGGGTCGGACAGAGTTGAACACGACTGACGCGACTTAGCAGCAGCTTAATGAATTGAGTGAACACCACCATGTCCACCACCCAGATCAAGAAACAGAAAATTACTAGTACTCTAGAAATCCCTTTGCAGTCGCTACCCATTCCTCCTCTCCCTTCAGTTTTTATGATCTGAGAATTTGGAACATTATTGTTGCTCTATAAACATCTGCTAAAGTTAACTGAATTTCTTACTGTTTTCCCCTCCACCATTCAGTCTTTTACATACAAGCGATACTTATTCTTTTGGGGAGATACGCTGCTGTCTTGTTGCTGCACTAGTCAGAATTTTAGATTGGCATTTAACACCTTCTGAGTCCTTACTTTTTCAGCCTTATCTTCTATTGTGAATTGTTGCTATATGTCTCTGCATCTGCCAGGCATTTGTTCTGGAATGCTCAGTCCTTCTCTTGACACAAATGCTATCTATCTGATCGATATGCCTCTTCTGTTGAGACATTGATCATTGTTGTTGAAAGTGATCTTTAACTTACTGGAAATTCTGAAATTTGCACCTGATTATGACATTCTCATTATCTTTTAAAAATATACATAACAAGATGTACAATTTAAATTATCTTTATGTGTACACTTCAGTGGCATTAAGTACATTCACTTTGTTGTGTAACCACTGTCACTGTCCCTATCCAGAAAAAATTTTCATTGTCCTAAACTGAAGCTCCATAACCATGAAACAATAACTTTCCATTTCCTCTCGCCCTCTGGCCCACTGGCAACCTCCATTGTACTTTCTGTCTCTGAATTTGACTGTATTAATACCTGGCTTGTTTAACTTAGCATAATGCTTTCAAGTTTTACCCATGTTGTCAGTATATCCTTCTTTTTAAGGGTTGAGTACTCCATTATCCATTCATCTGTTGATGAACACTTGGGTTGCCTCCACATTTTGGCCACTGTGGATTATGCTCCTGTGAACACAGGTATGCAAATACGTGTTTGTGTTCCTGCTTTCATCTCTTTTGGATATATACCTAGAAATGGAATTTCTAGTTCATTTGGTATGGTAATTCTGTGCTTAAATTTTTGAGGATCTGCCATACCATTTTCTACAGTAGGTGTGTTATTTTATATTCATAACAGTAATGTGTAAGTGTTCCATGTTCTCCACATTTTCATCAACACTTGTTAATTTCTATTTTTAATTTTTACAAAGATTTGTTTACTTTTTAATAAGTTACCCTGATAGATGTGAGTTGATGTTTCATTGTGGTTTTGATTTGTATTTCTCTAATGTTTAGTGATGTTGACTGTTTTTCATGTGGTTATTGGCTATTTGTGTATTTTCTTGGAAGAAATCTCTGTTCAACTCCTTTGCCCATTTTAATTGTTTGGGTTTTTTGTTGTTAAGGTATAGGATTTCTTAGTATCTTCTGGCTGTTAATCCCTTATTAGATACAGGACTTGAAATATTTTCTCTCAGTTTTACCCTGTTGGTATGTCCTTTAGTGTTCAAAAGTTTTAAATTTTGATCAAGTCCAGTTTATCTATGTTGTTGTTGTTGTTGTTGTTCCTCGTGCATTTGGTGTCTTCTAAGAAATCATTGCCAACTCCGTTGTCATAGAGCTTTTCTCTGTGTCTCCCCCTGCACCCCTTCCTCAGCTGAGCTGTGACTTCTTTGAGGACAGGAGATAAAGTTTTTTATTGTGATCTCTTTACAGTAAGCACATAGTGAGGAAGGAAAACTTATGAAGAGAATTTTTTTTTAATGTAATTCTTAAAATATCATAACAAACATTAATTGTATGACAGGGTATTTTCTGCTGTTGCTAATTTGTATTGATTATGTGTCTGTTACCTGATTTATGATGATAACCTGCTTGTAGTGAAAGTCACTCAGTCATGTCCGACTCTTTGCAACGCCATGGACTATAACCTACCGGGTTCCTCTGTCCACGGAATTTTCCAGGCAAGAATACTGGAGTGGGTTGCCATTTCCTTCTCCGGGGATCTTCCCAACCCAGGGATCGAACCCTGGTCTCCCACGTTGTAGGCAGATGCTTTACTGTCTGAGCTACCAGGGAAGTCAACTGCTTTTAGGGGTTTTTAATCTTAATGGATCTCAGCTGGAGAATCTGAACTTTGTCATCTGTGTAATAAGTGTGATGAACTTATGGGATAATTTGGGCTTCCTTATTGGGTTAGATGGTAAAGAATCTGTCTGCAATGCGAGAGACCTGGGTTTGATCCCTGGGTTGGAAGATCCTCTGGAGAAGGGAACGGCTACCCACTCCAGTATTCTAGCCGGGAGAATTCTGTGGACAAAGGAGCCTGGCAGGCTACAGTCTGTGGGTTCGCAAAGAGTTGGGCAGAACTGAGCGACTTTCACTTTCATAAAGGATATTTATTTTTAATGTCTGATGTGATAAAATGCTAATTTATTATTTTACTTATGGAGTGCTGTTATTTACATAGCACTGAGTTGCTGATTTACCTTCCTAAAGGCTCTTGTGGACCATAAATTCTTTTGCTACATGATGAGTTCCTTCAAGGCCATTACATTCTTTCGCATTTTTCAGTCTTTTGTGATACCTGACTCATGTCTAATATGAGTAGGTATGCTATATATAGGATTTGCCAGATTGATATGGGGGTGGAAGCAGCTTGGCTTTACATCCAGTTTTTTTTTTTTTTTTTAAACGTTTTATTTTTATTTATTTGACTGTTAGTTGTGGCACACGGGATCTTTAGTTGTGGCATATGGCACATTCCCTGACCAGGGATCAAACCCAGCTCCCTGCATTGGAAGAATAGGGTCTTAGCCACTGGACTGCCAAGGAAGTCCCTATATCCAGTTTTTTTGTTTTTTTTTTTTTAATAAAACCACCACTCATTTTTATCACCTAGGGATAAACACTATTAACATTTTGGTGTACATCCTCTGATATTTTTTCTAAGAGTGTATTGACTATAACTTTTATAAAAACTAGATTTTTACTTTATTTGCTCTTGTCCATTTATCATACTTGAACATTTCCCCTGTTAATAGCATTAAGATTAACCTTTATTTTATGTACCACTGAGAAAAAATAAGGGCTTCCCAGGTGGCTCAGTGGTAAAGAATCCGCCTGCCAGTGCAGGAGACCTAGGAAATGTGGATTCTATCCCTGGGTTGGGAAGATTCCCCTGGAGTAGGAAATGGCAACCCACTCCAGTATTCTTGCCTGAAAAATCCTATGGACAGAGGAGCCTGACAGGCTTCAGCCCATAGGGTCGAAGGGACTTGGACATGACTGAGCCCACACACAAGAAGTAAACACTACTAAATACACTAGGAACTACCATCATTTTTAGAACACATCCAAAGTTTAGAGACTTAAAGATGTGAAATATGTATGCTTTAGAATTGATGAAATATGTTAATCTCACAGTGTTAACATAGCATGTTAATGATCCCCTACTGTTCCAACATAGCTTCTTTAATCAGTCCTCTGTTGGACATTTAGCTTGCTTCCAGAGTTGCTTTAATTTGCAGCTGAATCTTCTGCCTGTCCTGACATCTTAAGGGAAACTTCTTTTTTTTGGGCGAGTGTGGAGGCGGGGAACTTCTTAGGAATGGAATTCCCCAGGGAAAGATTTGCTACTCTTAAAAGAATTTTTTTTTTTAAACTAAAGTTATTAAATATATATAACGTAAAGTTTACCATTTCACTATTTTTGAGCATTAAGTGCGTTTACATCATCCCCATCCGTTTTCAGAACTTTTCCATCATTCTGAACAGGATCTTTACTTATTTAGCAGCAACTCCCCATCCTGCTCTCTTCCCAGTTCCTGGTAACTTCTTTTCTATTTTATTTATCAGTTTGCCTATTCTAGGTACCTCATATAAATGGAATCATATATTTGCCTTATTGAGGACAACAGCAACATTATTTTATATATATTCCAGTTAGCTTATCTGTTCAATTGTTAATGAACATTTGGATAGTTCTACTGTGAATAGTATACTGCTGTGAACATGGTTCAAATATCTCTGAGACACTGCTTTCAGTTCTTTTGAGTATATACCCAGAAGTGGAATTGCTGGATTATATGGTAAGTTTATTTTTAACTCTTTGAAGTACTGCCATACTGTTTTCCACAGTGACTGTACCATTTCGCATTCCAACCAGCCGGGCACAGAAGTTCTAATTTTTTTCCATATCTTTACCAACACTTTTTTTTCCCTGTTTTCTTTTGTTTTGATAGTAGCCATCCTAATGAATGTGAGATGGTTATCTCATAGTTTTGATGTGTATTCCCCAAATGATTAGTGATACTGAGTATATTTTCATGGGTTTATTGGCCATTTGTATATCATCTCTGGAGAAATGTCTAGTATTTTGCACATCATTGAAAGCATCACTACGAACAAAGCTAGTGGAGGTGATGGAATTCTACTTGAGCTATTTCAAATCCTGAAAGATGATGCTGTGAAAGTGCTGCACTCAATATGCCAGCAAATTTGGAAAACTCAGCAGTGGCCACAGGACTGGAAAAGGTCAGTTTTCATTCCAATCCCAAAGAAAGGCAATGCCAAAGAATGCTCAAACTACCGCACAGTTGCACTCATCTCACATGCTAGTAAAGTAATGCTCAAAATTCTCCGAGCCAGGCTTTAGCAATACGTGAACCGTGAACTTCCTGATGTTCAGGCTGGTTTTAGAAAAGGCAGAGGAACCAGAGATCAAATTGCCAACATCTGCTGGATCATGGAAAAAGCAAGAGAGTTCCAGAAAAACATCTATTTCTGCTTTATTGACTATGCCAAAGCCTTTGGCTGTGTGGATCACAATAAAC
>NW_011494775.1:360758-365180 GCF_000754665.1 Bison bison bison | reverse complement strand
AGTTAGAACTGGACATGGAACAACAGACTGGTTCCAAATAGGAAAAGGAGTACATCAAGGCTGTATATTGTCACCCTGCTTATTTAACTTCTTTGCAGAGTACATCATGAGAAACGCTGGACTGGAAGAAACACAAGTTGGAATCAAGACTGCCAGGAGAAATATCAATCACCTCAGATATGCAGATGACACCACCCTTAGGGCAGAAAGTGAAGAGGAGCTCAAAAGCCTCTTGATGAAAGTGAAAGTGGAGAGTGAAAAAGTTGGCTTAAAGCTCAACATTCAGAAAACGAAGATCATGGCATCCGGTCCCATCACTTCATGGGAAATAGATGGGGAAACAGTGGAAACAGTGTCAGACTTTATTTTTGGGGACTCCAAAATCACTGCAGATGGTGACTGCAGCCATGAAATTAGAAGACGCTTACTCCTTGGAAGGAAAGTTATGACCAACCTAGATAGCATATTGAAAAGCAGAAACATTACTTTGCCAACAAACGTCCGTCTAGTCAAGGCTATGGCTTTTCCTGTGGTCATGTATGGATGTGAGAGTTGGACTGTGAAGAAGGCTGAGCACCGAAGAATTGATGCTTTTGAACTGTGGTGTTGGAGAAGACTCTTGAGAGTCCCTTGGACTGCAAGGAGATCCAACCAGTCCATTCTAAAGGAGATCAGCCCTGGGATTTATTTAGAAGGAATGATGCTAAAGCTGAAACTCCAGTACTTTGGCCACCTCATGCGAAGAGTTGACTCATTGGAAAAGACCCTGATGCTGGGAGGGATTGGGGGCAGGAGGAAAAGGGGACAACAGAGGATGAGATGGCTGGATAGCATCACTGACTCGATGGACGTGAGTCTGAGTGAACTCTGGGAGTTGATGATGGACAGGGAGGCCTGGCGTGCTGTGATTCATAGGGTCGCAAAGAGTCGGACACAACTGAGCGACTGAACTGAACTGAGGGGTGTTTTTTTTTTTTTTTTCTTGAGTTTTAGTTCTCTATATTCTGGGTATTAATCTCTTATCACATGTGTGTTTTGCAGTTATTTTCTTTTGTTGTCTGGATTGCCTTTTCACTCTTGGTAGTGTCCTTTTATATACCAGTTTTTATTTTAAGTTCAGTTTTTTTTTTCTATTGTTACTTGTGTCTTTGATGTCATATCCAAGAAAGCATTACCAAATCCAGTGTCATAAATCTTTTGCCCTGTGATTCTTCTCTAAAGTTTTATAGTTTTAGCTCTTAGGTTTAGGTGTTTGATCCATTTTGAGTTAATTACTAAATACTGTAGAAGGTAAGAGTCTAACTTGATTGTTTTACATGTGGATATCCAGTTTTCTCAGCCCTACTTACTGAAAAGACCATCCTTTCCTCTTTGAATGGTCTTGACATCCTTGCTGAAAATCATTTGACTGTCAGAGGGTTTGTTTCTGGGCTCTTCATTTTGTTCTGTTGATCTCTTAGTCTTTAAATGGTACTTTATGCCAACACCACATCATTGTTTACTGTAATTTTGCAGTAAGTTGATGCCAAATTTGATCTTGAAGTAAATTTTTGTACATTTATCTTGTGTGGTTTAGTTCAATGTGTGTGCTGTTGTGAAAATAACATTCTTTTAACTGTTCTGTCTCTTGATTTTGGAGGTGATTACACAACTGTGAATTTTTCAAAAGCTGTAGAATAGGAAACTGAAGTGAATTTACTGCATATAAAAAAGAAAAACAGGTAAAAATAAACTCATTAAAAAAATCTGTATTTTGAAAGTTTGACCTTCCATATAAACACATAGTGAAAAACATGAAATCAATTATCCTTTATGCTTTCCCAGCCCAATTAAGTTTTTTTCTCTTGAGTGACTTTGAAGCCATACCCTTAGAAATCTTTAAGCAATTTTGGTTATACTTTATGTGTTGGAGGATTTAAGTCTTATTAGTACCTTCTGTTTTCTCTTAAGAAAAAAAGTTAAATACACCAGGCATTGTAGAGAGTCTTACAAAGCATCAGTTACTGAAATTTGTCCAGGTGCCAGTATGCTTGCTTTGAGACGGTAAAAATGTTGTTTGTTTCTTATGCACTGTGGTGATTGACTCAGCCCCCATGTTGTGGGCCTGGGCTGAATGGGCTGAACAGGGTGGTGAGGTGAACAATCTGGCCTGATTTACCCTGTTTCATGCTGTTTTTGCTCACTTGCAAGAGCAGTGTACTAAATTTGTCCATTATTGAAAGTTCAGAGTGTGCAGAAATAACTGCTTCAAAATAAAACTTCAGCATTGCCCTTTCTCTGTTGGAGCTTCCAAATGTTCATTTTCCCCTTTAGTTTTTTTTTTTTTTTTTCCTTTTCTTTCTAATAACAAACTTTCTCCATGTGTAAGCATACCCCCTACCCCATTTCTAATGGAGCTTGAAATGAGCATGCATTTCTGTTTACTTGTTGATGGACTGTCATCTTTCAAGCCCCCTTTTGATTGGGATTTAATTTGTGCTTTTTCACTGGCTACAAGTTTGGAGCAGTGCATTTAAGGCAAATACAGTTAGAAAGGCAACTTTGAGTGTTTTTCTGAATATTTGTAGCAAAGATTTGATCGTTTGGAACAAGTATTGTATGAGTAGTGTGATTAGATTTTAAAATTTCTTGTCTATTCAGTGTTCCCATTGTAGTAAAAGAAGAGGGGGAATTATATTGTGGAAGTTATTTTCATCTGTAAGAGTTTTTGAAAAAAGACTTCAAGAGCTTTACTGAAGAAAAAAATGTAACATTTCTGTTATATTTTTTTCTCTTTTGGTTCTCTTTTGTGTTAAATTTTTGTGATGAAATAATTTAATCCAATTTAATCTTAGTGTTAAATAACTGATGTTATTCCTTAATTGCTAATTTAAAGAGTAGTTCTTTTCTGGATTACTTCATTTTGGCTCTTCTACTTCATTATATTGAGCTGTGGATTACTTTCTTTCTCTTGCTCTGAGATTTCATTGTTAAATACTGTCATAAACAAGTGGAACATCAATTATATTTTGAAAATGTTCTGTTGCTATGGTTTATTTTGTTAGTATTAGACATTATAAATTGAGGAGTAAGTTGGAAGCCTGGTTAATTACCAGATTACATAATCTTGTACTGGTTTATTAGCCAGGATAAAGTGCAGGCTGTTCTTGAAACTGAAAGTGTGGTCCTAACTCAGAAAACGCATTCACAGTGGCCCATTTCAAGTTACATGAAGGATAGGAGCCTTTGCTAATGGTCCATTTGCCCTGTGCAGCACCGATACATACTTTGTTTCCCAGCAAAGATGCATTGTTAACTAGTCCCTCATGATATGTTGAATATTTCATTATGTTAAATATTTCAATATTAATCTAGACTGTTAATCATGGTTTATGAAAAATGATAGTGCACTGAGTAAGGCAGAGCTGTGAGGGTAAGTTACTATTATTGATGAGTCAGTGTTCATGGGGATTTTCTGTTCCTGGGGATCTCTAAATTGGCAAAGTTTTCTTAAAATTATCTGTTACCATTTTCTTGCTTCCTTGGACCTGGGGTCATCATGTTCTCAGAAAAGCTCTGGACTGACTTTGAAGTGTATCTTTAGAAACCTGTCATTTTGCACAGAAGTGGGAAAGTGAAATGTGAGCTTGATCCCTTGGGAGGAAAGGAAAAAATTCAAGGAAATGGAGTATGGCAACCCTTGAGAGAAATTTAAACTTATTTGGAGTCACTAAGACCAGTGGAAAAGGTGGTATTTTTGAGGTATCTTTATTGAGTTAAAGTCTAAGGCTATATTTGCTGTATCTCAGCTTCAAGGAAGGGTTCAGTTAAAAACAGTGCATTTATTAAGCCTGACTTTAAAAGCAGGTGCTAGGGAAGATGTTAAGAATGTGCAAGTGGTACTTCCTTGCAGGGGACACAGGTTTCATCCTTCTTAGGGGAAATGATCCTACAGGCTGTGTGGTGTGCCCAAAAGAAAAAAAAAGTGTGTAAGTCACCATTGCTAAACTCAAGAAGTTTACAAACTAATGACATTTACTTTGGTAATATCTGTACCTGTTTTGCTAAAGTATTACAGGAGAGAGAGAGTTCTTAATTCTTTCTACATGTGTCAGTGTTACTAGGTGAAATCTTAAAACAGTTAAGCCAATTCAGTTAATCATTTATAGAATTGTTAGATGAAAGTTACCGTGCTCACAAAAGGCATGGTCCCTGTGCTCAAAGGAGCTGTCAGCTTTATGGGAGACCGACACACTGCTATCATGCTATGCAGCAAGTGCTGTAATAGAGATGCTTGTAAAATGATAGGGGAACCAGAAAAGAGGGAACAGCTCTTAGAAGCGGAGGACATCTGTGTGAGCCTTGAAGGAAGATGGAAGAATTTGAAGGTCTGCCCTGAGCAGAGGATCCGGGTTACACAAAGATCTGGAGACATGCACTCCC
>NW_011494775.1:350578-360658 GCF_000754665.1 Bison bison bison | reverse complement strand
AGAAGAGTTTGGAGTGCAGGCAGGTGATGAGGTTGACAGACCAATGTGAGTAAGGTTGGTTTGTTGGAGTTTCAGCTTTATACTGTCTTTGGCTGGGGAAGCAGTCTTGTGTTTTTTTCAGAGGAAGTTGATTCCATGGTGATGATAACTGTCTGGGGCTATCTGGAGAATGATTGGAAATGAGAACATTCCTGAAAACAGGGAGGGTAAGTAAAGTAAGGTGCAAGGAGGGGAAGGAAGAGGAAGAAACGGGCCTAGTTAGGTAGAGCTTTGGTCAGTGGAGATGAGGAGAACCAGAGGGAGAGTAGATGAGGAGGAAAATGCTTGGCTCTGGCCTTGTGGATTTTGAGGAATTGAACTCTCCAGTGTGGGTGTGAAGGCCTTTAGACTGGGGAAGTGCTGCTGGCCAGGATGGTACTGGCTTTTGGTTTTTAATATGGTTATTGTAGGCGGGGGGGCGGTTTGCCTTTTATCTTTGTGTTTCTTTGGTGGGGGGTGCTTTTCAGGATTTCTCAAGTAATATAAATAGTAAGAATAAAATTGTATTTTTAAGTTAAGATAATCTCTGATGCCTTCTTAATTGCTTTGCTTATCTTTCAGCCTTATCTTCTGATATTTCACTAATATTTTTCCTTCACACCTGTGGTTCTTGGAAGATGCCAAAGGCCTTTGGTCCCTTTGCACAACCTGAAACAACTGCCCTCCCTCCTAGGACAGCGGATCCTCAGTGATGACTCTCCCCATTGGGGATTCCCTCCCGGGTGCTCCTCTTGAACCAGTGGATTGCTTTATGACTTTATACTTTCTGTTGTATTATAAACTGTTTTTCTTTCTAGACTGTGAGCATTTCCCTCAACTTTCTTTTTTTGAAATTCTTCAAATGTACAGAAAAGTCAAAAGTAATACAATGAGTACTTGATTCTTCAGTTCATCTAGTTTCATCAATTGCTAACATTTTTCAGATTTCCTCCATTACTGTATATAAGTTTTTTATCTGAGGCATTTGAAAATAAACTGCAGATACCAAGTATTTCACCCTTATGTTTTTTAGCATGTAACTCCTCTAAGAGTAAGGACATTGCCTTACTTAACTAGCTATAATATATAAGAAATTTTACTTTGATATAGTAACATGATCACTTTTAAAGAGTAGTCCAGAGCCAATGTCTGCCGGCCCTGGGAACTTGTGAGAAATGCGGACTCTTAAATATCACCCTAGACCTACGGATGCAGAATTTGCCTTTAACAAGATTCCTAGAAGTCCTGATCTCCTGTACAATCCATATTCATGTTAAATCCCACCAGTTGTCCCAGTGATGTCCTTCTTAGTGTGTTTTTTTTAATGCAAGAATCAATAAAAGATCCTGTACTGAATTTAGTTGTTGTATTCCTTTGGTTTTGTCAGTCTTTTTATTTTTTCTATGACTGACACTTTTGGAGAGTTTAGGCCAATTGTAGAGAATGTCTACAGTTTGGATTTGTCTCATTGTTTCCACTTGTGGCAAGAACAGTACATATGTGATGATGTACCTTTCTCAGCATTGAAATGATTGTCAGGTTGTTCCACCTGTGGTGAGGCTAATAAGTTTAAACACTTGTGATTAAGTGGCATCTGCCAGATAGCTCCATTGTAAAGGCACATTTTTTCTTTTATACTTACTAATTGATTGCTGTGATTGCTATGATGATCTGGTAGTGGTTTCTGATTAGTCTTTGTGTCCCTGACACCTAGCAGGATCCTCAGAATGTGTAATTGGTCAGTCATTGACAAATGAATGGTAACCAAATCATCAAAGGTATATGCTACAAGTTTTAGAGACATTTCTTTTTTTTTTCCTCAGTTCTTTCTCACTCAGTACTTCCTCTAGTCAAGTTTGGGCATCTTGTCTCCTGGCTCTCTAAGAAAAGTATAGTCTTCTTATTCCTGTGTAGCTTCTCAGCTGGGTGAGAAGTTTCTCTGCCTTTTAGTCCCATTGTTGTGAAACAAAACCCTCTTTTCCCTTTTGTCTCTGTTTTCTTGAGCTTCCAGTCCAGATGCTGGCTTCATCTTTGTTTTTCAGACCGTCCAGTCTCTTATGGGAAAAGGGACTTCCTGTGCATCCATAATCAGTTATCTGTTGTGAGGGCTTGGTGCAGTTTTCTCTTAAACACTTGCATTGTTAATGGTCTCAACCATGTGGAATGGAAGCTGAGTAAATGGACATAGCTATCCGGCCCACAGTGCAGTTATTCCAGCAGCTGTGGAGCTTGTTTCTGTTGTTCTCTTCATTTGATCTCTTACTTCTTCTCTGTGCTCCAGGCACACTGATCACTTCTTTCTCTAAGTCCTGGGAGATTCTGTCTTATCTCTGTTACCTCTGTGTTCAATGCTCCTCCCCCAAATAATTCACTTGATTGGCTCTTTATTGACTTTCAGCTCAAGTGTTATCCAGATAGAAAGGTCCTGGAAGGATCCTACCTCATTTCATTACCATTACCCTGCTTAATTTTCTTTCTAGCACAGATACTGTTTTGTTTACTTACTTATGCTGTTACTACAGTGTAGTTTCATGAAGACTTTTTTTTTTTTTGTCTTGAATAGTGTCTGTGCAGAGAAGGCAGTAAAATATTTGATTAAGTGACTAGTGGACTAACCATTGTTTTTTTAGGTTTACCTTTTGTCCTTTGCTTAGTGCTTTTGGTAATCATTGTGTTTCCTGTGTTACCCTATTACCTTCAGTACTCTAGAGAAGATAAGAAAATGAGAGTGATGGTATGTTTTATTATGATTAAAAATAATTATAACCTTTAGCAGTAATAAAATCATCATAATATTACAACATTGAAGT
Source organism: Bison bison bison (assembly GCF_000754665.1). Classification (NCBI taxonomy): domain Eukaryota; kingdom Metazoa; phylum Chordata; class Mammalia; order Artiodactyla; family Bovidae; genus Bison; species Bison bison. The sequence goes on along the minus strand of NW_011494775.1, from coordinate 357,830 downwards.
AAAACAAAGACCTAGCCATGTCCTTTTTCTTCTAGGTCTGTATATCTGAGTGACAATTTGTATTGTGTGCCATATAAATGGTATAAAATGTATTTGTATGTGAGTGGATCACATAAGATGATGGTTTATGTAATCCAGTACTCTGCTGTAGATGCAAACTTTTTACTCATTATGTTTTGGCTCCCAGGTTTGACCAAGGCTAAGTATTTTTTTTTGGAATGGGCGGGTGATGATCCTGTACTTGTAATTAGAAAGAGACTGCATTTTTTTTGGAGTGGGGAGAAGGGAACAAGTTTTCTTTTTGTTTACATGAACCTGTGGTTTTATACATCTTATTTTCTTACCCCTCCTTGTCCCTCTTCCCCCTATTCCCAACTAGTTTACATTTTAGGAGAAAGTGATGGGCTTGGGGACCTGTGGGTGCACCCATGTTTACTCAGTCATGTCCAACTCTTTGCGACTCCATGGGCTGTAGCCTGCCAGGCTCCTCAGTCTATGGGATTCTCCAGGCGAGAATACTGGAGTGGGTTACCATTTCCTACTCCAGGGGATCTTTCTGATCCAAGATCATCATAGGACCACTGGGGAAGAAACCCAGGCTTGGGGATGGATTTAGTCAAATAAACAGGTGTCAGTCAGTCTTAATCATAAGGTTTTGTTTTGTTTTGTTTTTTTCTTCTTCTTTTTTTTTTTTTTACAGTACCCTGGAGATTTGAAGGTTAAGATCCCAACAGCTTTGTTAATTCTGTTTAATACAGATGTAGCCTAGCATCCCTAGGACTGCACTGATTAATCCACGATCCTGTATCTTGTGCACTGTGACAGTTAGCATTACTGTGGGTACTTTTAATTTCTAAATTTCTTGATTTGCATTTAAATGAACCATCCAACCATTGCATTAACTTAACCTTGCTGTTTATATGAAAAAAAAAAGTTGGCATTGAGTAGCTAAGTAGGGATAGCCTAAAGCTTTGGAGCAGACACATTTTAAGAATGATGTGGCCATTCCATTGTAAATGAACATTTAATGTCTTTGGAGAAGGTATGTAGCTCTTTGCATCAATGAGGCCATTTGCCAACAATCAGCCTCCTTGGTTCTGGAGGAGCTGTGCTTTTACTTTCTGCTTCTCCATCTCTCTTTGTCTCATGAAGATTGCTAGTCAACTGCCCACTGTCTCTGCCCCTTTCTGAATTTATAGTGAACTTTTGCTTTATAGCTAGGATTGCTATTTATAAGATATTGAAGACTGAATAACTACAGTTTAACGTTTTATTTAGTTTCACCAAGCATGATCCCCTCCTGGAAAAACCTCAGGTTGCTGTAATTCATTAAGGTTGGCTAGCTCTAGTAGGTTTTGTAATAGATGTTGTGAAGGAGTACTCTGTAAGTTAATTGGAAAACTAGAAATTGCCTAGAGTTTAAAAGTTATTTGTTTAGCTACTTTAAATGATGTCATTAATTGTAGAGAAGCAGAAGATATGACTAGGATTGAGGTAGGAGCTTTGTCGTGATAGGCTTGTAAATATTTTAAAATCATATTGCATAAATATAATTCAGCTAATACTGTGTCTGCTCTGCATAAAGCATCTTTGCTTAAAGCACCTTGCCAGCAACTTAAGGCTTGTAAAGAAGCATAAGCATAGTTGTCATCTTTAAACTTACAATACAGCTAGGATTACCACAGTCTAAACCTGGGAAAATTAAATTATATTTAATGAAACAATTCAGAGGCTATTGAGAGATCATTTCAGTGAAGGGAATACTAGAATTTCAGAACTGAAAAGACTTGGAGCTTAGAATTCAACCCCTTCCATTTTGTAGATGAGAAAACTGAGGATTCAGAAAGCTGAGGTAACTTGCCTGATGTCAGAGAAAAAATAAATGATGAAGCTGGTTCCAGGAGCCATGTTCTTTCCAGAGAATGTGTTTTTATTAGATTTTAAATGTTCTACCTCTACTTTTTGAAATCCTTTTAGGGTTGTAGTCACAAAAGCATAACTTGATTTTGTAATATGGTTTATTTTTTTTTTTTTTTTTTGAGCTTCTGCCACACATATTTTATTTATATTATAAAATTTAATAATTTAAAACTGTCCAGGTCCTTATACAAGATACATTTCATACCACTTAATGTAACTGAAGAAAACTTTAAAAAAGAGATTTGGTTAAACATTGTCCTCACAGTGAGGCATCTGGAAGTGAATCCTGGCCTGGCACTACTGCCAGAGCGACTCTGGTCACCTGGCTTTCTCTCTCTGGACTTCCACTCCCAAATTAAGGAATTGATTTTTATCTTTTATTTGTTCATTAAAATTCTGGAAGTGTCACCCAAGTGCTGGGAAAGTAAAATGAAGTTATTCCCTTCAAAGACAAATTGTTATTGTCGCTTATTAAATAATAGACATTGAGTGCAAGCTTGTGTGCCTCTTCTCAATTCATGCCATCAAAACATGGATGGTGTTATGATGTTGCTAGGGCTATGTCATCAGCAGCAACTAAATACATGGAAAGAAGAAAAGTTTTGTCTCCTGGAGGGCGTGGGTTCCATCCTGGTCTAATCTCTACCAGCAGTGTGACCATGGACACCCTGACCATGGACACCATATGTGTATGGCAGCATTTTGTTAGTTGCAAAGTTAGAAAGTTAAGTTACTCAGTTGTGTCTAACTCCTTGCGGCCCCGTGGACTGTAGCCTACCAGGCTTCTCAGTCCATGGAATTTTCCAGGCAAGAGTACTGGAGTGGGTTGCCGTTTCCTTCTCCTGTAATATGGTTTAATAACGTTTGGTGTCACTCATGGCAGGACCTTTGATTAAAGATGCATCACAAAGCAGTCTGCTTCCTTCATGGTTGTTAAGACTTGAAAACACACTGAATGGGTTCTCAGTTTTCAAGTGTCAGTATATTTCAAGTTTCTCAATGGAAGTGAGTGAGTGAGTGAGTGAGTGAGTCCTTTGCCTTAACATCTTTAGTGGGAGCCTGAATCTAGTGTATCTTATGGGGGAGGCTGAAGACCTCCTCAGAGACATTACTTAAGAGGATGTGGAGTTCTGGAATGTATAATCAGAAAGGACTTCATGGGGAAATCTTTAGTGACTGCAAAGTGGTGACCGAAAGGGCAAACATAGTACTCAGACATGATTATCCCATATGGTGGTAACATTTTTTGGAACAAGTTTCTAACATTAAATTTGGAAGATTTAACATAAAAATCTGCATGTTCAGATCTTTTAAAAAATTGAATGATCTGCCAACCTTAGATGTGTGTAATAAAGACTGCTGCGGCTCATGGGAAGCTGGGCACAGGCTTTTCCCATTTACCAGTTCCCAGACCCAGAGAGATCAGGGTTGTTTGAATTTTGTTATTGTGTTTACACTCTGCCTTTTTTTCCAGTTAACAGGAAAGTGAAATTATTTTATACCCCAGAGTATCAAAATTAGGGAAACAAAAGATGAAAAGACATTTTTTGAGAATGTTTTGATCCTTTTTTCCAACATGTGTACAATAATCAGGGGACTCTTGTTCTTTCTCTAAGGCAATTCTAGTTTTTCTCCAAGTGTCTGAAGCCTTTTTTACCCCATGACTGGACTGGTCCAGTTTGCCCAGGCTCACTTTGGGCAGCTTGTTCCCTCTTTGAGGTATCTGTGAATAGCTTTCCTTTTCCTTGGCAGCTTTTCTGTGGCCTGAACCCTGTCTTTTAGCTAAGGATTCTCATCCTGGTCTTCAGTTTTGCTCACTGGGCTTGAGCTGTGAATTCTCAAGCAATAAGAATGCATGTGTACGGTGTTTGGATTTTGATTTGCGGGTTCTCAAAAGTGATCAAGTCCTCAGGCTCGGTGCTTTTCCCCAGGCAGGGATTGACCTAATGTTTTTCTCTGGGCTCCTTTCATGAAGGCTTTTTATTTCAAGAAAAAATGAGCATATTTCTTTGGGAAAGTGAATTGTTGTGTGTCGTACTTGTTTAATAATTAAAATCCAAATGTGAAAATGTGACTACACGTCTACTTGCAAGTAGCTTCACTTAAGTTGTCTTTGGGCTCATTCCCTCTACAACCTTTGAAATATTTTCTGTTTTGTGTTGATACAGTGGTTGGAATGCTAGGATACAGAAATGTGGGTTACATGGGGAAAATCATTCCTTCTGAAATGTCTTATCTTTGACATTTCATGACATTTGCTTGAGCTACAGTTGTCAGCTCTGTAGCGATATAGACTAGTCCCATCTCCTAAGGTTTACTGACTTGGATTGATCAGTTTAGTGGACAAATAACCTTTAAAAACCAGAATATAGGCTTTACACAGTATAAGTGTAGAGAGAGCAAATTTGCCCACTTGAGGTGAGACAAATTCTGTGGAAACTGGCATTCTTTGTTACCAGATTAAGCAAATCTACATTCCTTTTGGCATCCTATTTTCAGTGACTTTAGAATTTGTTTAATTTTATTCATTTATTTGGCTGTGCTGGGTATTCATTGCTGCATGGGCTTTTCTCTAGTTGTGCTGAGCGGTGTTAGGGGGTGGGGGGCGGCACTACTCTCCAGTTGTCTTGCATGGGCTTTTCATTGTGGCAGCTTGTCTTACTGCAGAGCACAGGCTCTATAGAGTTTTTGGGCTTCAGTAATTGTGGCATGTGGGCTCAGTAGTTGTGGCTCATGGGTTCTAGAGTGCTGGCTCAGTAGTGATGGTGCCAAGGGGCTTAGTTGCTCTGTGGCATGTGGGATCTTCCTGAACCAGGGATTGATCCCATGTCTCCTGCATTGGCAAGTGGATTCTTTATCACCCAGCCAACAGGGAAGCCTAGGTTCTAGAATTTTTGATGCTTACATAAGTCTTTGTGAAATGTTAGATGATGCTTGCAGTAATATTTTCAGCAGTATCTAAAGCAGTCTTATCTATTTGTGCCTCAAGCATTCATTTAGGGAAGAGGATACAGACCGATGTTTTTATTTATTTATTTATTTTTTTTAACTTCTTTATTAAGGTGGATACACATTCTCATATTAACAATTCTTGTGAACAAAAGCAACCAAAATAAGACGATAGTAAGATGTGCTTCACATAAAAACAATCAAGTGGCTAAGAGGAGATCTGGCCCTGTACAACAGAAAGATTAGGAAGCAAAACGTGAATAAGTCCTATATTCCAGAAGCTACCCAAATGTATGAGCAAAGACAGCATACCCATAATATAGCTCACTTAGGTTCCTTCTTTATGACGCATAATTCCTTAATTATCCATTTGTGAAATAAGAACAAACATTAAGAAATGTGAAATCCAAATTGCATTCATTTTCACAATATCAATACTAAACTCAAGACAGCAACTTCATCAAATATAAACTTCCACCTGGGAAGGCTGGAATAAAGTGAAGGTATTATTTAAAAAAAAAAAAAAAAAGGAGAAATTTCTCTTAGGAAAAGCTCTAAGATAGTACATCCACAAGTGTCTTAGCCTGCCACCTGCTGTACAACGTCAGGGTATGTGTCCTTGAAACAAAAACTTGTGTCCATCACTCCAAGCTGAGAGGCTATTGGCTTACCTGTTTTGAAGATAACTTGACATCCTGCCTAGGAAAACACTGACTTCCTTCTTTTTCCCTCCAGAAAAATAAGCCCTACTATTTCCTGTAGTAGTGTAGTGACACTAGTGGTAAAGAGCCCACTGCCACTTGCGGAGGCATAAAGGACACGAGGATGCCCTGGGGGAGGATGCCCTGGGGGAGGGCACGGCAGTCCACTCCAGTATTCTTGCCTGAAGAAGCCCATGGACAGAGGAGCCTGGCAGGTGACAGTCCATGGGGTCACAAAGAGTCGGACACGACTGAAGAGACTTAGCACATAGCACACGTTTCCTGTAGACCTAGGTAAGGGAGGCAGCCAGTTTTAAGACACTGAATCTGGCAAACTATGGCAAGACTACCATCTGTCTCACTTAATGGATGGACCACTCATGACTGAGAGGAATTTGTCTTCATCGACACCAGCTGAAATATACATTGCAAAGCTGGAGAGAACCATCGTGACTCTGCTAAACTGAGGAGGAAGTAAAAACCAAAATTGCTCATTTCAATCTTCGTAAATTAGAAAGGAATCCTGCCAAGAATAAACAGATCTTCACTTCACACCTAATTTTAAAATGTATAATTTCCCAAAATGTGGATTCAGTATGGAGTAAACATTCTGGCTAAGTATTTCTCAAAGGAAATACTCGCTTATCATTTCAGAGTTACATAGTATGTAAATAGGAGAACTTCTGCAGTTGATTAGAATTCAAATGTTCTGACTCGACCTTTTAGCCCAAGTTAGTAGCTCTTCCAGTGGATAATTGAATTAAGTAGGAAATAATATCAGTAATTGATCTTTTAAAACTTAGAATGTCTCTTTTTCTTATTTCCTTCCTATTTAAGAGTCATCTGTAACCTTTGCTGGATTGAAGGTCTACCTATGTTCCCTGTTCAAATATTCATGATAAATAAATAAGCCTGTAACTTAAGGATATTATGCCCAAAAGTAGAACTGATAAAGGGAATCACTGCTCACACAACTGCATAGTGTGAAATGCAGAAAAGGAGTGAATGTATCTGAAATATTAGAAGAATGTATTTATAAGTAAATAATTAATCAAAAAACCATTCTCAAAAAATTCACAATTTGTGGGCAGCATTTATCTTTTCATCCTGAAAAACCTTAATTTCTTTATTGTGGGCTAAGTGGAAAAAGGTGACTCGTGAACTTCCACATGTTCAAGCTGGTCTTAGAAAAGGCAGAGGAACCAGAGATCAAATTGCCAACATCTGCTGGATCATGGAAACAGCAAAAGAGTTCCAGAAAAACATCTAGTTCTGCTTTATTGACTATGCCAAAGCCTTTGACTGTGTGGATCACAATAAACTGGGGAAAATTCTGAAAGAGATGGGAATACCAGACCACCTGATCTGCCTCTTGAGAAACCTATATGCAAGTCAGGAAGCAACAGTTAGAACTGGACATGGAACAACAGACTGGTTCCAAATAGGAAAAGGAGTAAGTCAAGGCTGTATATTGTCACCCTGCTTATTTAACTTATATGCAGAGTACCTCTTGAGAAACACTGGGCTGGAAGAAGCACAAACTGGAATCAAGATTGCTGGAAGAAATATCAATAACCTCAGATGTGCAGATGACACCACCCTTATGGCAGAAAGTGAAGAGGAACTAAAAAGCCTCTTGATGAAAGTGAAAGTGGAGAGTGAAAAAGTTGGCTTAAAGCTCA
>NW_011494775.1:340990-349833 GCF_000754665.1 Bison bison bison | reverse complement strand
ACTGACTCAATGGACGTGAGTTTGGGTGAACTCCGGGAGTTGGTGATGGACAGGGAGGCCTGGTGTGCTGCGATTTATGGGGTCACAAAGAGTCGGACACGACTGAGCGACTGAACTGCACTGAACTGAAGTGAAAAAAAAAACTCCATTACTCGAAGGTAGGTAAATCTTCTTAAATATGGATATTTGTAGAGAAGTTTGGTGCCAAGTGATACATAAATCATCTTTCATGGAGTTGCAGGCATATATAGAGCAAGAAATACATGAGATACTGAAATATTCAAAGAATTCCAAATATGTTTTGGCCTGAAACTGATAACTAAATTAAGTAAAAAGAAGAAGGAGAAATAAGAAGAAAAGAAAGGAAGGAGTAAAGAAGAAAAGAAAGAGAAAGACGAGAGGAGGGAGGAAGAAGGAGGGAAGAATTCAAATCTGAAATTCTACCTAATTTGGATTTGGACTCATCAGTCCTTAACTTGGGGTTATTGTTCTTGTTTCTTTGATTGACTGAAAACTTGGACCATTTTCCATTTAGCACACACTTTTCCTTTGCTCTCTAGAATTAAGTTATTTTTACAACAGTTTGAAGAAACCAATTAGCTAGTTATTCTCATAGAATTGCTTTGGCAGTCAACCTTGTCAGTCTGTATTTGTTAGGATTAGGGTTACCTACGGAGAAGGCAATGGCACCCCACTCCAGTACTCTTGCCTGGAAAATCCCATGGATGGAGGAGCCTGGTAGGCTGCAGTCCATGGGGTCTCGAAGAGTCAGACACGACTGGGTGACTTCACTTTCACTTTTCACTTTTATGCATTGGAGAAGGAAATGGCAACCCACTCCATTATTCTTGCCTGGAGAATCCCATGGACAGAGGAGCCTGGAGGGCTATGGTCCATGAGGTCACAAAGAGTCGGACACAACTAAGCAACTAAAGAGCAGCAGCAGCACTGTTACCTACAAATGACAGAAAAGAAAACTGGCAGTGACTTCAATAAGATCCAGGTCTATATCTCTTCATATTTCAAAATCCTGGAGATAGTCAGCGAAGACCTGGACTTGGGTTCCCTAGAGACAGAAACCCAGGCTCCTCCTCTCTCATTGCTTCAGTATGTCTCCTGCCATTCTCAAGATCATAACATGATTCTAGATGGCTGCCAAAGTTCCAACCATTGTTTTTGTACTCCAGCTAAAAAGGGGACAGAGAATGGTGCTTCTTTCACTTAAGGATGCGTCTCACATGTTGCACACACTACTTGGTTCATCCCAAGTTCATCTGCAAGGAAAGCTAGAAACTGTAGTCTTAATCAGCCGTGGCCTTGTGCTCATCTAAAATTTAGGGGTTTGATTTCTTAGTAACAAAGGGAAATGTATACTGAAGAATGTTTAGCAGTCTCTGACACACAGTTCAGACTAGTGGGCATGGTTTTTTTGGAAGAATATTTTCACTTACTTTGATTACAATGCATTATTTAAAAAATACATATATTCTTCAATACTGTGAGAAATTATCAACTCTGTGAAATGAGAATTCTACCTCATCTTTCTGCCTTTCTTCTTAGAAATAAAATAATAAACCTATGACACAAGATCCTTCTATGTTTCCCATAATTCTGCAGAATATATTTTAACTTTCCTTCTCTGGAAATTAAATTGCAATCTAATGTATTGCTTGGTTTTCATTGTTCTGCTACAAACATACGTTAATTCTTCTATGATCATAACTCTTCTTGTGGCAGCGCCTTTTCTTCTGATTTGATTGGGTGTGCCATTATTTTCTTTTCATTCAATTCACCAAGTATGTAATGGACATTGGTGATTAGGGAGATGGGGAAGGACATTCAAGTGAAAAATATATGACCCTTCCTTTTCTGTTATTTTCTGTCAGTAAAAGTTGGGCTTGTGTTTCCTTTCAACCTCTAAGAACATAATACTGGCTAGAGACGAATGGGTACAGTCATCCTTCTGTATCCATGAGAAACTGGTTCCAGGAGCCCTCACAGAAACCAAAATCCTCCAAGCTCAAGTCCCTTAAATAAGGTGACACAAACAATAAAAACAGTCACCCCCCTCCCCGTTCCTGCACCCATACTCCAGACGGGCAGATGTGGAAACCCGTGGAGACAAAGGGTGTATTTTAAACTACTTGGTAGTCTGTTTCTCTAAGGATACATACAGTTGAGGGAAATCCTAAACTGTTTTTGTAATTAGATTTTATCATATGTTCCTCCAAGACTCTGTGAGTCAGTGAGTGTGTGTGTATGTATGAGTGACAGAGAAACAGAGAGAAACCTTCCAGGTACCACTCATTAAACAATATTCCTCAAAATGATTTCTGTTGCTGAAAAGTGTTAGTTATAGTCCCTCATACCTTGTACCTGCAAAGCTGGCTGCTGACACTGATCACCAAGATAAGATTGGTCCACTTTTCCATGTTGAACACACACATACACACACCAACTTCACTGAGCACGTCCTTTTTTAAATAATGTACATGTGGGCCATGTTCCTGAAGGATAAATAGTATAAAATTGTTTTAGAGATTGAGAGCTAAAAGAAGAAAGATGCCTGAGACGTATATTCTTTTCTCTGCAAGATCAGGCTGTTGCCTTGAAAGGACCTCAGCCATTGGTTTGCTCAGTTCAGGGATGAGGAGACAGATGGAGGCTGGTATCTGCCGAGGCTTGCCCCTCCTCCTACCCAGTCTGCTAGACAAGCTGTCGGTCCAGCCTTCTTTTCTTTCCATTGGGTGGTCATTGGCTATCATGAGTCTGGACTGAACCATCCCTTGGCTGTTGATGGAAATCTTATGATTTTTTTCATCTGGGCTCTGGCTGATGGCTCCTCCCACTCCACGTTTCCTCTGCCTGTATCTGAGCATCAGCGAGTCCCAACCAGTGGCCTTGCCTCTTGTCACTTTGTCTTCATAGGACCAAAAAACATCTCAAACCTCAGACAGCTGCTCTTCACTTCCCAAAAGACAGAACTGCTCTGTCCTGCCTCCCTTCTTCTTTCTTTATTCTAAAGAAATATGATTCTATCTGCCCCAGTCGAGCCTTCTGCCTTTTTTGTCAACCGACAGAGTTTCCTTTCAACTACAGTACCAGATATCAGGCTCTTCTCAAGACTTTCATTCTTGAGGAAGTGGTTTTGTAAGTAATTGCTTCAGGTCACTTTTTAACTGCTTCATACGGTTTCCTTTCTTTTAAACCTCTTTTAAAAAACAAAAAAAAAAAGAGGGGAGGGAATTGTTCTTCTGGTGTCTTAACTCTCTTTTAAACCTAAACTAGCAGTCAGTGAATGCACTCCTAACAGAACAGTTTTCTTGGGTCTCCTGTGTAAAATGAAACTAAGAGCCTTGTCATTGAAGTCAGTACACTACAGCACTCAGATCATGGTGGTACAAATAGAATATTCTACATGTGAATGGTAATCAGCTTCTGCTTCCCTCGTCATAACTTGCCTTGTGTTGAGCAGACTTTTCTTTGCATTGTCCAGGGTATTTATTATTCTAAACTGTCACATTTAACCCATGTATTCAACCAATGCCTAGAACTATTTATTTAGGTTTTTCTATGGGTTTTCATTTTTGTCATCACTCTAAGTAACAAAATTTCTTTCCTGTGCTACATATTTTAAAGCAAAATATAATATATAGAGCACCAGGTTAAGTAACTTTAGACATTAGAATCTGGGGCAAGTCATATGGCACGCTTGTTTTTATAGGGCAAGCAAAACTCATTAATTTCACTTTATTTATTATTTTTAAACCACTTGTTTAATGTGGTGAGTTAAGGGGGAAAAAAGATTGATCTTTGGGTTTTTTTAACATCACAAAGAAGAGCCATTGATTACTCAGTATCCAAAGCTCACCCAGAAATTGAAATCTCTTTGCCCTCTGGAAAGTTCTTTCTGTGCTGTCAGGCTTACAAGGATTTGGCTCTGAAGTCTCTGAGCCTGAGTCACATTGGTCCCATCAATCTTTGTCAAGAAGGAAGTTTCAGGGGAGGGTCGAGAAGGGGGTCTTCCGATCCTGTTTTATTCTTTCCTCTTTTGCTTCAGGGCCCATGGCTGATGACTCTCCTTGAATAATATAAATTCTGCCTGATCTTCACATGTCCATATCTGTAAATATGGGGCCACAAGATAATTAAAGCCTCTTAAGAAAGTGGAGAGCTTTCATTAAAGTTCCCCTGCAAATCTAAGACACCACATGATGGATGCTTAGGGTAGCACAGGATATTCTTAGCATCCATGACAACTGTAATAAGGTTACGTTCTTATGTTCTCATAAAGACATAGCTACTCCAGTTTCCTCCTATATAACTCAAAGGGAATTTGGGCATTAGCACTTCAAAATACTTCTAAGTCCTTAGGGGAATATTTGAAGTGAAAAGTACTAATTTTCTAAAGCAAAAATACATTTTATTCTCTTTCATAATAACAAAGTTATTGCTCATCTCCTGATAGAAATGTATAGGTGAGAACTGCTGCTGAGACCATCCCAATCTGAAAACACTTAAGGAATTTCTGCCTTTATAGGTAAAAAGGCAAGAAAACATTGTCTTCTCAATTGTGCTTTCCTTTCAGATTTTTCTGAGACTCCTTTATATGAGACAAGAACTCTGCTACCTGGCAACCTCTGCCCACAGCAGAACTGAGAACCAAGAAACAAACAGAAACAGTCTTTGACTACCCCAATAAATGTTACAAAACCCACACTCTGAAACTCCTGAGTTTTTCCCATGGAAAAGCTCTTCAACCCTCTTTTTTAATACTATTGAGTCAATTTACACACAATTTTAATTATTTTAATGACATTTTCATGTCATGACATTTCATGTATTTTTCAAGTAAAAATTAAAAATTAAACATGGGTATTGTATCCAATTAGAGAAGGCAATGGTAACCCACTCCAGTACTCTTGCCTGGAAAATCCCACGGATGGAGGAGCCTGGTGGGCTGCAGTCCATGGGGTCGCTGAGAGTCAGACACGACTGAGCGACTTCACTTTCACTTTTCACTTTCATGCACTGGAGAAGGAAATGGCAACCCACTCCAGTGTTCTTGCCTGGAGAATCCCAGGGACCGGGGAGCCTGGTGGGCTGCCATCTCTGGGGTTGCACAGAGTCGGACATGACTGAAGCGACTTAGCAGCAGCAGCAGCATTGTATACAATATGCAAAAATACAATAATTTAACATATTCTCCCAAACTAAAAGAACAGAGGTAGAGAACTGCTTCATATAACCTGCACAACTTTATACATTGGCCCTGTGGTGAACAAGTTCTTCTTAAATAATTGGGTACATAAATTTTATTTCAAAAAACTCACCATCCAAAATGGGTAAAATAAAAACACTTGGGTATTCAGAAGGTTAAAGTCTCAGTAACATCAAAGATATCCCCTGAATATTCTGAATAGGAACCATGTTCTAATAAGATCCTCTCTCTGGGGAGAAAAATGAAGAGATTTTCAAGATTGTGGTTCTTGGTATTAGTTCTCTGGCATTCTCCCCTTCAATAAATTTTCCTCCATCTTGTGGTTCCCAAAATATCTCTTCTACTAGGATGACCTGATATTTTCAGTTGCAAGGATAGCAAAGTCCTGGAGATGTTTCACAGACAAGGTAAGCTTTTGCAGAAAGCATGAGTGTAGCAGGCTTTTTCCATGGGAGGGGTTACCCTCCTTCTCCGTTCACCAAAACAAACTTCTTCCTGGTGCATCCTTGGCCTGTCAGAGCTCTTCTTTCTGATAACAGCAGCATATAGCAAACTGGGATGTGTTGTTACTTCTTCATTCATGAAAAGTCTGATATGCACTTTGGTGTATAAAGTTGACAATATCTAGAAGATACTCCTGCTCTTGAAGTTTCTCTTTGGGTAGGGACCATCCTAGCATTTGGTACACCAGCTCCTCTAGAGAGACAGGATTAGATGACCTCCTTGAAGCCATACCAGCATCCCCTGGTGTTTAGCTATAGCTGCTGCTTCTTTTCAAAACACACGTCTTAGCACCTGCTGCGTGTGATGGTCTGGGTGGACACTAGAGAGATGAAGGAAGATCTTAACAGGGTTTGCCCACAGGGAGCTCACAGTCAGGAGTATGAAGAAGAGTACTAACCTCACAGCCCTGAACCAACGCCTGCTGGTGCTCTGCACAAGCCAGACCCTCGTGAGGTGGGGGGACTGGGGCTTTGCTTCCTCCAGATTCCAGGTCCCAGCTCACAACCTCACTGTTTCTCCCTATGACTCAGCAAAGGCTCAGCATCTACTTTGCACAAGAAGCTGGGGTAGTAACAAAAACATCTTTGCCTTGAGAAGTTTACAGAAGAAATCCCAATAGCTTTCAGGTAGCTGGTAACTTGCTTTCCTGGGGTCCAGCCTCTAAAAAGGATACCTGTCCACACTATAATACCGAGGTTTCACTAGCTCAGAGGCTGCCCCATCCATCTGGGCCAACCTGTGCCATCTTTTCTGTTGTGACTCTGGATGAAAAGAGCAAAATGGACCAAATGAGCCCCCTACCACTCACGACCTGAGACAAATGCCAGGACTGCCGTCACCACCTCAGACAAACCAAAGCCAGTCTGAAGGGCCTCTGAATTCACATCAAAGCTCCTCACAATCAAAAGCAATCACAGTCGCTACTCACTCAAGTGATTTTCTTGCTTCATCTCTGATGATCTGGGGGTGGTAGCGTAGGGTTTCTAGTTTGATAGATCACTGTTTAAATAAAATGCAGAGCAGGCAAGTAAGGGGACAGTAAAGGAGAAAATGCAAGGCTGAAAGCATAGTTGCAGAAATGACACGACATGTAATTATTTCTTTAGTATTATTTCTAACTAACTCAATATTATATTTATTGAAAGCGGCAGAGCAGTATTGAAATGGTGAGAATGCCTCTACGTCTCTTTATCGCTATAACTAACAGAATTCAAGTTAGTCTGTCCTCACATTGGTAACATCAACTCTGCCATCTTATGGAAAATATGGGAAGTACTTAAAGCATTTTGCTCCATTTCAAAGGCAAGGATCTGCTGGTAAGAGGACATAAGGACATGGCCTATGTATTTCTACATGTTTTTAACCTATCAGATTTTTTTAAAACATCATTTAAAAAAAAACTTTGCCACCAATGTGTATCTCAGTCTCAACACTTCAACTTCGTGTATAAATATGGGACAATATTTTGTACCAGTATGAATTTCTACTGCCCCCTAACACTGTGTAGTGACTTCATTGTATATTAACTTCTTTTCTACAGATCTATGAGCTACCAGGTAAATTAATGAAAAAAGTCAAATTCTGTTAGGAATCATCCTATATGATGTTGGTAGCCTGTGAAAAATGAATGTCCTTTTTCTTATACAAACTATTAACAAGACTTGTTTTCACAATTCCTTTTTACATTTCTGTGCATATAATACCTGTATATTATACTCATATTCTAAAGTGACCAGAAAGTGTTATTTAATAGAAACTGCATACCTTTTTTTATGTCTCTATGGACCCTTTGACTCTGGAGACTCTTACAATAAATTAGCAGTATAATAGGCTATTGTTTTCAATTATGAATAAAAATGTACATTGAAGTAAAAGATGCCTACTGTTTTTAAAAAGATTTTTCCCCATTCCAATCTGTATTCATTATAATAAAATTAGGAAAGGCCACCTGATGCGAAGAGCTGACTCATTGGAAAAGACCCTGATGCTGGAAAAGATTGGGGGCAGGAGGAGAAGGTGACGACAGAGGATGAGATTGTTGGATGGCATCATCAACTCGATGGACATGGGTTTGGGTGGACTCCGGAGTTGGTGATGGACAGGGAGGCCAGGCGTGCTGCGGTTCATGGGGTCGCAGAGAGTAGAACACAACTAAGTGACTGAACTGAACTGAACCGGGAGGGTTCACATGCCCTACCCATCCACACAGGTGTTACCTGGGGGCTCCTTGCAGACAGCTACTCTGGGCCACTCTGCCAGTAACCCTAAATTTCTGGTGACTTCTCTCGTCCTCACAGTCCACTCCAGGCAACCTCTCTCCAGAGCAGGAAATCAGGCTCTCTTTCAATTCCTAAGCTAAACTGAAACAAGCCCTTGTAATAAATAAATTTTACTAAGGTTTGATGATAAATCAGAGAATTCCATTCCAGAAAGTGTAGCAGTGAAAAGTAAAAAGAGGAATGAGTTTTTTCTTTCCTTTTTCTGAGAACAAAGAAGACAAAGGGAACAGTGAGCAGGACTGAACATTCCTAGTTTGTTTTTATTTTAACTGCTCCTAACTCGGCATGTCTGTAACAAAGTTTGCTTTTCTGCCCCCTAACTCTGCAGGAGCTTCATTTCTCACCTGTTATCCTTTGCTTACTTACCCTTACAACACCCTCTTCCCCTTGTAGTTCCTCTTTTTACATACCAGAATGAAGGCTGCAGAGCCCCGGAACTGCCAGGATCAATTATTAGGTTACAGACGCCAGCCTGTGACTGGTTTTGAGCAAGATCCTAACATCTTTGTTCCTCACCCCCAACTCCTGACTGTGAGCCCTTGTCTTATATAATCAGCCCCGAGGGAGTATATCAAGGCTGTATACTGTCACCCTGCTTATTTAACTTATATGCAGAGTACATCCTGAGAAACGCTGGGCTGGAAGAAGCACAAGCTGGAATCAAGATTGCCGGGAGAAATATCAATAACCTCAGATATGCAGATGACACCACCCTTACGGCAGAAAGTGAAGAAGAACTAAAAAAGCTCTTGATGAAAGAGAAAGAGGAGAGTTAAAAAGTTGGCTTAAAGCTCAACATTCAGAAAACGAAGATCATGGCATCTGGTCCCATCACTTCA
>NW_011494775.1:336005-340655 GCF_000754665.1 Bison bison bison | reverse complement strand
TGGAAAAGACTCTGATGCTGGGAAGGATTGGGGGCAGGAGGAGAAGGGGACGACAGAGGATGAGATGGCTGGATGGCATCACCGACTTGATGGATGTGAGTTTGAGTGAACTCTGGGAGTTGGTGATGGACAGGGAGGCTTGGCGTGCTGCGATTCATGAGGTCGCAAAGAGTCGGACACGACTGAGCAGCTGAAATGAACTGAACTGAGACTCCTATGGAGCGAGGGCACAGTTCTTGAGGCATGAATCTACTGTGTTCCCCTCTTCACTGGCAGAGAATTAAAGCCACCTTTCTATTACCTCCAAACTCTGTCTCCATATTTTTTTATTTGGCTTCAGTGGGCAGAGAAATCCAAGATTTTGTTCGGCAACAAAAGAGAAAGCTTAAAGGTACGTCTCAGGGATCTCTCTGGTGGTCCCAGTGGTAACCTGTCCTGTGACGCAGGGCATATGGGTTCAGTCCCTGGTTGGGGAGCTGTGATCCCATCCCATGTGCCTTGGAGCAACTAAGCTGGTACACCACAACTAAAACCTGACGCAACCAAATTAATAAATAATTTTTTTAAGTGCATCTCAAGGTACCAGAGGCCCTGGGGTTGTTCTAAGGTCAGCTCCCCTGGAGAAGGGTGGCCTTGGTGGGCCCCTTCTTCTTAAACTCCCACTTGCTCCCTCCTTCCTCCCCGGAGACCTGCCCACTGTTGATTTCTGTGCTGTTTCTAGGTCAGGTTACCAAAAATACTTTCACCCCACCTCAATCAGGGAGTAAAATCTCTTTAACATCAGAGTAATCTTCAGAGAGATTATTCAAGACAATACTGTTATTTACATTGTATAAGAGAGTATTAAGCATCTGGCCTGAAGCCTGTGCCCTGGGATTCTGTCAAGAACAGTGAGTAAATTTGTCTTGAACCGATTGGTTAGCAACTCACGTTTTCAGTTCATCTGCAGGAAAAAAGAGGGAGAAGCAATGGGATGCATGGAAACTCTACTTTTGCAATATTTCTGTAATTCTAAAAGTAAGTTTCTTTAAAAAGTAGGGAAAGGGCTTGTTTCAGTGGTATGATCCAGATTCTACCCTTAGAGATGAAAATACAACAACCTAAAAAATAATGTTTTTCCCCTTTTCCATTTGTCAAAAAAAAAGAAAAAAAAAGGAATGTAGTCAAGTCTCAGAGCACCCGGAGGCTTACAAGCAAAATGAAGCAAAATTAAAATTGCTAATCTTATTGCCTTTTCCCTTAAATAGGCATTTAAATTCTTATGCCTCCTAGCTGGACACACAGAAATCATGTAAGATATTCTTATAACCTAGTCATGGCTATGAATTTTTTTTCAAGATCTCTTTGTTGTGGCCCATTCTTTTTAAGTCTTTATTAAACTTGTTACAATACTTCTGCTGTTTTATGTTTTGGTGTTCTACTCAAAAGGCCTGTGGGATCTTAGCTGTCTGACCAGGGCTCGAACCCTCATCCACTGCATTGGAAGGTGAAGTCTTAACCAGTGGACCACCAGGGACATCCCACAGCTATGAATTTAAGCAACAGACGAGCATGTATCCCTTCCCTACTCTAAGCATATGCTGAATTTTATTTTTTCTCCATTTTTTCACATGTGTGAAAATGGCTAAAATATCATCTCTTAGTCCAGCTCTCCAGTTCCGCTGCCGCTGCCCTTGGTTCCAGCCCTCATTGTCTTTTAATTTGACAGCCTCCATAAGGAGCTTAGAACTTCCATGTTTCCCTAAAAACTCTGCTTTCAATATAGTTCTAAGTAATAAACCTGAGCATTGTTTTATCACTCTATTTAAAATCTTGAAATATAAAAAATGAGATCCAAACTCCTCGGCTGGGTATGTAAGATCTTCCATTATCTGACCCACCTAACAGTATCAACCTCGCCTCTTACTATTTCCTTTTGCATACCTTCTATGTCTCTTTCATGCTTTTGCCCACATGTTTCCCCTGACTTCTCTTGCTTCTATTATTTGGGAGCCCTTTACTGTAAGTATATATTGCCTTGAAGGCTAGATGTATTTTACTCAAACTTCAAGACCCAAATCAAATGTTATTTCCCTAAAAACCTACTCAACTTACAGTTATGGAGTACTTACTATGTTGAAGACTCCGAATCTACTTGGCAGACTCAGTCTTTCTATACTCTAAGGACTTTGATCCTCCTTCTGCAATTACATGTTGAACCCTAACTACACTGTGAGCTTTCTCAGTGCTTTATAAATACGAATCGTGTTAGCCTTTCTGGCCATCATATGACCCTGTTTATTCCCATTAATTCTTCCTTCACCTGGAGTTATAAGGTTAAAGTCCCTCCTCAACATATGCTACTACAGCTAAGTGAAAATGCCCCAACCTGCCTCTAGCTTAAACCCTCCAACAGGTTTATTAGACTCAATTTCAGGTACTTACATTGACTCTTATTAAACTTAATTTTGTTAGATTCAGCCAGTCATTTGAATATGACTATATACTTTTAAATTCCAATTTTTTTTAACCAAACTATATTGGTTATTCTTCTCAAATTCATGTGACTTACAAAATGCTCAAATGTCTTTTTATCCAGAGGCTAAAAATTGTTGAATAAGGCAAGTTAGACAGTGATTACTGACAAATTATCATGTTGTTCCCATCAGGCAGGCTTCAAATGCCTCCTTAGGATCTGGGATCCTACTTTTAGGTAAAGTACCATTCTGATAGCCAGACTTATCATTTTCTTGATCTCCTCTCTAGTCTAGTCTATTAATTTTATGAAAAAGAAATAATATATCTGACTTGAATTTGTATTAGTTATTAAAGACCACAATTGGTTTTTACAGGATTTTATAAGTTACATCTTAGTGTCCTCCTTGAGATTTTCACTAAATTCATCAGTTTAAGATTTGTGAGATCTACTTTCTTTCGCTTTTTTGAAAATTCTCACATGGATAGCCCATTTTCTGGAACCTCTCCCATCCTCTGAGATCCTCCAAGTTTACCCAGAGGAATGATCTTACTGCAGTTTTATTTAATCTTTCAACAAGTAGATAGTGAACATTTATAATGTGCCAGACTCTGGGCCAAACACTGGTATTGGCCTTGAGCCAAACAGCCATGATTCCTCCATCCAAGGAGTTCATATCATGATTCTCTGTGTCTTGAACGGTTATACTCCGGGGAGTCAGCTAGATCTTTGCTCCAACTCTAAGGGACTTCAGTAACATTTACCAGTGTTTGTCTGGGAAGTCATCCTTCTTACAAGAGAAGGTGAAGAAATGCTGACTGACAGTCATTTGCAATTATATCACTTCCTAATGACAAAGGAAAATTTCCAGGGACTTGGTCTCTAGCAGTCCTCTAGGAGTTCACATCTTGATGAGCAAAGACAAATCCAACAATCACATGGTATGTAAACTTGGAGAAAACCAATGAACACATTGAGAATGAATTCACATTATGGTAAGTGCCATGAAAACACAAAACAGACTGATGTGGTAGAGAGTGAACAGACGTGGAATGAGTATCTTGGATAGAGTGGCCAAGTGTGACACCTCTGATTTAATTGCAACTGCAAAGACTGAGTTGGGAAGGAGGTGGATGCCAGCAAGGACCTTAACCAAGCCCTCCATAGCTAGAGTGTAGTGAGTATGGTAGAGAAACGTGAAAAAAGGCTGGGAGATGTGGAACAGGGAGGAGTCACCAGATTCAGAGCCTTGTAAGTCATGCAAGTAGAGATATACCTACTATGAAGTCAGTGAATGGCATAGAGTCCCAGGGGTAAGTCAAGTTATCTCCAATACTGTCTCTTTGGGTAACACCAGTAAATACTAGGAACAGCATGCATCTTCAAAAGCCAAAATGGTTGGCAAAGAACAGGAGCACTGTCCTATACCTCTTACTTAAACAGAAATTTAATTTCATTCTAATCCTCTGAGAATACACCTTCATCCACACAGAGCAAAGTATGTGTTTGCTCATCTCACCAAGACACATAATAATCCTTGACATTAGTCAATAAGTTGAAAGTGGAAATTCAATCATAAAAGACATTTCTGCTTCCAGATGATGTAGAAATGACCTCATTAAGTCTGTTTTCAAAAATTACTTTCCCCAAAAGCTGATGACTCCTTGAATGGTGATGTTAAATGGCTCTGATAAAGACAAACACAGACTTAAGTGTCAGCATCAGTGGTGCCTGATTCTGTCTTTGTCGTCATGGTGACAAGAAATTAAAGAAGACTGGATATCATCAGTTAATGCAATGCTTTGGGAGCTCTTAATTGAACAATTCCTTTAGGGACAAGGGTCCTGGGACAAAAAATGTTTCCCTGAGTTGCAGGCGGGGTTGTATGTAAACATCTTCAGAGGACAAGGGAGTGGGCAGTTGATGAGGAGATGCCATTCAGTTCAGTTCAGTTGTTCAGTCATATCTGACTCTGTGACTCCATGAACCGCAGCATGCCAGGCCTCCCTGTCCATCACCAACTCCCGGACTCCACCCAAACCCATGTCCATCAAGTCGGTGATGCCATCCAACCATCTCATCCTCTGTCGTCCCCTTCTCCTCCTGCCCTCAATCTTTCCCAGCATCAGGGTCTTTTCCAATGAGTCAGCTCTTCGCATCAGGTGGCCAAAGTATTGGAGTTTCAGCTTCAACAT
>NW_011494775.1:333708-335905 GCF_000754665.1 Bison bison bison | reverse complement strand
GAACACCCAGGACTGATCTCCTTTATGATGGACTGGTTGGATCTCCTTGCAGTCCAAGGGACTCTCAAGAGTCTTCTCCAACACCACAGTTCAAAAGCATCAATTCTTCTGCACTCAGCTTTCTTTATAGTCCAACTCTCACATCCATACATGACCATTGGAAAAACCATAGCCTTGACTAGATGGACCTTTGTTGGCAAAGTAATGTCTCTACCTTTTAATATGCTGTCCGTATCCCACTCCCATTAAAGGAGGCTGATAGGGGGCGGTCCTAAGATAGCAGAGGAATAGGACAGGGAGACCACTTTCTCCCCCACAAATTCATCAAAAGAACATTTAAACGCTGAGTAAAATCCACAAAACAACTTCTGAATGCCAGCAGAGGACATCAGGCACCCAGAAAAGCAGCCCATTGTCTTCGAAAGGAGGTAGGAAAAATATAAAAGACAAAAAAAGAAACAAAAGAGGTAGGAAGGAGCTCCGTCCGGGGAAGGGAGTCTTAAAAAGAGAGAGGTTTCCAAACACCAGGAAACACTCTCACTGCCAAGTCTGTGCCAAGCCTTGGAAGCACAGAGAGCAACATAATAGGGAGGAAAAATAAGCAAATAATTAAAACCCACAGATTACGAGCCCAACGGTAACTCCCCCAGTGGAGAAGCACCAGGACGCCTGTGCCCGCCACTAGCAAGAGGGGGCTGGGCAGGGAGGCACGGGCTGCATTGCTTAGAGTAAGGATCGGACCTGAATGCCCCCAAGGGTAATCAGAGAGAACTAATTTGGGCTAGCAAACCAGACTGTGGGATAGCTACCACGCGAAAAGCCCTAAGACACTGCCAGGCCGGCGCACAGAACAAAGGGCGGAACAGAACTAGCCGGCTGCAGACCATCCCCCTCTGGTGACCGGCAGCCAAAGCCGGAAGAGGGCAATCGCAGCCCCAGAGAGACATTATCTACCAAACTGCAAGCAGGCTTCTTTGCTTACTAAACTCCTTGGGGTTCTGGACAGTCATCCGCCTGAGAAGGTGTGCCAGTTGTACACCCAGAAAACTGAGCAGCAGGGACAGGAGAGGCGATAAGTCTCAGTGACTGCGCTCGCCAAACACCTCATCACCCGAGCTGCTCGGAGCTGGGAAGGGCACAAAACGCAGGCCCAACGGAGTCTGCGCCTCTGAGGACTACCCGAGTGCCTGAACCTGAGCGGCTTAAACCTGGGAGGTGCATTCAGTTCAGGGCCGGCCTCGGACGGTTCCTGGAGGAGCAACCTAGAGCCTGAGCTGTGTGGGAAGGGAGGGTGCACGCGCCGTGAGCGGGGGCAAGCCCAGTGTTGCTGAGATACTAGGAGCACACGCCAGTGTTATTTCTTTGCAGCTTCGCTCCCTCCCCACAGCGTGACTGAACAAGTGAGCCTAAAAAAGTGTCCACCACCGCCCCCTTCTGTCAGGGTGGAAATCAGACACTGAAGAGACCTGCAAACAGAAACTAAAACCGAAGGAACCGCCTTGGAAGTGACAGGCGCAATAGATTAAAACCCTGTAGTTAGTACCGACTACATAGGAAGGGGTCTATAGATCTTGAGAAATATAAGCCGGACCAAGAAACTATCTGAAAATGAACTGACCCCACACTGCTCACAACACCAGAGAAAGTCCTAGATATATTTTTACTATTTTTATGATCATTCTTTTCTTTTTTTTTCTTTTTCTTTCTTTTCTTTTCTTTTTTCAACTTTTTAAAAAAATTTTAAATCCTCTTTACTCCTTTAACTTTCATTTTTATAACCATTATTTTTCAAAAAAAAAAAGACTATTTTTTAAAGCAAACTTCATATCAGATCAGATCAGTCGCTCAGTCATGTTCGACTCTTTGCGACCCCATGAACCGCAGCACGCCAGGCCTCCCTGTCCATCACCAACTCCTGAAGTTCACTCAGACTCATGTCCATCGAGTCAGTGATGCCATCCAGCCATCTCATCCTCTGTCGTCCCCTTCTCCTCCTGCCCCCAATCCCTCCCAGCATCAGAGTCTTTTCCAATGAGTCAACTCTTCACATGAGGTGGCCAAAGTACTGGAGTTTCAGCTTTAGCATCATTCCTTCCAAAGAAATCCCAGGGCTGAGCTCCTTCAGAATGGACTGGTTGGATCTCCTTGCAGTCCAAGGGACTCTCAAGAGTCTTCTCCAACACCACAGTTCAAAAGC
>NW_011494775.1:333175-333316 GCF_000754665.1 Bison bison bison | reverse complement strand
GTGTTTCTTCCAGTCCAGCGTTTCTCATGATGTACTCTGCATATAAGTTAGATAAGCAGGGTGACAATAGACAGCCTTGACGAACTCCTTTTCCTATTTGGAACCAGTCTGTTGTTCCATGTCCAGTTCTAACTGTTGCTT
>NW_011494775.1:329990-332959 GCF_000754665.1 Bison bison bison | reverse complement strand
CATGATCCAGTGGATGTTGGCAATTTGATCTCTGGTTCCTCTGCCTTTTCTAAAACCAGCTTGAACTCAGGAAGTTCACGGTTCACATATATAAAACTTTATATATATATATATATTTTTTTTTAATAACTTTTGTGACTTTGTTTTTTTCTTCTTCTTCTTTTCTTTAATATTGTATTTTTGAAAATCCAACCTCTACTCTAGAATTTTAATCTTTGCTTTTTGGTATTTGTTATCAATTTTGTACCTTTAAGAACCCAATCATCAGTACCTATTTTTACTTGGGAGCGAGATTACTGGCTTGACTGCTCTCTCCCCCTTTGGACTCTCCTCTCTCTCCACTAGGTCGCCTCTGTCTCCTCCCTCCCCCTTCTCTTCTCTACCCAACTCTCTGAATCTGTGTATTCCAGATGGTGGAGGACACTTAGGGAACTGATTATGGGCTGGATCTGTCTCTTTCCTTTTTATTCCCCCCTTTTATCCTCCTGGCCACCTATGTCTCCTTCCTCCCTCTTCTCTTCTCTGTATAACTCCATGAACATCTCTGAGCGGTCCAGACTGTGGATCGCACATAAGGAAGTGATTACTGGCTAGCTTGCTCTCTCCTCTTTTGATTCTACTTCATCTCATTCGGGTCACCTCTAACTCCCTCCTCCCTCTTCTCTTCTCCATGTAACTCTGTGAACCTCTCTGGATGTCCCTCACTGTGGAGAAACTTTTCATCTTTAACCTAGATGTTTTATCAATGGTGCTGTTTAGAAGGAGAAGTCTTGAGACTACTGTAAAAATAAGACTGAAAACCAGAAGCAGGAGGCTTAAGTCCAAATCCTGAGAACATCATAGGACACCTGACTCCAGGGAACATTAAGCGATAGGAGCTCATCAAATGCCTCCATACCTACACTGAAACTAAGCACCACCCAAGAGCCAACAAGTTCCAGAGCAAGACATACCACACAAATTCTCCAGCAACACAGGAACACAGCCCTGAGTGTCAATATACAGGCTGCCCAAAGTTACTCCAAATCCATTGACATCGCAAAACTCATTACTAGACACTTCATTGCACTCCAGAAAGAAGAAATACAGCTCCACCCACCAGAACATCGGCACAAGCTTCCCTAACCAAGAAACCTTGACAAGCCACTGATACAACCCCACCCACAGTGAGGAAACTCCATAATAAAGAGAACTCCACAAACTGCCAGAATACAGAAAGGACACCCCAAACTCAGCAATATAAACAAGATGAAGAGACAGAGGAATACCCAGCAGGTAAAGGAACAGGATAAATGCCCACCAAACCAAACCAAAGAGGAAGAGATAGGGAATCTACCTGATAAAGAATTCTGAATAATGATAGTGAAAATGATCCAAAATCTTGAAATAAAAATGGAATCACAGATAAATAGCCTGGAGGCAAGGATTGAGAAAATGCAAAAAAGTTTTAACAAGGACCTAGAAGAAATAAAAAAGAGTCAATATATAATGAATAATGCAATAAATGAGATCAAAAACACTCTGGAGGCAACAAATAGTAGAATAACAGAGGCAGAAGATAGGATTAGTGAATTAGAAGATAGAATGGCAGAAATAAATGAATCAGAGAAGAAAAAAGAAAAACGAATTAAAAGAAATGAGGACAATCTCAGAGACCTCCAGGACAATTATTAAACACCACAACATTCGAATCATAGGAGTCCCAGAAGAAGAAGACAAAAAGAAAGACCATGAGAAAATACTTGAGGAGATAATAGTTGAAAACTTCCCTAAAATGGGGAAGGAAATAATCACCCAAGTCCAAGAAACCCAGAGAGTCCCAAACAGGATAAACCCACGGCAAAACACCCCAAGACACATATTAATCAAATTAACAAAGATCAAACACAAAGAACAAATATTAAAAGCAGCAAGGGAAAAACAACAAATAACACACAAGGGGATTCCCATAAGGATAACAGCTGATCTCTCAATAGAAACTCTTCAGGCCAGGAGGGAATGGCAACACATACTTAAAATGATGAAAGAAAATAACCTACAGCCCAGATTACTGTACCCAGCAAGGATCTCATTCAAATATGAAGGAGAAATCAAAAGCTTTACAGACAAGCAAAAGCTGAGAGAATTCAGCACCACCAAACCAGCTCTCCAACAAATGCTAAAGGATATTCTCTAGAAAGGAGACACAAAAACATGTATAAACTCAAACCCAAAACAATAAAGTAAATGGCAACGGGATCATACTTATCAATAACTACCTTAAACGTAAATGGGTTGAATGCCCCAACCAAAAGACAAAGACTGGCTGAATGGATACAAAAACAAGACCCCTATATATGTTGTCTACAAGAGACCCATCTCAAAACAGGGGACACATACAGACTAAAAGTGAAGGGCTGGAAAAAGATATTCCATGCAAATAGAGATCAAAAGAAAGCAGGAGTAGCAATATTCATATCAGATAAAATAGACTTTAAAACAAAGGCTGTAAAAAGAGTCAAAAAGGACACTACATAATGATCAAAGGGTCAATCTAAGAAGAAGATATAACAATTATAAATATATATGCACCCAACATAGGAGCACCGCAATATGTAAGACAAATGCTAACAAGTATGAAAGGGGAAATTAACAATAACACAATAATAGTGGGAGACTTTAATACCCCACTCACACCTATGGATAGATCAACTAAACAGAAAATTAACAAAGAAACACAGACTTTAAATGATACAATAGACCAGTTAGACCTAATTGATATCTATAGGACATTTCACCCCAAAACAATGAATTTCACCTTTTTCTCAAGTGCACATGGAACCTTCTCCAGGATAGATCACATCCTGGGCCATAAATCTAGCCTTGGTAAATTCAAAAAAACTGAAATCATTCCAAGCATCTTTTCTGACCACAATGCAGTAAGATTTGATCTCAATTACAGGAGAAAAAAATATTAAAAATTCCAAAAT
>NW_011494775.1:329508-329890 GCF_000754665.1 Bison bison bison | reverse complement strand
ATCACAGAAGAAATCAAAAAAGAAATCAAAATATGCATAGAAATGAATGAAAATGAAAACACAACAACCCAAAACCTATGGGACACTGTAAAAGCAGTGCTAAGGGGAAAGTTCATAGCAATACAGGCATACCTCAAGCAATACAGGCATACCTCAAGAAACTAACTCTACACCTAAAGCAACTAGAAAAGGAAGAAATGAAGAACCCCAGGGTTAGTAGAAGAAAAGAAATCTTAAAAATTAGGGCAGAAATAAATGCAAAAAAAAAAAAGAGAGAGAGAGAGACCATAGCAAAAATCAACAAAGCCAAAAGCTGGTTCTTTGAAAGGATAAATGAAATTGACAAACCATTAGCCAGACTCATCAAGAAACAAAGGGAGAA
>NW_011494775.1:311896-329408 GCF_000754665.1 Bison bison bison | reverse complement strand
CACAACAGACAACACAGAAATACAAAGGATCATAAGAGACTACTATCAGCAATTATATGCCAATAAAATGGACAACGTGGAAGAAATGGACAAATTCTTAGAAAAGTACAACTTTCCAAAACTGGACCAGGAAGAAATAGAAAATCTTAACAGACCCATCATAAGCACAGAAATTGAAACTGTAATCAGAAATCTTCCAGCAAATAAAAGCCCAAGTCCAGATGGCTTCACAGCTGAATTCTACCAAAAATTTAGAGAAGAGCTAACGCCTATCCTGCTCAAACTCTTCCAGATAATCGCAGAGGAAGGTAAACTTCCAAACTCATTCTATGAGCCCACCATCACCCTAATACCAAAACCTGACAAAGATGCCACAAAAAAAAGAAAACTACAGGCCAATATCACTGATGAACATAGATGCAAAAATCCTTAATAAAATTCTAGCAATCAGAATCCAACAACACATTAAAAAGATCATACACCATGACCAAGTGGACTTTATCCCAGGGATGCAAGGATTCTTCAATATCCACAAATCAATCAATGTAATACACCACATTAACAACTGAAAAATAAAAACCATATGATTATCTCAATAGATGCAGAGAAAGCCTTTGACAAAATTCAACATCCATTTATGATAAAAACTCTCCAGAAAGCAGGAATAGAAGGAACATACCTCAACATAATAAAAGCTATAAATGACAAACCCACAGCAAACATTATCCTCAATGGTGAAAAATTGAAAGCATTTCCCCTAAAGTCAGGAACAAGACAAGGGTGCCCACTCTCACCACTACTATTCAACATTGTTTTGGAAGTTTTGGCCACAACAATCAGAGCAGAAAAAGAAATAAAAGGAATTCAAATTGGAAAAGAAGAAGTAAAACTCTCACTGTTTGCAGATGACATGATCCTCTACATAGAAAACCCTAAAGACTCCACCAGAAAATTACTAGAACTAATCAATGAATATAGTAAAGTTGCAGGATATAAAATCAACACACAGAAATCCCTTGCATTCCTATACACTAACAATGAGAAAACAGAAAGAGAAATTAAGGAAACAATTCCATTCACCATTGCAACGAAAAAAATAAAATACTTAGGAATATATCTACCTAAAGAAACTAAAGACCTATATATAGAAAACTATAAAACACTGATGAAAGAAATCAAAGAGGACACTAATAGATGGAAAAATATACCATGTTCATGGATCGGAAGCATCAATTAGTGAAAATGAGTATACTACCCAAAGCAATCTATAGATTCAATGTAATCCCTATCAAGCTACCAACGGTATTCTTCACAGAGCTAGAACAAATAATTTCACAATTTATATGGAAATACAAAAAACCTCGAATAGCCAAAGCTATCTTGAGAAAGAAGAATGGAACTGGAGGAATCAATCTGCCTGACTTCAGGCTCTACTACAAAGCCACAGTCATCAAGACAGTATGGTACTGGCACAAAGACAGAAATATAGATCAATGGAACAAAATAGAAAGCCCAGAGATAAACCCACGCACCTATGGACACTTTATCTTTGACAAAGGAGGCAAGAATATACAATGCAGAAAAGACAATCTCTTTAACAAGTGGTGCTGGGAAAACGGTCAAACACTTGTAAAAGAATGAAACTAGAACACTGTCTAACACCATACACAAAAATAAACTCAAAATGGATTAAAGATCTAAACATAAGACCAGAAACTATAAAACTCTTAGAGGAGAACATAGGCAAAACACTCTCCAACATACATCACAGCAGGATCCTCTATGACCCACCTCCCAGAATATTGGGAATAAAAGCAAAAATAAACAAATGGGACCTAATTAAACTTAAAAGCTTCTGCACAACAAAAGAAACTATAAGCAAGGTGAAAAGACAGCCTTCAGAATGGGAAAAAATAATAGCAAATGAAGCAACTGACAAACAGCTAATCTCAAAAACATACAAACAACTCCTGCAGCTCAATTCCAGAAAAATAAACGACCCAATCAAAAAATGGGCCAAAGAACTAAATAGACATTTCTCCAAAGAAGACATATAGATGGCTAACAAACACATGAAAAGATGCTCAACATCACTCATTATCAGAGAAATGCAAGTCAAAACCACAATGAGGT
Source organism: Bison bison bison (assembly GCF_000754665.1). Lineage (NCBI taxonomy): Eukaryota > Metazoa > Chordata > Mammalia > Artiodactyla > Bovidae > Bison > Bison bison. The sequence goes on along the minus strand of NW_011494775.1, from coordinate 327,275 downwards.
ACCATCTCATGCCAGTCAGAATGGCTGAGACCCAAAAGTCTACAAGCAATAAATGCTGGAGAGGATGTGGAGAAAAGGGAACCCTCTTACACTGTTGGTGGGAATGCAAACTAGTACAGCCACTATGGAGAACAGTGTGGAGATTCCTTAAAAAACTGGAAATAGAACTGCCATATGACCCAGCAATCCCACTGCTGGGCATACACACCGAGGAAACCAGAATTGAAAGAGACACGTGTACCCCAATGTTCATCTCAGCACTGTTTATAATAGCCAGGACATGGAAGCAACCTAGATGCCCATCAGCAGATGAATGGATAAGAAAGCTGTGGCACATATACACAATGGAGTATTACTCAGCCATTAAAAAGAATACATTTGAATCAGTTCTAATGAGGTGGATGAAACTGGAGCCTATTATACAGAGTGAAGTAAGCCAGAAAGAAACACCAATACAGTATACTAATGCATATATATGGAATTTAGAAAGATGGTAACAACAACCCTGTATGCGAGACAGTAAAAGAGACACAGATGTATAGAACAGTCTTTTGGACTCTGTGGGAGAAGCGGGGGGGATGATTTGGGAGAATGGCATTAAAACATGTATAATATCATATAAGATATGAATCGCCAGTTCAGGTTCGATGCAGGATACAGGAGGCTTGGGGCTGGTGCACTGGGATGACCCAGAGGGATGGTATGGGGAGGGAGGTGGGAGGGGGTTTCAGGATGGGAACACATGTACACCCGTGGCGGATGCATGTTGATGTATGGCAAAACCAATACAATATTGTAAAGTAAAAAAATAAATAAATAAAGGAGGCTGACACCAACTCCATTTGGTTGTTAAGTGAGAAAATACACGGAAAGTAGTCAACACAGGCCCTGACATATTAGTGAATCCCCATGAACATGAGCCTTCCCTCACCATTCTGTCCCTTTCAACACCCTCCTTCTCCCTCTTCCCTGCCCTTGATGAAAGCCAACAAGCTGTTCTTAGGGTCATGGCTTTTATCAGCTGTAACTCTCATTGTCTGAGAGTGGGGGCCACTGAAGTAGAGTTTACTCTTCTTAGAAGTACCTTCTAGTTTGCAAAGTAGACTTCTATATTGGTTTTTATTTCAAGAAGTTTGGGGGCTTCCATGATAGCTCAGTTGGTAAAGAATCCACCTGCAATACAGGAGACCTGGGTTCGATCCATGGGTGGGAAGATCCCCTAGAGAAGGGAAAGGCTATCCACTCCAATATTCTGGCCTGGAGAACTCCATAGACCCTATAGTCCATGGGGTCGCAAAGAGTAGGACACGACTGAGTGACTTTCACTCAAGAAGTTTTATGCAGAATTATCTGAGCCCTTCTAACTCAGGGTAAAATTTTTTACTTAAAGTTGGGGCATAGGTGCAAAGAGCAGCCTCCCTGGTAGTGCAGGCAGCCTGTTGCCCGTACAGGTTGCCCTAAGAGACCTTGGAGACAACCCCTTCCAGTGGACATTCCTGACTGGCATGCTATCCCCAGTCTATGCTCCAGACAAATGTGTGCCTTTGGGAAACCCCAGGGCACAGTGGCCAGGATCAACATTGGCCAAGTTGTAATGTCCATCCACACCAAGCTGCAGAGCAAGGAGCACGTGATTGAGGCCCTTCACAGGGCAAAGTTCAAGTTTCCCGGGTACCAGAAGATCTCAATCTCCAAGCAGTGGAGCTGAATGTGGATAAATTTGAAAACATGGTGGCAGAAAAGCAAGTCATCCCATTGACTGTGGGGTCAATGCCTAATCCTGGCCCTCTGGACCGATGGCAAGCCCTACACTCATGAGAGCTTGGCATTGGCCCCTCCTTACTCATGCCCACCAATAAATTCTACTTTCCTGTTAATAAATAAATTAAGCTGGAGAAAGCTCTACTGTGAGTTTGAATTCTACTTTCATGCTTTCTTGCCTGGAAGCACATATATATATATCTGGATGTTACAGTAACCTGCCAGCAGAGATCAGTCCAAGGAGAGAACTAGCGTCCCCCTATTTTGGTGGTGGTGGTGTTTAGTTGATAAGTTGGAGGCTACAAATCTTAGGCTTTCCTGAGTTGCTCTCTTAAAGAAGAATTCAGGCCCAAGACTCATTCTGTGCTCTGGCTTTCCTGTGACCTAAAGCCTGGAAACCTTTCACCTCCAGCTGGTCAAATGGAGAAAGAAAGACAGACAGAAAAAGTGATGTCATGGAGGCATGATGGGGGGCGGATTTTTAGGGGCCGGGCCTGGAAACAGTGCCTGGGACTTCTGCCTACTTTCCTCCGTCCAGAACGTAGTCACAAGGACCTCACCAAACAGCAAGGAAAGCAGAGAAGAGATTTGAGCTGTGGCCCAGAAAGGAAAGGAAAGGAATATAATAACCACGGGCTTCCCAGGTGGCACTAGTGGTAAAGAACTAGCCTGCCGATGCAGGAGATGTGCATTCGATCCCTGGGTCAGGAAGATCCCCTGGAGGAGGGCATGGCAACCCACTCCAGCATTTTTGCCTGGAGAATCCCATGGACAGAAGAGCCTGATGGCTACAGTCCATAGGGTCGCAGTCTGACACCACTGAAGCAACTTAGCACCCAAGCACACATGATAACCACATAGCAAATGCTGCCTGACCATCTTTTATTACAGATAGTTTTGTCCAGGGTTTTTTTTTTTTTTCATTGTAATTAGTAGTTGTTATATTAGAATTTCACCAATAATTAGTAAAATTCAAGGATTTGGAACCAAGGAAATTATCTTCCTTTTAAGATCCCATAGAAGAATAGAAACTATCTTCAGTGGCATCTTTCCACAGCCCTACAAATATATACAAGCCAACAGTGACATCACCCACAATACACCCAGAGCAGCATAGAGCCTCCCTCTCCTATCAGAAGAGAAGACTCTCCTTCCTCGTCCCTTCTCCCTTTTCCATCTTCCAGGACTTCATCACAGACTCAATGGACATGAGTTTGAGCAAGTTCTGGGAGACGGTGATGCACAGGGAAGCCTCACATGCTGCAGCCCATGGAGTCACAAAGAGTCGGACACAACTAAGAGACTAAACAATAGCAAAGGACCTTGTGGTCCCAGTGTTTTTGCTACCCACCTACTCCTCATACTCAGCCTTGGACATCAGACCTAGTTGGGCCAGATGTTGGTGTTGAGACAATGGAGATAGGAAGAACACTAGACTTCCGATTTCCTGACTTTTATTACCTAAGGCATCTTGTGTTACCTTCTGGCTCAGAGAAGTTGAAGGATGTATAGAAGGTGAGGAGAAGAAAAACAACTCCCCAACCTTGCTGAGAGGTTCTGCTCTGCACAAGCAGTTATAGTCAGGAAGGCTTTCTCTAATGGACCACAAACTAAAGAACAGGGAAGGAGTCCCTGAAGGTCCAGTGGTCCAGACTTCAGGGGGCTCAGTTTTGATCCCAGCTCAGGGAATCAAGATCCCACAAGTCTTGCAACAAAGCCAAAAACTACTCTTAAAAACTTCAATTAAAAAATAGTGAGCCACAGCTCATAAAGAGCTATCTAAATTTAGGTTACTAGGTTTATCTCCTTACGTTGCTCCCAAGCCTTTTGTAAACTCTTGCTGAATGTATACATTACTCGTGTGTGCTGGGGTGGAGGGTGTGCATGAAAATATTTAGTGTAAATTTGGCACTAGGTACTAACCTTAAAGATGCACCAATTCATCGACCCAGCAGTTTCCAGAAAATTGTCTTACAGATGCCACATATATGCAAAAAAGTTGTTCTTCACTATTTTTATTGAAGCAGTTTTGGTAATAGGAAAAGACTGGAAACAATGCAAGTGCTTGGAAACTGGCTAAATTAATTATGGTAGAGCTATGCAGTGGTCATTACAGAAAAGAATGAGGGACTTCTTTTCTATAATGAAGGTGGCCCAGTGGATAAGAGTCCACCTGCCGATGTAGGGGACACAGGTTCAATCCCTGGTCTGGGAGGATTCCACAGGCCTCAGAGCAGCTAAGCCCGTGCATTACAATTCCTGAGCCGGAGCTCTGCAACAAGAGAAGCCACCACAATGAGAAACCCGCACACTGCCAGCTAAAGAGTAGCCCCGCTGGCCGAAACCAGAGAAAACCAGAGTGCAGCAATAAAGACCCAGCACAGCAAAAAAATAAGTAAATAAAGTATTTAAAAGGGAGAGAGAAAAGAATGAGGAACTCTGTATGCTGGAGTAGTTCTAAGACACAGCCGGAGGCAGAGTCACTTGTGGTGGTGTGTGCCATGTTCTATATCCTGTATTTGTCTCAGCCTAAAAGATGCAGAGAAACCAGTTACACAGGTTGTCTCGAGGAGACAGGGCTGGGGGGCTGGGGTCACAGACCAAAGAAGAAGACTTTGTAGCTTCTCCTTGTACAATCTGCTCAGGAAAATTCAAGTTGGTAATAAATAAACAAAATGTTTTCATCTTCAGTCAGCAGTGCCATGGGATACTGGGAGAAGAGATCCCATTCTTACTTTGAGTAAAAGCCTCCAAGAGCAGGCGGCATCTGTGAAGCCAGGGTGACTCAGGTATCACAGGGGGAGGAGCCGAGGTGCCAGGGTCTACACTTCCTCCAGTCCCACATGCAGAGTCCCTTCCTAAGGTGCCAACCTAGAAGAATCCAGGTTTTCTTTTACCAAGAAAGGTGGCATTTTCCTTCACAGGTCATCGGACTCTGTTTTCATAGTTTCTTTAGTTTGGCTGAAACTCAGGAAAGTAAACAGCAAAAACAAGTGAACCATGAAGTTAAGCCTACGTCATTGGGGTGTGAACTAAGATCATTAAATCTGTCATGTGAGATCTAAATATTAATGTAGAAATTCGATGATGCTGTAAAATTGTGCCAAAAGTAGACTAACCCACAATAATAACAGAGTAAACAGCTGCTGCTGCTGCTGCTGCTGCTGCTGCTAAGTCGCTTCAGTCATGTCCAACTCTGTGCGACCCCATAGACGGCAGCCCACCAGGCTCCCCCATCCCTGGGATTCTCCAGGCAAGAACATTGGAGTGGGTTGCCATTTCCTTCTCTAATAGAGCAAACAGCACGACTGACAGATCTGAGAAAGGACTCAACCCTTCCAACTGGTATTTACACGAGCACATACTCATCTTTGGGCTTCCCTGGTGGCTCAGACAGTAAAGAATCCACCTGCAATGCAGGAGACCTAGGTTCGATCCCTAGGTTGAGAAGATCCCCTGGAGAAGGGAATGGCAATTCACTCTGGTATTCTTGCCTGGCAAATGCCCATGGACAGAGGAGGAGCCTGGCTGGCTACAGTTCTTGGGGTCGCAAGAGTCAGACATGACTGATCGACTAAGCATAGCACATACCCATCTTTAATGACAAGGAGAGAAATAGTGTTATAGATACTTAATGCATCAGGGCTCAGTGAATCTGGGGAGAAAGCAGATGGCTTGTGTAGACCTGAGAGCATTTTAGTATTAGGCAAATGAACCACAATTAGATGGGCGTGGTGAAGGCACAGCCTGTTGCATGCTTAATTGTCAGTAGGGGATCCTTCAGATGTTTGTCCTCTTTGCTCTTCAGGAGTTCATGCAAATGTGGTGCAAGCTGAAGGGCAAGAGCCGGGGGCATTGAGCACAGCTAAGTAGAGAGAGAATTCACTATACTACCAGAGATGGGCTTCCCTTGTGGCTCAGTGGTAAAGAATCCGCTTGTCAATGCAGGAGACACAGGTTTGATCCCTGGGTCAGGAAGATCCCATGGAGAAGGAAATGGCAACCCACTCCAATATTCTTGCCTGGGAAACCCATGGACAGAGGAGCCTGGTGGGCTACAGTCCATGGGGTTGCAAAAAGTCACGACTGAGCAACTAAACAAAAACCAACAATGGAGGAGCCCAGCCTGTGCCTGAGGGAGAGGAAAATCCTCCTTCCCCCATCTCCCCCTTTATTGTGCCCAGTGTGGAAGCAGGGTTGTTGCCCAAAAAAAAAAAGAAAAAAAAAAAAGCTTCATTGATCTACATGAGTTATCACTGATCTACAAATGTCATGAGATGCATGGAAGAAAGAAGACTAGGGGCAGGATGGGTAACTGAGGAGGAAGAGGAAAAAGTCTGAGCAGAAAGGGAAGGAGATTGGAGTGACTACAGAACTTTAAAGATGAACGATAGCTACAGAGAGTGGTAGGAAATCTGAATGTATTTGTGACTGTGCACCCTCCACCTCTTCTGTAGCCTCATAAAAAAAACAGAATGAAAACATCAGTTATTACTCCTCAGTGCTTTATGGAGTTGGATTTATGTTCTTTTCTGTGTATGGTGCTGGGCTGACATGGGTTTTGAGTTGGAAGCAAGAAAGCTTCATGTTTGAGGGGGTTGAATTATTCAAACTGAAACTTATTTCAACTTATTGAAACAAATTGAAACTTACTGAATTATTCAAATTGAAAATGAACCCAGGACACTTTTCAGTATATTGATGTCTGAGGCACTTGACACCAGCATTTACTTACCAATGATCGTCAGAGGCTTTACAGACCTTTGAGTTGCCAGGTTTTTGTTCTTTATTTTATGAAAGGGGCCACATGGCCATGGTCTTCTATAGTGGAGTCAACTCATACTCAGGGAGTGAAGTTGCAAAATGCATGCATAAAGCAAAAGTGAAGTATAGTCAAAATTTCCATTTAAAATACTGGAATTCAGGACTTCCCTGACTGTCCAGTGGTTAAGAACCCATCTTGCAATGCAGAATACCCGGATTCAATCCCTGGTCCAGGAACCAAGATCTCACATGCTGCTGGGGGCAATGAAGCCCGTGCACCACAACAAAAGATCCCACACACTGTAACTAAGACTCAACGCAACCAAATAAATAAAATTTTTTAAAAATACTAAATTTCACCCCTGAAGTCCATTACTGGTGAATTGTATACCAAAGTTCAGCCCAGTCAGAAGTTTTTCATCATTGAACACACAGCCCTTCACTGATTATTTAATCAGCATCAACCACACGCAGTGATGTAGGACAAAAATAGTCCTCACCTTCATGTAAATTATGTTCTAGGTGATGCATGCTAAGTCACTTCAGTCACGTCCGATTCTGTGTGACCCTTGGACTGTAGCATGTTAGGCTCTTTTGTCCATGGAATTCTCCAGGCAAGAGTACTGGAATGGGTTGTCATGCCCTCCTCCAGGGAATCTTCCTGACCCAGGGATCAAACTTGAGTCTCCTATGTCTCCTGCACTGGCAGGCAAGTTCTTTACTACTAGTGCCATCTGGGAAGCCCTAAAGAGTCCTCACTTTCACGTGAATTATGTTCCAAGTGACGAGGCAGAAAATAATGACACGAGCAAGAAAATAAAATGACATCACAGAAAAATATGCTGTGGAACCAAATAAAACAGGAAATGAGAGGAGGCAGCGCCAAAACAAGAGTTACAGTTTTGTGTAGCTTGATCAGGAGAGGATCATTCAGATGGTGACATTTCAGTAAAGATGGAAAGGGAGGAAGGAAAGCAGCATGTGAGCCAGCAGCTCGATGGTGGTTGGCAGGAGGGGGAGTGCATTTCAGACCAGAGAGCTTGAGTGCAAAGCTCATGTGTGGAAGCAGCTGGGACAGGAAGACCCAGAAAGGAGGTTGGGACAGCTGGTAGCCAGCGTAGAGTGAGGAGAGAGATGATGCCAGATCACTGAGACCTCAGAGGCCAGTACACAAGGTCGGCAGGTACTATGAGTGAGTTAGGAAGTAGCTGAAGAGTTCTGAGCAGAAGAGTAATATGAGGGGACCCAGGTTTCCCAGAGGAGGGCATGGCAACCCACTCCAGTATTCTTGCCTGGAGAATCCCATGGACAGAGGAGTCTGGTGGGCTATACTCTGTGGGGTCGCAAAGAGTCAGACTGAGCACACATGCAGGTTTCTCAAGCATCACTGTGGGGACTTCCCTGGCGGCCCAGTGGTTAAGAATCTGCCTTGCAACACAGGGGACATGGGTTCAATTCTTGGTCAGAGAATTAGGATCCTGCATGCCACTGAGCAACTAAGTCCATGTGCTCTGGAGCCCACAGATCCCAAGTGCCACAACTAAGACCTGACACAGCCAAATAAATAAATAAATATTTCTTTAAAAAAAAATCTGTATCAACCTAGAGGGGTGGGATGGAAGGGAGATGGGAGGGAGGTTCAAAAGGGAGGGGATATATGTATCCCTATGTATACCTATGGCTGATTCATGTTGAGGTTTGACAGAAAACAACAAAATTCTGTAAAGCAATTATTCTTCAATTAAAAAATAAATAAAATTTAAAAAAAAAGAATCACGATGGATTAAGGAATGGATAAAGATGTGGTACATAGATAAAATGTAATATTATTCAGCCATGAAAAAGAATGAAATAATGCCATTTGCAGCAACATAGACGGACCTAGAGATAATCATACTAAGTGAAATAAGTCCCACAAAGACAGATATCATATGACATCACTTATATGTAGAATCTAAAAAAAAATGATGCAAGAAAATCACTCTGGCTCCTTTGTTAAGGAAGAGACTCTTGGAGGAGCAACAGTAGGAACAGGTGGTGGATAAGGAGACTGTTGCAATACTCCTGGTGAGAGACCGGGTGACTTTGACCACAAAAGGGGTGGCAAGAGTGGTGAGAAGTGACTGGATTCTGTGGGTACCAGTCAGATGAATTAGTTGTTAGACGTCTTTTCAGTGGAGGGATCAAACTGTCACCCTGGGATTTTTTTTTCATCATTACAGTTTTTTGTTTGTTTTTGCTGATACTATGTGGTTGAAATAGAAAAGTTAAATGCTCAATGATGACATTCACCTGAATTTCCCTTTTATTTGGCTATTTGTTCACCTTTCTAAGGCCTGGGCTTCTATGCCCACATTCAGAGTTACTCTCAATATTATCTTTCTTACGAGCAGGTTACAATCTCTGAGCATCTGTTTCCTCATTTGCAAAATGTGGGATAGCAATAATAGTCATGTATGCAACAGGATGGATGTGCTGATTAAATGAAATGTGTATCACTGCTCAGTCCAGCGACTTTGCAGGTACCCAGCAGATGTCAGTTCCCTCCCCATGTTTGTGCCTTTGTACACTGGCATCCGGTCCCATCACTTCATGGGAAATAGATGGGGAAACAGTGGAAATAGTGTCAGACTTTATTTTGGGGGCTCCAAAATCACTGCAGATGGTGACTGCAGCCATGAAATTAAAAGATGCTTACTCCTTGGAAGGAAAGTTATGACCAACCTAGATAGCATATTCAAAAGCAGAGACATTACTTTGCCAACAAAGGTTCGTCTAGTCAAGGCTATGGTTTTTCCTGTGGTCATGTATGGATGTGAGAGTTGGACTGTGAAGAAGGCTGAGCACCAAAGAATTGATGCTTTTGAACTGTGGTGTTGGAGAAGACTCTTGAGAGTCCCTTGGACTGCAAGGAGATCCAACCAGTCCATTCTGAAGGAGATCAGCCCTGGGATTTCTTTGGAAGGAATGATGCTAAAGCTGAAACTCCAGTACTTTGGCTACCTCATGAGAAGAGTTGACTCATTGGAAAAGACACTGATGCTGGGAGGGATTAGGGGCGGGAGGAGAAGGGGACAACAGAGGATGAGATGACTGGATGGCATCACTGACTTGATGGACATGAGTCTGGGTGAACTCCGGGGGTTGGTGATGGACAGGGAGGCCTGGCGTGCTGCGATTCATGGGGTCAGACACGACTGAGCGACTGAAACTGAACTGAACTGAACATTGACTTCTTTATAATAATTAGGAGGTAAAACTTCAGTTTACATCTTGGAAAATTAAGGTAACAAGAACTCGATTGCAAGTTAAAATTCATGTCTTTGGAACTAGTTGAAGATTTAGGATTTTTTACAATTAAAGAAAGCTTCCACAAAATAATTCACCTACAGTCTTCACAAACTTAAGGTCATGAAAGAGAAGCCTGGTGGGCTACAGTCCATAGGGTCACAAACGGTCAGACACGACTGAAGCAACTTAGCACTCACATATGCAAGGCAAAGACTGAGGAAGAGACTAAAGGATACTAAGAAGACATTAACAATGGCATGTCGCATGTGATTCTGGATTAGATCCCAGGCCCCCCATTTTTTTTTCATTTGCCATAACAAAGGATAGCAGGACAATTGGCAACATTTTAACAAAGTCTGTTGGTGTGACAATTACACAGTATTATTTAAGAAAATAGTCCTGTTTTTAGAAAATATATATTAAAGTACTGGGCTAGCCAAAAAGTTTGTTCAGGTTTTCCCATAAGATGTTATGGACATTTTGACCAACTCAGTATTGATGGACTGTAGCCCACCAGGTTCCTCTGTCCATGGGGATTCTCCAGGCAAGAATACTGAACTGGGTGGCCATGCCCTCCTCCAGGGAATCTTCCCAACCCAGGGCTTCAACCTGCATCTCTTAAGTCTCCAGGGTTGGCAGGCAGGTTCTTTACCAGGGATTAGAGGCAACACACCTGCAATTTAATCTCATGTAGTTAGAAGAGTATATGTGTGTGTGCACATACACACCTACTTGCACACACATACACAAAGCAGAGAAGGAGAGAGAGTGAAAATACAAATGTGTAAAATGTTAACAAGTGGGCCATCTGTGTGAAGGATATACAGGAATTCTTTGTATAATAGTTGAAGTTTTCATTTAAGACAGAATATATCAAAACAAAAACTTTGTAAAACAGAAATTTTCTATTACAAAAGGGAAAGTAAATGACTATTATGTCATAACAATACAGGAACTCCTACAGAGGGAAAAAAGTCAAAATTAACAGACAGACTTTGGAAGGGAAGCACGTTAAAATGACCCAAGGCAGAGACCTGGCAAGGTTCACAGAATTCTCAAGGCCTTAGTGAGAAGTGATGAGACCTGAGCTGTAATATCTTGACACACGGTCACTTGCACAGCCTCAGCTGTTTCTTAAAACTACAGTTCAACACAGTGCCCTACAGGCACTGTATAGTTTGTCAGACCCTTCTGTTTCAAAGACACCTACCTTTGAAAGAAAAGGTAAAAGCTTAATTGTAGTACCAGAGCAACGAGAATCCACACACATCTGATCGTACCTGTAAATAGCTGGTTTGAGAAAAGGCCATCCAGAAAATTACAGGCTGTGACCAGCCTATCAAGTCTTGGAACGCTTTTATTTATGTAAAGTAGACATCTGTAAGGGCTTCTCGGGCGGCACTAGTGGTAAAGAACCCACCTACGAATGCAGGAGACATAAGAGATATGGGTTCGACCCCTGGGTCGGGAAGATTCCCTGGAGGAGGGAGTGGCAACCCACTCCAGTATTCTTGCCTAGAGAATCTCATGGACAGAGGAACCTGGCGGGCTACAGTCCATATGGTCGCAAAGAGTAGGACATGACTGAAGTGACTTAACACACATGCACACATATATGCAGATGTCTGTAAACTTTAACCATGCTACTCTAATTGCACCATTTAAATATCCAATTGATTCAGCCCTCATTTATTTAACATGCACATTCAACTCCATTTCTAGGAAAGAATCCACATATTGAATGTGGAAAATGCATATATATATATATATACACATACAAAGAAAAGGTAAATTAATAACACTGCTATATTTATGCATAATGTAATTATAGATATTTATACATACATTGTATATAAATAAAATGCAATAAGCCCTCAAGAATCAGTTTAAAATTCACTAGAATTTACAAATGGCTCAGTGAAAAGAACAGATACAAAATTCACAGACAAATGTGAGTGGACTGCCAGTATGCCAAGTACCTATTACTCTTTCCAAAAAAAAATTTTTTAACGCTGTTAAAAATTTTAAAATACATCCAGGAATTCCCTGGTGGTGCAGCAGATGAGAATTCGCCTGCCAATGCAGGGGACATGGGTTCAAGTCATGGGGTCTGGGAAGATTCCACATTCTGGGGAGCAACTAAGCCCATGAACTGCAACTACTGTAGCCCTGAGCCCCTAGAGCCTGTGCTCTCCAACAAGAGAAGCCACCGCAACGAGAAGCCTGTGCGCTGCAGTGAAGAGTAGCCCCCACTCACGACAACTAGAGATGGCCCACGTGCAGCAACGAAGACCCAGAGGAGCCAAAAATAAATAAATAATTTTTAAAAAAATAAAATAAAAAATTTTAAATACATCCTATTCTGATGAGTTTAAGAGACGTATGTTTAAAACTTTGCATTTAAGAAATTAGAGAAACAGACTCCACTGAGCAATAGTAATAGACAAGGAAACACCTAAGAAAATTCCTCATAAGAAATGAAACTACTTAACTAAATTAAGAGATATAAAAGATGCATTGTATACTTCTTTATGAAAAAAAGCTAAATGCTCTAAATCTAAGTTTTTTCCAATCCTCAAACTCATTTACTATAAAAAAAGGAAAGTACATCAAAACAAATTATTTAAAAAAACAAAAGATTAGCCATACAGTAAAATATATTACTAAGCCATTATAACTAAATTAGTACTACTGCCATAATAAACATAGGGAGACTTGCATCAACCTGGTGCTCTGTGACAACCTAGAGGGGTGAGATGGGAGAAAGGCTCAAGAGGCAGGGGTTTTATATATATATATATATATATATAAAATTATGACTGATTCATGTTGATGTACAGCAGAAACCACAACATTGTAAAGCAATTATCCTCCAATTTAAAAAAAGAAAAAAAAGAATAAGCAGAAATCAAGGAAACAAAATAGTACAAAATAGCATTTACAATAATTTAATATATTAGAGACAGCCTTGTAAATAAGTAGGGGAAAAAATGATTATTTGATATAGATGCTAAAACAAAAAACTCTGCAAACATGGAATAAAAATTAGGTGCTAACTCCACACCACACTCTACTTTGGGACAGTCATGTACCGACTGCCATGTTTAAAATGGATAATCAACAAAGACCTATGGTATAGCACATGCAACTCTGCTCAATGTTATGAGCCAGCCTGCATGTGAGGAGTGTTCGGGGGAGAATGGAAACATGTACATGTATGGCTGAGTCCCTCTGCTGTTCACCTGAAACTACCACAAGTTTGTTAATTGGCTATACCCCAATACAAAATGTTTTTGGTGTGTTTAAAAAAAAAAAAAACAGGTAGGAAAGGCTGAGACACACTTCTGCAATAATCCCAAATGATACACAGCACCATATAATTGGAAAGGAGCCCCTAACTCCCATCGTTCACAGATGCAAAACTGAATTAAGACCCTCTGCATGAATTCAGCACCTCATTGGTTTGTTCCAGAAGTACCTGGGCCTCAGGCGGGGCACCTGGGTGTTAGTTAACTCACTAGCTGCCCCAACCAAATGACCCATAGAATCCTGTTTTGTTCAGTCGCTCAGTGCTGTCTGACTCTTTGCAACCCTGTGGACTACAGCAAGCCAGGCTTCCCTGTGTTTCACTATCTCCCAGTGTTAGCTCAAACTCATGTCCACTGAGTCGGTGATGCCATCCAACCATCTCATCCTCTGTCACCCCCTTCTCCTTTTGCCTTCAATCTTTCCCATCATTAGGGTCTTTTCCAATAAGTCGGCTCTTTGCATCAGGAAGCCAAATAAAATTCAGTACCCTAAAACGCTGAATGTTCACACAACCTGTTAAACATCAGGTTAGCTGGTTCTCTCCTGACCTCTAGTGTTCCTGATTCATTACTGCAAAATATTTCCATTAATTTTAAGCTATGAGAATGAAAATATTACATGGAATTTTAGAAGAAAATTTGAATAAAGATACAAGCTAAATAATAACAAAATTTCTGTTTCTAAGGAGTGAAAAATCTTTCTCTTGTGGACTTAAAAAATATTCACAACCTAAAAGCTGAGAGTTACGTTTTATTTGGCAGGAAATTTTAGGACTTCAAGCCCGGGAGACAGCATCTCAAATAATCCTGAGAGAACAAGGTTGGGGAGGGGGAGAGCCAGGTTATATGGAAGTTTTGCAACAAAGGGCAGGTAGTCTGAATGTCAAAAGATGATTGTTAATTAAAGAAAACCAGATATCTCTGAATGAAGGAATTTAGTGCTTTTCTGTATTTGGGAAGACGCAAGAATCTGGGTTCACTGAAATCATTCCTCTGATATGCACCTCAGCTATCTGGGGCCAGTGTCCTGTGTTTTCACATCCTGACTTTCCTCAGGGCTCACCAAGGGAGTGGCAGCAGTCTGATGGCTCCTCAGTTCAGTTCAGTTGCTCAGTCGTGTCCGACTCTTTGTGACCCCATGGACTGCAGCACGCCAGGCCTCCCTGTCCATCACCGACTCCCAGAGTTTACTCAAACTCATGTCCCTTGAGTCGGTGATGCCATCCAACCATCTCATCCTCTGCCGTCCCCTTCTCCTCCTGCTCTCAATCCCTCCCAGCATCGGAGTCTTTTCCAATGAGTCAGTTCTTCGCATCAGATGGCCAAAGTATTGGAGTTTCAGCTTCAGCATCAGTCCTTCCAATGAACACCCAGGACTGATCTCCTTCAGGATGGACTGCTTGGATCTCCTTGCAGTCCAAAGGACTCTCAAGAGTCTTCCCCAACACCACAGTTCAAAAACATTTCTCAGCACTCAGCTTTCTTTATAGTCCAACTCTCACATCCATGCATGACCACTGGAAAACCCATAGCCTTGACTGATGGCTGCTGGAGAACAGGTACTCTTTATTTCCTTCCTGAGCTCCCTCAGGATTCACTGGGTCCCCAGCAGTGGTGGCTGCAATTGCTGATGACCATGACATCCTTTGTTTACTGACATGGCAGGAAATATTCCATTTCTCACTTGGGAACTGATTAGAAGTGCAGATCCTCAGGCTTAACCCTGGACCTACTGAATCAGAATCTTAACTGAATCACTTTAACAAGACCCCTAAGTGACTCCAGTGCACACAAGTTTGAAAAGCCCTGCTGGACACCAGGAACTGTGAAAGTGTTCATCGCTCAGTCGTGTCCAACTCTTTGCGACCCCATGGACTAGATAGCCTGCCAGGCTCCTCTGTCCATAGGATGTTCCAGGCTAGAATACTGGAGTGGGTTGCCATAGACTGGAAGCAAATGAGTTTCAACTGACAAACCACCTCTAGGAATAAGAGAAGCTGACTTGTTACGAGTCCAAGCCCGCTCTGCTCACTGCATAAGAAGCCAGTAACTCCCCAACAAGTGGTTGAGACAAGGAAGGGACTTAATTCAGGAGCCAGCTGACCCAGAAGATAGCAGGCTAGGTCCTCAAAATAACCATCTTGTCTGGGCCTGGATGCCAGGTTCCTTTATGGATCAGAGATGGTGGGAGGTGAGGAAAAAAGTAAAAAGACTGTTCAATCCTTGCAAATGTCCCCTAGAATGGCAAGCCTCAG
>NW_011494775.1:310246-311796 GCF_000754665.1 Bison bison bison | reverse complement strand
GATCAGGTTATCTCCCTGAGGCAGGACATTATGTATGTTTATAAAAATTGACAGCCCACTCCAATATTCTTGCCTGGAGAATCTCATGGACAGAGGAGCCTGGCAGGCTACAGTCCATGAAATCACAAAGAGTCCAACATGACTGAGTGACTAACACTTTGTTTCATAACAAAAGCGGCAAGATGAGGGTTAAAGTCACAGAAGCAGATCCAGCATAAATTCAAAATTAACCTTTCCCGGTTACAACCTTGAACAGGCCCAAGGCAAGAGTTCTGGGACACTGAGGGCTGCCTTCTTCGACCACGGTGAGGAGTATGGCATCCACACTTGTGCTCAGACACAAACCTTCTAAGGCCTCTTACTTAACCCTCTCAGCCACAGCTGGCCCTGGGCCCGTGATGAGCCAGGTGGTGTCGCCCTCAGGTGAGTGAAGCCCCTGCTCAGACCTGTCTCCTCAGAGGTCCCCAGACTGAGCAGTACCTTCCTCCAAGCTGTTTAAGCCCCTTTCCAGTGCCTGAGACCCATCGGGGGCAGAAGTGCTTTCTAGGTGAAGCAGCCCATACCCGGAGCTGGTCAAATGTGGGCCCTGGTCCCAGGATGGACCACCTCAGTATTTCATAAGGGGAGGAGTCAGCCAGGGCAGGGCCATGCCTGCAGGCCACTCTGAGCCTTTTGGGAGCTCCACGGTCCCTGCCTCCCACTTTTCTCCTTCAAGGTGCCTCCCTGTACCTCCCTATTCCTGGCTCAACCACAGGCCCCTTGCTCTGGGAGTCATGATGATGGGATGGCGCCAGGAGAGCTGCCTGGCAAGCACAGTAGTTTTTTCTCTCAGAGGATTTTAAGAAACTTTCAAGCAGAATCAGTTCAGTTCAGTCGCTCAGTCGTGTCCGACTCTTTGTGACCCCATGAATTGCAGCATGCCAGGCCTCCCTGTCCATCACCAACTCCCGGGGTTCACTCACACTCACATCCATCGAGTCAGTGATGCCATCCAGCCATCTCATCCTCTGTCGTCCCCTTCTCCTCCTGCTCCCAATCCCTCCCAGCATCAGAGTCTTTTCCAACGAGTCAACTCTTCGCATGAGGTGGCCAAAGTACTGAAGTTTCAGCTTCAGCATCATTCCCTCCAAAGAAATCCCAGGGCTGATCTCCTTCAGAATGGACTGGTTGGATCTCCTTGCAGTCCAAGGGACTCTCAAGAGTCTTCTCCAACACCACAGTTCAAAAGCATCAATTCTTCGGTGCTCAGCTTTCTTCACAGTCCAACTCTCACATCCATACATGACCACAGGAAAAACCATAGCCTTGACTAGACAGACCTTTGTTGGCAAAGTAATGTCTCTGCTTTTGAATATGCTATCTAGGTTGGACATAACTTTCCTTCCAAGGAGTAAGCGTCTTTTAATTTCATGGCTGCAGTCACCATCTGCAGTGATTTTAGAGCCTAAAAAATAAAGTCTGCCACTGTTTCCACTGTTTCCCCATCTATTTCCCATGAAGTGATGGGACCGGATGCCATGATCTTCGTTTTCTGAATGTTGAGCTTTAAG
>NW_011494775.1:308959-309776 GCF_000754665.1 Bison bison bison | reverse complement strand
AAGCAAGGTGACAATAGACAGCCTTGACGTACTCCTTTTCCTATTTTGAACCAGTCTGTTGTTCCATGTCCAGTTCTAACTGTTGCTTCTTGACCTGCATACAGATTTCTCAAGAGGCAGGTCAGGTGGTCTGATATTCCCATCTCTTTCAGAATTTTCCACAGTTGATTGTGATCCACACAGTCAAAGGCTTTGGCATAGTCAATAAAGCAGAAATAGATGTTTTTCTGGAACTCTCTTGCTTTTTCTATGATCCAGCAGATGTTGGCAGTTTGATCTCTGGTTCCTCTGCCTTTTCTAAAACCAGCTTAAACATCAGGAAGTCCACGGTTCACATATTGCTGAAGCCTGGCTTGGAGAATTTTGAGCATTATTTGCTAGTGTTTGAGATGAGTGCAATTGTGTGGTAGTTTGAGCATTCTTTGGCATTGCCTTTCTTTGGGATAGGAATGAAAACTGATCTTTTCCAGTCCTGTGGCCACTGGTGAGTTTTCCACATTTGCTGGCATATTGAGTGCAGCACTTTCACAGCATCATCTTTCAGGATTTGGAATAGCTTAACTGGAATTCCATCACCTCCACTAGCTTTGTTCATAGTGATGCTCTAAGGCCCACTTGACTTCACATTCCAGGATGTCTGACTCTAGGTCAGTGATCACACCATCATGATTATCTGGGTCATGAAGATCTTTTTTGTACAGTTCTTCTGTGTATTCTTGCCACCTCTTCTTAATATCTTCTGCTTCTGTTAGGTCCATACCATTTCTGTCCTTTATCGAGCCCATCTTTGCATGAAATATCCCCTTGGTATCTCTAA
>NW_011494775.1:282786-308859 GCF_000754665.1 Bison bison bison | reverse complement strand
TTGGTATCTCTAATTTTCTTGAAGAGATCTCCAGTCTTTCCCATTCTGTTGTTTTCCTCTATTTCTTTGCATTGATCACTGAGGAAGGCTTTCTTATCTCTTCTTGCTATTCTTTGGAACTCTGCATTCAGATGCTTATATCTTTCCTTTTCTCCTTTGCTTTTCACTTCTCTTCTTTTCACAGCTATTTGTAAGGCCTCCCCAGACAGCCATTTTGCTTTTTTGCATTTCTTTTCCATGGGGATGGTCTTGATCCCTGTCTCATGTACAGTGTCACGAACCTCATTCCATAGTTCATCAGGCACTCTATCTATCAGATCTAGGCCCTTAAATCTATTTCTCACTTCCACTGTATAATCATAAGGCATTTGATTTAGGTTGTATCTGAATGGTCTAGTGGTTTTCCCTACTTTCTTCAATTTAAGTCTGAATTTGGCAATAAGGAGTTCATGATCTGAGCCACAGTCAGCTCCTGGTCTTGTTTTTGCTGACTGTATAGAGCTTCTCCATCTTTGACTGCAAAGAATATAATCAATCTGATTTCGGTGTTGACCATCTGGTGATGTCCATGTGTAGAGTCTTCTCTTGTGTTGTTGGAAGAGGGTGTTTGCTATGACCAGTGCATTTTCTTGGCAAAACTCTATTAGTCTTTGCCCTGCTTCATTCTGTATTCCAAGGCCAAATTTGCCTGTTACTCCAGGTGTTTCTTGACCTTGTACTTTTGCATTCCAGTCCCCTATAATGAAAAGGACATCTTTTTTGGGTGTTACTTCTAAAAGGTCTTGTAGGTCTTCATAGAACTGTTCAACTTCAGCTTCTTCAGCAATACTGGTTGGGGCATAGACTTAGATTACTGTGATATTGAATGGTTTGCCTTGGAAACGAAAAGAGATCATTCTGTTGTTTTTGAGATTGCATCCAAGTACTGCATTTCAGACTCTTTTGTTGACCATAATGGCTACTCCATTTCTTCTAAGGGATTCCTGCCCGTAGTAGTAGATATAATGGTCATCTGAGTTAAATTCACCCATTCCAGTCCATTTTAGTTCACTGATTCCTAAAATGTCTACATTCACTCTTGCCATCTCTTGTTTGACCACTTCCAATTTGCCTTGATTCATGGACCTGACATTCCAGGTTCCCATGCAATATTGCCCTTTACAGCATCGGATCTTGCTTCTATCACCAGTCACATCCACAGCTGGGTATTGTTTTTGCTTTGGCTCCATCCCTTCATTCTTTCTGGAGTTGTTTCTCCACTGATCTCCAGTAGCATATTGGGCTCCTACTGACCTGGGGAGTTCCTCTTTCAGTATCCTATCATTTTGCCTTTTCATAGTGTTCATGGAGTTCTCAAGGCAAGAATACTGAAGTGGTTGCCATTCCCTTCTCCAGTGCACCACATTCTGTCAGATTTCTCCATCATGACGCACCCATCTTGGGTTGCCCTACGGGCATGGCTTAGTTTCATTGAGTTAGACAAGGCTGTGGTCCTAGTGTGATTAGATTGACTAGTTTTCTGTGAGTATGGTTTCAGTGTGTCTGCCCTCTGATGCCCTCTTGCAACACTTACCATCTTACTTGGGTTTCAGAATGGTGATGTCAAAATGCTTTTTTTTTTTTGGCAGCACCACACAGCATGTGGAATCTTAAGTTTCCCTACTTGGGATTGAAACCAGGCCCCCTGCACTGGACACACAGAGCCTTAACCCCTGGACCACCAGGGGTGTCCCTTGACCTGCTGATTCCCAGTGACTCTCATGATGGGCACAGGGCAAGTTCAGAGATCGGCTGCTGGAGACTCGCCAGCCCTGGGTTGGAACCGCCATATGCGCCCGTGTACTGGCTGTTCCTTCTCCAACTACAGTGTCACCTAATTTACAGAACCCAAAAGCAGCAGAGTGGCAACACCCATCTGCCAGCCTCCACACCTCTGGCCGCTGGCACCCCTTCCCCAGGTTCCCTGGGTGTCAGTTCTCCAGCGGTGGCCACCTGTCTACTCCCAGGGCTTCCTGACTGATGCTCACGAACATCAGCAGACCCTTCTCAGCCACGTCCTCTGCTGGCTCCACTAATGAAGCAACATCAGGCTGCCCTGGGTCATCTCCAGCCACGCTGACATGGAACACACACCTTTCCTGAAAAAACTTCTCTCATTCACCCTTAGGCCTCTTGCTGAACACCCTAGCGGTGGTGTGGGGAAGGCAGGAGGGCTGAAAACCTTGCAAGAGATTCTGCTTTTGGAATTAAGTTGCGTCCAGCATAAACATAACACGGTTGGGGAAAATGGAAAATGTAATGAGTCAAGAAAAAAATCAACAGTCCACCTTTTCCTGCATTTGTGGTCACCATCACCGTGAGAACTATGGCAAGCAGTAAGAAGCCAGTGTTCACGGGCAGGAAGATGGCTGATACAGCACCATGAGTTACAATGCCATCTGGATTCAGTGTTACTAGGGAACTTTGGAAATGAGCAGATCTATAATTCAACAGATGGGCTAGCCCAGGGAGGGTGAGTAATAACAGTGTCGCTGCTGCTGCTGCTGCTAAGTCACTCAGTCGTGTCCGACTCTTTGCAACCCCATGGGCTATAGCCCAGCCAGGCTTCTTGGTCCACGGGATTCTCCAGCAAGATTACTGTGTCACTATCTTTTCCGATTGATAAAAGATGTGAAGTTAGTCAGAAATGGCACATTTGAGAAGACAACACTCAATCTTCATGCTCATGGACAGAAACTAAATCTCCCATACTTCTGTTAAGGTCTTCTCAACTGATTAAACGTGTTAACCTCTAATTTCTATGTTCTGTGTAGCCTTACTGTCCAAAGCTTATGGCCTGATCCAGTCTTTTCAGATTATTGCTCCTATCTGCACATCAAATCATTCCTCATCTTCCCCAGCATCTTGCCCAATCACTCAGCTTCCCATGCTCCCCTCTCCAGCAGTATCTCCAGATCAAGGAGAGCAGATACTTACCTGCTGCCAGAAACAGCTCAAAAAAAAAAAAAAATTCTCTCTTTTAACTGCTTGGTTGCCCTCAAGGTATTTCCAAACTTCAAGTGTTTTTGAGGGTATATGGGATGGTAAGGGGTGGAAGAGAGAAGCACAGACTAAGAAATAGATAAAAATATACCTGAGCAAATATATGACAGCATTTGAATCATTTTCCATGGAAAAAAAGATACATTCACGAATAGTCATAAACATTTATTGAGGAACTACTATGGTGAACACTGGGAGATAAAAGTTCAAAACACAACTCTGCCTCAACTATGGATTTGAAACAGCAGAAACAGAAATATATGTCTGTACAACACACACACACACACACACACACACACACACACACAGGATTACTCAGCCATAAAGAAGAGCGGAATCTTGCCATTTGTGACAACACAGATGGATCTGGAGGGTTATTACACTAAGTGAGAGAAGTTAGACAAAGAAAGACAAATGCTGTATGATTTCAGTTATATTTGGGATTAAAAAAAAATAAAGCAAATGAATAAACATACCTAAACAGGAACAGTTACAGAGAATGAGCAGGTGGTCACCAGAGGGGAGAAAGACAGAGGGCTGAGCAAAGTAAGGAAAAAGGATTAAGAGATAAAGACTTCCAGTTACAAAATAAGTAAGCCAGGGGGATGTAATGTACACACAGAAAATACAGCCAATAATATTGTAACAACATTCTATGGAGATGGTAACTAGACTGTGGCAAACATTTTGTAATGTATTAAAAATATCAAATCAATATGTTGCACACCTAAAACTCATATAATGTTGTATGTTAACTATACCTCAATAAAAATTAATTAAAAAATAAAAACGTCTTCAGCAAGGATGAGGTAGGTGGAAGGCTTAGGGAGTGGTATTGCCAGAATCAGAAAAAATAAAACATCTGTATCTTCAATAAATTTATTTCCTAATCTTTAAATAATACAAAGCTTTTCCATGAAACACACTATGATTATTTATCTGTCTCACTGATTATCAAATGTGATACACAAAAATACTGAATGAAGAATCAGAGCCAGTAACATCACAGAAAAGGCATCTCTGTGACCTACTACTGCCATGAGTAGCACATTTTTCATTATTATAAGTTTACTCAGGGAGTTAATCAGAATTCCTGTTAATACAGTGAAGCCTTTCAATCAAATATATAACTTTGCTGGAATGAAGAAACGTTTCCAGTGTAAGTTGGACGGTACTGATAAATTAGTGCTTTGGTCTCTTCAACATCAGATTCAAAATGGTGATTGCTTTTCCGAGCTGCAAGACAAAGAAAGGATTAATTTTTAAGAAGATGGGGTACAACTTTCAAAAGGCTACTTTATGATGTTCCTTCCTCTAATCAGCATTATTTAGCAGGACAAGGCCAGCAAAAAGGAAAAAATGTTTTATAAAATTTCCCCCAAACAAAGCAGTACCTGACTTGGAGGAGCATTACCTGACAGCAGCCACACCTGCTCTGCACCAGACCCTACGTGGTGCTCTGTTCTCGCTACATTCAAACACCTACTAGGCACCTACTAAGTACCTACTTTGCACAAGGCTTGACACCTCTCCTGGAGATGTAAATGTTCACCAGGCAATGTCCTAACTCTCAAGCAACCTAGTCTGATTCCCATACAGAAGTGGATACTGTTAACATTTTTGTTAACACTGGTAGCAGAGTCTTAGCCACTGGACCACCAGGGAAGCCCCAATCTTTTATTTGCTTCTTCTTTACTTAGGCTACTCACAACCATAATTGGAAATAATCTTCTAAAATGAAGAGTCTTTGCAGTTGATTTATCACTCTAGTCTTATAGACCAAAAAAGGAGGAAAACCTGCCTACGACATCAAGGAAGAAGCTCCAACTCGTCCATCAGCAATCAAAGCAGAAACTGTACCTAAACTATTCCCTGAAAGCTGCACATAAAGAGTGACCTATTATTGTCATGTGCTATGTCAGTATTAACGACAAATTCTAGAGGATCCCATTGCTGTGTACTTTGTATACTAAGTGACCTGCCCCACTGCAATGTACAGGGATTTCTCTGGTGGCTGAGACGGTAAAGCATCCACCTGCGATGCAGGAGACCCAGGTTCAATCCATGGGTTGGGAAGATCCCCTGGAGAAGGGAATGGCAACCCACTACAGTATTCTTGCCTGGAGAATTCCATGGATGGAGGAGCCTGGTGGGCTACATACAGTCCATGGGATCACAGAGAGTCAGACAGGACTGAGTGGCTAACACTTTCACTTGATTGAACATGATACATTCTGTATATAAATCATACATTGTTTACTCCATGCATGAGTACAAACTACGAATATTACATCATTTTTTATAGACTAACTTCCTGAAGATGGTTCAAGAGTAAAGAGGAGGGAGACACTGTATAGCCGAGGCAGGTGTGTTGGTGGTGGGGAGAAGAGAGGCGGAAATTAGAAATGGAAGGAGGCACGAAGAAGTCGGCGAAGCTGAAGTTTGAATGTGAGGGGGTGAAGGCTCAGACCTTACCTTAAAGTCAAAACAAAGCAATATGGGCTTTTCTGGCATTTTTTTAGAAACAGGGCATTGGAAGATGAAGACAGTGGAGTCAAGCCTGTGACAGTGCTGGAGAAAACCATGCCCTGCCCACCGCTGTCCTCATTCACTTCTACATACGTGACCTAAAAATGTTTCTTAGGACTAATACTGCCCATGGGAGAACTTTTGGATTTTTATTTTTAATTTGGGGTTTTGTCAAGAAATAACCCATTCAACTGAGCATAATCTTAAACCACGGTGAACTCAGGATGCAGTATATACCTGCCAGTGTGAACAGAGGGGTGATAAACCTCAGGGAAAGCTCGGATGGAGAAGGCCAAGTCTTCCCATGCCCACGCCTCGCCTGAGGGATGCCCCATCCTTGGCGAGCTGCATCTGTAGCTCTGTCTCACACCCACATCATTCAACTAAACCTCAAGCATCTAGCACCAAATTCTCAATTACCCACAAACATAACACTGTGTGACTACATCTGTGTTTCCAACATGAAAAAGCAGGCAAAGCGTATTAACTCTCCAATGTGCCAATACTTATAGACAGGGAGATTTAAATCCACAGACTGATGAGTATAGATTCAACTCATATAACTGTCTCGGAAAAATAAGATCTAATTCTCAGATAATGTCACAATTAAAATATTATTCCAAAGAAGAGTAATGATGATGGCTGTTGTTTAGTTACTCAGTTGTATCCAACCCTTTAGGACCCTGTGGACTGCCTCCTGCCAGGCTCCTCTGTCCATGGGATTCTCCAGCCAAGAATACTGGAGTGGGTTGCCAGTTCCTTCTCCATGGGATCTTCCCCACCTAGGGATAGAACCCAGATTTCCTGCACTGGCAGGCAGATTCTTTACCACTGAGCCACCAGGGAAACCCAACACTAATGGGAAAAAAATCTTTAAAAAAGGAATCAAGAAAGACAGAAAAAAGAAACAATCTTTATGCTGTTAAGAATTCAACCCACTTTAGAGAATGCAATACTGTTAAGGGAAATAATGGTCCTGATTTGATTTAAATTACTAATATCTCAATTTCAGGGCTCTCAAATTCATTTTCTTAAGTTAAACCTACAGAACATTTATAGAATACACAAAAGTTCAGACGAGGGCAATTTCCTTCAGAACCACACTAGAGTGATAAAATTATAACCTCTGCCTCAAATTACCTTCAGCCACAAAGAACTCTGCTAAATAAAATGCGGCCTTCACAGCATTAGGTGCATGGGAAATGCCTCGTAATTGCCCCCATTCATAAGGAGCTTTCTCCGGATGCCACTGGACGCCATATATTGGATACCGGTATCCTGCACAAAGAACAGACTGGTGAGTATTAAGTGGTAACAATGGTCTAAGATGTTACAATTCTGTTGTATATTCTGTGTAAAATGTTACTTTTATAGCCCACAATGTCAGACATAGTAAAACTGTGCATATTATTATCACAAAGAATTTCAATTCACAGTCAATGTGAGGTTCATAATAACAGTATTTAACTGACTTATAACCTTTTATGAGAGTCCCAGGTGACTAGTGTAAAAGAACCCGCCTGTCAAAGCAAGAGACATAAGAGACATTGGTTCAATTTCTGGGTCAGGAAGATCCCCTGGAGAAGGGCACGGTTACCCACCCACTCCAGTATTCTTGCCTGGAGAATTCCATGAATAGAGGAGCCTGATGGGCTACAGCCCATGGGGTCAAAAAGAGTCAGACATGACTGAAGTAACTTAGCACGCATGCACAACTTTTTATAATCTGAAATATGATTTACTTTACTAGGTGATCAGAGTTGTTGTTGTTCGTCATTTAGTTGCTCAGTTGTGTCCGACTCTTTGCGACCCCATGGACTACAACACGCCAGGCTTCCCTGTCCTTCACCATCTCCCAGAGTTTGCTCAAACTCATCTCCATTGAGTTGGTGATGCCATCTAAGTATCTTGTCCTCTGTCGTCCCCTTCTCCTTCTGCCTTCAATCTTACCCAGCATCAGGGTCTTTTCCAGTAAGTCAGCTCTTTATATCAGGTGGCCAAATACTGGAGCTTCAGTCTTAGCATTAGTACCTCCAATGAATATTCAGGATTGATTTCCTTTAGGATTGACTGGTTTGATCTCCTTGCAGTCTAAGGGACTCTAAGAGTCTACTCCAACACCACAGTTCAAAAGCATCAATTCTTCAGCACTCAGCCTTTTTTATGGTCCAACTCTCACATCCATACATGACTACTGGAAAAACCATAGCTTTGACTATATGGACCTTTGTTGGCAAAGTAACGCCTCTGCTTTTTAATACACTGTCTAGGTTTCTTTGGCACCCCACTCCAGTACTCTTGCCTGGAAAATCCCATGGATGGAGGAACCTGGTGGGCTGCAGTCCATGGGGTCGCTAAGAGTCGGACACGACTGAGTGACTTCACTTTCACTTTTCACTTTCATGCATTGGAGAAGGAAATGGCAACCCACTCCAGTGTTCTTGCCTGGAGAATCCCAGGGACAGGGGAGCCTGGTGGGCTGCCATCTATGGGGTCACACAGAGTCAGATGCGACTGAAGTGACTTAGCAGCAGTAGCAGCAGCAGGTTTCTCACAGCTTTTCTTCCAAGGAGTAAGCATGATCAGAGCAGAGTGGAATAATTGAGCCTCTGAATACAGACCAGTTCAATAGTCAGGGGTACATCTGATTAGTGACAAGTTTCTTCTACAATGGGTTTCTTTTCCCCTCACTTCACACCACATCTTCATCCCCTCCAATATAATGACTTACTCATGTGAGAATGAACTATGCTAGCATCTCTGGTGTCTTTATAGGTTAGCTAGTTTGTCTCAGCGTACACTGTGCCTCTCTCATGGTCTGTGGAATGGTTCATGACTTCAATGAATCAATTTTTAAATAGTTTTTTTTAAGAAGTTTAAATTTGAAAGATTTTTGCTACTATAGTTCACTTATTCTTAGAATTATTAAATACTTTTATATATAAAAATGATATGATCCCTAGGATTTACTCCAAAAAATATTTTAGTAAGAGGAAAAAGTAAATATGAAATAAGTATGTCCAACTCTTGCGACCCCATGGACTGTATGAAATAAGAATGGCCACATAAATGTGAAAGTTCTTGAAACTTACAGAAAGGTACCCAGGATGTCACTATATTACTCGCCTACTTCTAAGTGTGTTTTTAAAATTCTGTAACTTTTAAAAACGTGAATATGTGTGATATTTGTTTTCTGAGAAATTTACATACTGATCTCATTTTTTTTCTTCACACGTATGCCTTTCCTCATTTTAACAATTTATTAACCAGAGATGTATTAATACGTCTTTTGTTACCCAAATATTACTGACTGGAGTGTTTTAATATTCACTTACATAACAAATCTCTGGCCACAGGCATTAGTTTCTGCAAAAAACCCCCCAGTCAACAGTGTGTTAATTGAAAAAGAAATCCTCTATTACTTTTGCATTGAAATTAAAACCCTAACTACCATATGAAAATACTTGGAGGAATGAGTGATCTGAAAGTACAGGTATCCAGGAAAAAGAGCACTGTCCTCTTGTATCCCATGAGACTCTGCTAGGAGAGAGCACATCACAGAAAAGAAACCTACTGTATCCTACCCTTCCTCGGGCAAGGTTCACAAGAGGAGAACCTAAGACCAAGTAGCTGCGGTCACTACTCCATCCCTCTCCCACTGGTCACCTCCTACCTCCCTGTAATATACTCTCTTTCTCTGTCTGGGAGCACATGTGGTGACATCAGCAGGAGACCCATTGGCTAGATGACTAGAAAATCAATTGCTACACACAGATAACTGAAAGACAGATCTTCTAATATATTTCTTTGAGATACGAAAAGTACTATTTAGGATAAGAAACACCCTAGCTACTACAAACCTAGACAGCATATTAAAAAGTAGAGACAGTACTTTGCTGACAAAGGTCCATATAGTCAAGCTATGGTTTTCCCAGTAGTCATGTATGGATGTAAAAACTCGACCGTAAAGAAGGCTGAATGCCGAAGAACTGATGCTTTTGAACTGTGGGGTTGGAGAAGACTCTTGAGAGTCCCTTGGACTGCAAGGAGATCAAACCAATCCTAAAGGAAATCAGTCCTGAATATTCATTGGAAGGACAGATGCTGAAGCTGAAGCTACAATACTTTGGCCACCTGATGCGAACAGCTGACTCACTGGAAAAGATCCTGATGCTGGGCAAGACTGAAGGCAGGAGGAGAAAGGGACAACAGAGGATGAGATGGCATCACCAACTCAATGGTAAGCAAATTCCAGGAGATACTGAAGGACAGGGAAGCCTGGCATGCTGCAGTCCATGGGTCACAAAGAGTCGGACACAGCTTCACAACTGAACAACAAGTGATAAACTGTAACAAAGATTTTTCAGATAGATAGAAAAGTAGATAGACAGATGAATGTTTAGACAGAGATACACACTGAAATTCAGAAACAAGTTGAGATTCACTCTCTTTTTTTTTGTAAACTACATCACTGAAAGATCAATACAGGTTCCTGACAAGGTAGGAACCAGGCCCTGTCCTCACTAATTTAGAACAAAAGTATCAAGAATAGGAAGGAAATATGCAAATAAGAGCACCTCCAGTGTTTCAGTGTTTCTATCTAGCAGGTATCAGGAAGTGTTCAGAAGATAAAATTTTCAAATGAGCCTGGTATAATGACACAGCCAGAAACACAACCAACACGGAAAACTGACGCCCTAATTTCCAAGCCAAATCTCTTCCATTTACATAATTAGTCATCCATTCAACATCTCCTAGAAACACAAAGAATAAGACACAGTCTCAGCTCTCAATGAGCTCTTAGCTCTGAGCAGTTCTACACGCAGGATTCGTTGAGGGTCCAGCCTTTCGGGTCCTGCTCCGTGGGGGTACTCTCCAGAGAGGGCGCTCCTGAGCTTCACCTCAAGTTCTCCTGATTCAGTAACAATGCTGGTTTAAATGCTCCATTTAACTCCTGGAGTTTAGGACCTAAATACCTTTACTGTCCTTTCATCAATGTATTTAGGGAGATTTTTTTCTGCATGCCAATCACATTTTTTGTTGTTGTCTGGAGCATGTACTTAATCTGCAATGTTGCTAGAAACAGAAGTCATCTTCTCCATTTAGCTTCATTGATCCTCCCCATAGTCTTCACCTCCCTTCCATTTTCATCACCTTGACCTAGAAGGTGACCCAGGTAAACCGCAACTGATTTGGAACCTGAGCAAAACATGGGCCTCTTTTCTCCAATAATGCCCTAACTTCCAACTTCAGTCCCCAAAGTTTTATTCATGATTTTATTTTTAAGAGAGATTTTAAATGATTTTATTCATAAGAGAAATATAAAATCAAAATTCATAAATATAATAAAACAAAGTGTACATGTGCAGTGATACATACCTTCCATGGTTGAAATAAAGTCAATATTGCCATCTGTATTTGTAGTTAATATACTGAAAAACGCCTTTAACTTTTCATTCTTCGTAAAATTCTAAAGTGTAAAAATAAAACCAAAATGATTACTTCTGCAGTAAATCTAAATTTAGCATGGATTTCACTGCATAATAAATGAGATACCATCACGGAGAGGCTCCACTTGTGGAAATGTGCGGTCAGAGGTTCTACTGCTAATGACAACAGCAAGTCAGCAGGAAAATTCTGGAACATTCTGCTCTGCAATGTACCTGAAAAAATTTAAGCCCAAGAGAAACTATTCAAACGCAGGAAAAAAATAAAATCCACTGAAGTCAGAGCCAGAGAGAGGCCACTGTGAAGACACAATCAAGATGACTAAATGATTTGCAAACACATCATTTCCACAGGAGTATTCTAGTCAGGCACAAAATAAGTTCAACACACAGTTCCAAATATGTTCCATACTTACGTACCTTTCTTCTAGAATTGCAACATAAATAACTAAAATTCTTTGGACATGATAATGAGCAGGATTTTAACTTGAGTTCTCTAGACAGGGCTGAAAAATAGGTAAAATTGTCCACATGTGTATATATATATGTTTGCTCAGGAAAGGATCTAGAACTTCCAATACATTTTCAAAGTATCTGGGACTTAAATGGTTAAAAATACCAACAATGTGGAAAAGAACACAAACCAGGTCACGAACCACTAGCAGATCAAAAGAAGCATTTTACTTCCCTGAAAACTCTGGAGTCTGACACAGACATACAGCAGCAAAAGGATAAGAAACTCCTGATGGTAATCAAGGCCCCAGCGTCAGCTGTCCTCAAATGAGCCTGTCATTCAGGATGCTAACGGTCCATGAGAACCCCAGATCATCATGTTGG
This sequence comes from Bison bison bison, assembly GCF_000754665.1. Lineage (NCBI taxonomy): Eukaryota > Metazoa > Chordata > Mammalia > Artiodactyla > Bovidae > Bison > Bison bison. The sequence continues at coordinate 297,004 of NW_011494775.1, read as the reverse complement.
GCACATGCCCCAGATCATCAAAATCTGCTGGTTCCTTATTTCAGTGAATTTCATTCCTGGTTTGTATAAACTTGGTTTCAAACACACACAACCCAAAGAAACTGACCCAAGACATATATTTCCCATATGATTTTTGCACTATTTGAATGTGAGAAAGACCTGTGAAAAGTACAGAGCATTTTATAAGTTCTGGGAATAACAACTACTGCTTTCCAACCAAAATCTGTAAGAGAACAAGAAAGGTTGGTAGAATTCAATTCTGATGATTCTGAGATCAAGTAACCTACAAGAATCATCTTTTTTGTTTTTAGTTTTATTTTTTGGCTGTGCTGCATCTTTGCTGCTGCCTGAGGGCTTTCTCTGGATACACGGTGGGCGGGAGCGGGGGTGGGGGTGGGCTTTCTCCGGATACACGGTGGGCAGGAGCCCGGGGTGGGTGGGCTTTCTCTGGATACACGGTGGGCAGGAGCCCGGGGTGGGGTGGGCGTTGCTACTTTCTGGTTGTTGTGCGCAGACTTTGCATTGTGGGTGGATTCTCTCATTATGGAGAACAGGCTCTACAGCACACGGGTTTCAGTGGCTGTGGAGGACAGGCTTAGCTGCTCCGTGACGTGTGGGACCTTCCCAGACCAGGGATCAAACCTGTGTCTCCTGTATTGGCAGGTGGATTCTTCAACACTGGACCACCAGGGAACTCCCAAGAATCAGTATCTATTTACACAAACTGGCAAATAAAGAAATTTGTCTGGTCTTTGTCCTGGGTTCCCGAATGGGAGCTTTTAAAACCCTTGGAAATTTTAAGGAAATTCGCGAAGGATGGGCATGTCTTTGTGATGCTCATGAGGTGGCATAAGGTGGCCCCTGGACAGCTTTGGGATGAGGCTGGTGACCAGAAAGACTGACCACGTGATTACAGCAGGTCTGGCTTTACCTGAATCTGCAGCATATGGATATGGATATGAAATGGACTTCAAGAGTAAATCTGACTTTGAGCCAGCCTGATCTCCAGGGATGGGACAGACAGGGACTAGAGACTCAGTTCAATAACATGGCCAGTGATGTAATCAATCATGCCTTCACAATGAACCTCCAATAAAAACTGTGAGCACCAAAGCTCCCTGGAGCCACTTGGCTGGTGAAATATTGATGTGCCAGGAGGGTGACGTGCCCTGAGTCAACAGAAAGAGGGCAGGAGGTTCTGCATTCCCTCCAGACCTCAGCCCATGTGAATCCTTTACAGCAAAACTCTTATTGCAAACACGGCCCTTTCTGAGCTCTGTCAGTCATTCCAGTGCATTATTAAACCTGTGTGTGAGTGTGTGCTAAGTTGCTTCAGTCACATCTGACTCTTTGCAATCCTATGGACTGTAGCCCGCCAAGGTTCCTCTGTCCATGGGGATTCTGCAGGCAAAAATACTGAAGTGGGTTGCCAGGCCCTCCTCCAAGGGAATCTTTCTAACCTAGGGATTGAACCCGCGTCTCTTACATCTCCTGCATTGGCAGGTGGGTTCTTTAGCACTAGAGCTACCTGGAAAGCTCTCCGTACTCAATGAAGAGTACAGAGACCAGCCCTACCCACGGAGACACGCTGCTTTATAATTCACTGCTGTCATCACTTACAGGCCGATGTTTCCTTATAAGAACATTTTATTGGTATGATAATTAGATTATTTCACTGCCTCCTCCATTCTGCTGCCCCATGCCCCTCCCCCATCGAGGATTTCACCAATTACAGTGGTTTCTCCCAGGAAACATGCGTATTTTGAACTCAGTTGAACATGGGCTGTCGGCCACCTCCTCCTTGAACCCGGGCCCGCCGCCCTCACTTCCAGTGCCGCTGCACTTGAGGCCAGGGCCCCAGGTGCCTCGGCAGTTGGCACAAGTGAGGACTGTCCACCCAGGAGGAGAGGGAGAGCACCTACAGTCCCCTGCCCAGGCACCCTCTCTTGGCCTTAGTTACATCACAGCCCCTGAACCCCAACCCCACCCAGCCCTGAGCCTAGCCCACTTTCAAAAAAAAAAAAAAAGCTTCCCACTTGGGAAGCCACCTGGGAAGCTTCACTAAACCCATGGGTATCCCCAAACTCATGGCCAGTTGATCAGAAGTGTGAGTAGCCTTGGGGCATGACTAGAGGCTGGTCCCTGATGTAAGGGTAGTCTGGTCAGGGAGATGACCTTTACCTGGAGCCTGAGCTGCCTCCAGATGGTATACTAGAATGGAGTACACCCCAGTTGGGGTCAAAACACAGTACACAGCCAAGGGGGAAATGCAGGTTCAACCCCTGGGTCAGGAAGATCCCTTGGAGGAGGGCCTAGCAACCTACGCCAGGATTCTTGCCTGGAAAATCCCATGGAAAGAGGAGTCTGGTGGGCTATGGTCCATAGGGTTGAAAAGAGTTAGACATGACTGAAGCTAACATTTATGAGAGTTATGTTTAAAGTGCTGAGCACAGTACCTGGAAAACACTGTCTTATTTAACCCTCACAAAAAACAAAAAACACAAAAAGTAAATGCTTTTAGAAATAATTTGTAAAAGTTAAGACAGGTTAAATGATTCCCCGAGGCAAAGTAACAAAGTTAGAACTCAAAGCCAGGTCTTGGTTTAGAGTTTTTCATCATGCATGGTCCTGATATCACTAGAAGCAGTAAGTTATAAACATGCAAAATCCCTTAAGCCATCTTTATAACTTAGTACAAAGAGTTACACCTTAAGCCTGTGTAAATAAGTTAAAAATTAACAAATGTTACAATTATTTTTTGACTTGGATATTTGCAACTTACTAATCATACCCAGTTACTACCCTTTTGAAGGAGCAGAAAAAAAAAATTCTTACCTCTAGAGAAGTTCAGTGGCAGTTTAATTCCAACAGTATCTGTAAGGGTTAATAAGCTCTCTCCACTGACCAGATAAATAAGCTCTTCAAATCCAAGGCAGGTGCCCCACACAGGAAAATAGTCTCCTTCGCCAAAACTCTTTGCAGAGTAAAGATAAAAACTAAGCTTATTCAAACTTTTCATAATAAAATTTATACATTCAGTTTGTCCTAACAAGATGGGCACCTAAGTCACACATAGATTTCTAAGGAATTTCCAAGATCAGTAGTAGTAGGCCAGCATTTTCTTTTCTATCAGCTGGTTATCACTTCATCTGTCTGTAGACCAAGCACCCTCATAACACTTAAGGTTTAATTTACCAAACTATCCAGACTCAGTTGTGCTGGGAAAGAGACAGACATCTGCCAGTCAACTACCAAACAACACATGTTATACTTTAGGGACTGTAAATATGGAAGATGATGCTAGATAAATGCCTACTTATACATTTTGTACAAATCCTATTGTTTTAAATGATTGTCCAGGTTTGAAACTACTCTGAATGGAGGTTTTCCTTTCCCTCCATTATCTCAGAATTTATAGTAACAGCCTTCGGCCAATCAGGTTTAATCTGATGAAAGCCATAATTTGGAAGGAAGGGAACAGTCAGCAAGCAAAAGTTAACGACTTTTCACACAGTAAACAAAGAAGTACAAGCATACTAGGGTTCTCAGAGGGAACTGAAACAACTAGTGTGACTGGGAAAAAAGTATTCTGGTGACTGAATTTTCTGATTAAAGATTAAACCCATATGTACTTATAGTTACAAAAATGGGTTTTGTAACTTTCTTAAAAACCGTGGTTTTCCTGCATAGACTGTAAAATATAACCTAACTGTGTGTGTGTGTGTGTGTGTGTGTGTGTGTGCGCTCATTCTCTCAGTCATGTCCGACTGTTTGCAACCCCATAGACTGTAGCCCACCAGGCTCTTCTGTCCATGGGATTTTCCAGGCAAGAATACTAGAGTGGGTTGCCACTTCCTACTCCAGTAACTCCAGAAAATGTTAAGGAATTTTTTTCTGTTCCTCAGTAAGAAAAATATAGAACAATATTAATTCTTATATTTTCTACTTCAAGATATGATTTTTATCCTTCATATACAAATCTAGGAAGTTTTTACTTGTAGAAGTTAGAATTGCATATGCTATGTTGAAAGGTCTTACGACATTCAGTTAACAATAAACACAAAAGAAGACAGAACTGCTGTTTCCATATGTACCAAACTGGATTTCTGGACTACATGTTATATCCCCACTTGCTGGGACCACATCTTTTATTTGTTGTGATCAGCAGAACAAAAGACACAGAGTGGAACCATACGGATCTAACAGAAATCACTTCTGAAGGCTGCTTCTTCTGAGGGCTTGTGGACCCCAGTGGCTACACCTAAATGGAAGTTCAAGATTGCTAAGCTTTTTCCTTTGCTTTGAAATCTTCAAGTTGTCAAATAGACCTTTTGTGTCTTATGGGTTGGGCAGTTAGGTGACTCCTTTGTTTTTTTTTTTTTAATTGAACAAACCAGGTTATACAAGTCTCTATTTACGAAAGGAAGAGTTACTTTATAATATTCATATATATGCTTCCCAAATGCATTTTTAAATCATTCTTCTTATAATTTTGTTAAATTTCAATTTTGCTCATTAGTTTTTTCAAAAAATGTCCACTGAGCAGGTACTAAGTACACAGAACCATATGGTATAAAACGAGGAATGCCTCGAAGGGTATTAGAACCATGCAATCTGATGAGACATCAACAGCTAACTCCAAGATCTTGAGTCTCTGAGATAAAAGCCCTTTAATCTCAGAGAGCTTCCTTGGTAGCTCAGTGGTAAAGAATGCAGGAGATGAGGGTTCAATCCCTGGGTCGGGAAGATCCCCTGGAGAAGGAAATGGCAACCCACTCCAGTATTCTTGCCTGGGAAATCCCACAGACAGAGGAGCCTGGCGGGCTATAGTCCATGTGGTCACAAAGAGGTGGACATGACTTAGTGACTGATCAACAACAACAAAATACTCTAAAAGTTGAGCAGAAGGATGCCATTCCAGCAGGGCTAGAGGGACACCTCCCCATAAGGTGCACAACCCTTAGCCCTGAAAGCTGGCTAAGGCACAAATGACAAGACGAGATAGAAAGAAACAGACGAAGCAGATTTGAAAGTAGGACATAGGATATGTTCTAGAAACACCAGTCTGACTGCAGGTACCTGCACAAACAAAGGCTGCAAAAGGTGGGCTGTGGGCACACTCTTCACTCAAAGACTATAGAAGGCTACAGGTCATTGAGCCAAGCCAGTCAACATTTTCCATCAAGTATCTCACATGCCAAAGGCAGTTTCTTAAGGGAATTATTTAAGGTTGGGTAGATGGCAGGGCCAGCAAGATTAATTAGAAAATTGCTGCTAACAGTTCCAGGGAGAAATCCCAAGAATTTGAGGTATGATGCAAAGGCAAGTGCAATGTGAGGTTACAGAGAAGCTGAGAGGCTCCACAAGTCACTGCATGTGGAGCCTTAGGGTCCAAGGTCAAACAGGACTGGATGAGTTGAGGGCAGCTTGCGAGGGGAGATGAGAATTAACGACCTATGAACAACGCCCAGTACATAATAGACACTGCTTACTCAGCCACCGTGAGTGCCTGGTTCACATTAATGAGCCTGAGTACAGAGGGCTGGTCAGCAGAACTGGAGGGTTCCCTGGAGTCCAGAATTAAATGAAACACACAGAAAATAGGTGAGAGCTGCCACAGGGTGGAAAAGAACCAGCACCTCAAATGTTAAAGGGGTGATGAGACTACAGAGTGGTGAAGGAAGTATCACCACGTGCTTTAAAAAACAATTACCCTTTTGGAAAATTACAAAAACTCACCTGGAATAATAAGAAATAACTGAGACTTACCTTTATGGACAAGTTGTAAAACATTTTGGCCACGCGAGCATAACCGGACCTCATGAGGTTAACGCTTCCTCCAGGGAAAAGGACTCTGAAACAACATCAAAGAGGGTGCATTTCAACCTCTCCTCCCTCCCAGAAAATCAACACTTTTTTTATTTTAAAACAACCTTTCCTGATTACACAAGCAGCCAGAGCACTACAGAAAATGAGAAAAAATTGGCAAAAAAATATAAAACACTTACAATCTCACCTATGTGTAAACTACTGCAGTTAACAGTGCATTTGTGCATATTCTACCAGACTTCTTGGATAAACAAGTCTATTTTTGAAATAGAGTACGGATAAGTTAAAGTAAAAGAAATTGGGGGCAAGGGAAGAATATGCAGAGCTAGAAATCAAGTAGAAATAAAATTCTAAGTGTAGCTATTAATAGGTTTAAATTAAGATGATCAGAGATGCCAAAATCAACTGCAGGTTCATAGCCATGAGTCAGTCTTGGCTCACACACACACAAAAAAATTGTTATAACCATAAAGAATGAAATAGTCATAAAAATACAATAGGCTAGAACTCAATATCCATGAAAATGTTCATTTATTATTATTTCCCTGAGTTCTCTTCAGAAATAGAATGGCATCAGAAAATTTTGAAAAAGAACACAATGACAATTCTTTTTTATTTAAATTTATTTATTTTAATTGGAGGCTAATTACAATATTGTATTGGTTTTGCCATACATCAACATGAATCCACCACAGGGGTACATGTGTTCCCCATCCTGAACCCCCCCTCTCACCTCCCTCCCCATACCATCCCTCTGGGTCATCCCAGTGCACCAGCCCCAAGCATCCTGTATCCTGCATCGAACCTGGACTGGCGATTCATTTCTTATATGATATTATACATGTTTATGACAATTCTAAAAAACTTCTCAGAAAAAAAAGAAGAGCATCACAAACATCTGACTACTGGACTCTACCAATAGAAGAGATATATAGAAAAGTATTTATATTTTTATTTCAACTTTTCAAGTTAAAAAGCTCTTAAAGTAACTAAGGACATTCTAAACAGATTACAAAAGTTGGACAAAATATATTAAAATTTTTAAAAAGTACTTAAATATGAATTTGAGATGTAAGAAATATCACTTTTGAGACTGTTGTTCATTCAGTAATAGGTATTAGCCTGGAGAGTCAGAGATGGGCAATTCTTGCTGTTGGTAAGGTCATGGTCTGGTAGGAAATACCAAAACTATAAGGCAGAACATCTGTCACAAAACCGAGCAGGAAAGTGCCTTAATGAAGACTCATTAGCAGCTCCCCCTTTTTACTGAGTCGGTATTTAAAAAGCTGCCTCTGAATGAACTTGGCATGTTTAACCTCAGTTCATTCAAAAGTAAAACTTGACTGTCCCTCCTGATTGGCAAACACCTTGAAAGCAAGGATCCACCTTTTCATCTCTGCACCGTCCCCCCAAAACAGTACAGGGTTCACGGCATAACAGGGCTCAGTAAAAGTGGTTCTTAAAGTGGGAGCAGAGTCGTGCTCACTTTATTTTCGAGGTTCTATCTCATGGTCTCTCCTGGACTTATCTTTGTCCATGCCAAAGTACACTGCACGTAACAGGCATTGTAAATATTTCACTAAATTGAACCGATTTTAAATACTTATTGATCTAAACTGACCTGAATGCAAATGACCACTTTGAACATAGCTTTTTCAAAAAATGAGCAATTATTTTTAATTTTTAAAAGTTCTTTTAATAAAAGCTTTACAGTAAGACAGACTCCCTCTATTCCACTCCCAAGCAGAAATAACCATCATTAAGATTTGCTGGGTTAATCTGATATATATTATGCATGTCTCCTCACCCCAACTTCAAAAACAAAAGCAAATGGGAGTACACTACACACACCTCTGTGTACCCTGCTTGTTTCGTGTAACAATACCACACTATTCAGGTTACAACAGTGATTCAGGGCATCATCTACAGACACCCTCATTTTTAACCATATTCTATCATATGAGTATAGTTTATTTTTAACCCAGTTCCCAACTGAGGGGTGGGTGGATGGGTTCCAAATCAGGGGTGTTTCAAACAATACGACAGTACATATGTTTGGGCCCAGGTCATCATGTAAGACAGGACTATATCTTTTTTGCTTTACTTTTTATTGAAATATAGTCAAGTTTCAATGCTGTGTTAGTTTCAGATGTACAGCAAAGTGACTAGGTTTTCTTTTCCAGATTCTTTTCCCTTACAGATTATTATAAAATATTGAGTATGATCCCTGGGCTGTACAGCAGACCCTTGTTGGTAACCTATTTCACATATAGTAGTGTGTATATGTTAAAGGAGAGGATTATATTCGTAAAATAAAATTCCTTCTGAAGCATTTCCTGTGACACATGGTATGTGCATTTTTAATTTCAAAAGATTATAAAACTGCCCCCAAAAGACTATCTAACTTCCACCCTGACAGAAGAAATTTTCACCTACTATGAGCTAGCATGAGCTAGTATGGGGAAGTCATTCTGACTTATACATGATTTGACTTGAACTTTATGCTAATAAGAACAGTCTGTCTATGGCCCATCAAACATGTACTGTACCTCTGCTTTAATCATTAAGAAAAGAATGCATTATCTAGAAGTTAAAGAAAAGTCCGCTCTGAAGATAGGGATAAATGGCCGCCCTTCCTATGATGCCCATGCTAGTGGTCCTTCCAAGATAAGGTTCCCTTGCCAGACATTAAGGTCATGCTGACTTGCTGGCCACGTCTCTGTTGAAACCTGGAAGGAATGTAACCCTGTCATGTTTGATGTACATTCTTTGATCCGTCAAGATATAACACAGTGTTTTTCTGAAGCACTTTCTTCCTGGGCTATAGTCCTCAGTATGGCTTAAAGAAAACTTTCTTCTGTTCCTTAATGTAGACTGTTTGTATCTTATTCGCATCAACAACTCCCACAAATAAAGTACAAGAACACTATTTCCTCATACCCTCACCTTAGCACATCAGCACATTTTCTGCTTTCTGCCAACCTGGTGGTTTTTAATTGTTATAATTAGCTTTCCTTTCATTATGAATACGTCTCACATTTTTTCATATGATTTTTTTCTGTGGGCTAAGCAATCATATCTTTTGTGATGAAGCTAGAGGATATAAAACTTTTTACCAAATTCTATTCAAATCACCTTCTGAAAGATAACCAATTAATATCTTCAGTCTTCAGACATAAATCCCCTAAGCAAGCAGTATGTCATGGCCTCCAAAGTGGCTTCAAAGCCTTTAAGACAAGCATTAAAAGAATAAAAATTATGTTACACATTAAAAAAAATGTTATCTACTATATAACATTTATTTTCTAACCTGCCTTCTCTCTGCAGGATTTTTGCATCGCTCAACAAAATAATTTCTATAAAATAACTCAGAAAACTAACATTTATACCACTGAAAAATAGTTACCTAGAAACATATATTGTATTCATACGTACTCTTTTGCATCACTTAGACCTCATATACCGTCTTAAACCAATGTTGACGACTTACCCATTAATAGATTTGAAAAGCTTTTCATACTCTTCATTTTTAAGATCAAGCCTGAAAATGATAAAAATAGTTACAAAACATCCATTTCCAAAACTGAAGAAAGTAAGTCTCTAAATGAAGCTACCACATTAATATTTAAAAGCCAGGTGAAAATAATTCTTTTTTTTAAAATATTTATTTATTTGGCTGCATCAGGTTTTAGTTGCAGCATTATCAGATCTAGCTCCCTGATCGGGGATGGAACCCAGACCCCCTGCACTGGGAGCACGGAGTCTTAGCTGTGGGACCACCGGGGAAACCGCTGAGTCCCAGCATTCTGCCAGGTGAAACTACCCAGATTATGTCAACAAAGAGGGGACCAGTCGGGACACAGAAGCTTCCCCATGGACATTTAAATCAGGATGGGCAACTACCACCATCAGGAGCGCGAACGGATTGAGATGAATCAGCTGCTCTCCAGGGACTCCTGCCAGGTAGCCTTGCAGCTGAGCTCTGGTCATTTCACTCATTCTAAAAAACAGTTCCCACGTTGTCCATGCCTGAATTTGGGGGCCCAGTGCATCACTATTAAGGGGCTTAACTGTGGGTTGGGGACGGGGATCACAAACTTCGGTGTCTCAGAGACCGTGAAGGCAAAACAGACCAGGGCACGTTCTTTGAACACAGATGACATTTGCATGTTGTCAGACTTTCTTGAAATGCAAGACTCCCTCAATAAATTCTCTTTAAAGAAAACAACATACATCTAGGAATGATGGCAAGTGACAGGTTCGGAGCATGAAAAGGAGCAACAGGCACTGCTGCTAATGGACAGCTCGTGCTCTGTTGAAAAATTAGCTCCAGAAAACTGTGTTAAAAAAAAATAAAGGCCAAAAATTCAGACTTTTATGAAGTCTCCTGATTTGTACATACCTTAAACACTACCAATGAAACAGATTTTTGACCAAAAGTGCCAGTGGGCTGCCACATGCCACCTCTCAGGAGGCAGACATCCTCTGGGTCCCTCCAGTTCTAGGGCAGGAGATTATAATAACCTGAGTGCACCGGGCACCAGAGGGTGAAGGCCAGACAGGAGGAAGGGCACCAAACACAAATGCCTTCGCCTGCTCAAGGACTCTGCTGAGGTCTCCTCTCGTCCACCTCCTCTTTCCCTCTGAACTATAGCAGTCAGTGCCCAGCACCCGAAATTCAGAAATAAACCAACCAACATCAGCAGTGTGATCACGACTCATTCCATATTAGGCAATCCTTTGCAGGTTGCTCTGGGAATTTAGCTGCCACGTATTACTCTGCTTTTATAGAATCACATGATTCTAATTCTGAGCAATATACCTTAAAATGAACTTTGGGAATCCAAGCTGGAAATTAACCTGTATGCCATGTTTTCAGCATCTCAGTCATAAATCCCAGTATTCTGCAAGTCATCAGTTTCAACACTTTCCGTTTCAAAACCTCTGTCATTCTTGTCTATTCCTCCCTGTGCCTTTTCATCCTAGTAGTCATCAAGTCTTATTGATTTTTTTTTAAAGACATTTACCTAGCAATTCTACAACCACTGCTCTAAGCCAAGCCTTCCTTGCTTCACACCTAACCCACTCACATCTCTGAACTGGCCGACCTGTCTTCTGTCTCTCCCACCTCCCACCCATGTTATTAAACCTATTTTCTAAAAGAACAGCTTACAGAAAAAGCTTCCAGGATCAAAACTTCGCAAGTTGTCTTGAGGACTGTCCAGAACCTCCAACTCAGCTCTAAAACTCTGCTGTTAAGTTCCAAAGAAGATTTCATTTGAAAAAATTAGACTGCTATGAAAAAACTGAAGACTAATGTCAAAAGCAAATGTTCATCTAAACATAAAACCATTTTGTGGTACTATTCTCAAAATTGTAGCATTTGCATTTTGAGTATTAATGTTCTACTTTTGTTACCATTTTTCATGTGAAATTATTTACAGTAACAGGTTTTCCTGAGCAAACAGTTGTGTTTTATGTGTGAAACCACTTATAATGGATTAGGTGAGGGTGCGAGAAGACCCTCAAATACACTATTTTGGGGTGATAAGATAATATCAATACAACAACAAGGCTTTTGTTAAAAAAAAATTCAAGTCTTTCCAAATCAAAATGACATGAATCATTTATCATGTCATAAATATGACATGAGTCATTTTATTGTTCCTTAGATCATTAAACCACAAAAATAATGTAGCTCCTTTAAAGTCACAATACCTGCAATTAATATCGAAGCAATAGTGCTGTATTAGTCATTTCCAAACTTCTAAAGTGGCGTGGGAAGGTCTCTGAAAAGTCCTCTTCTAGAATATTCCTTGATTCCCTACATGTTTCTTTACACTAATATTATAGAACGAAGCTGGTGAATCTAGAAGTGCTTTTACTCCATTGCTTTTGTAATATCTGATGAGTATCACCTTTTCTGGAGTAAAGGAACTTATCATTTCATTCTCTATCTAATACACATGACACAGCTCTAATGATATGATAGAAACATGTAGCTTCACACTTTGAACAACTTAATGAGAGACTCTAAACATTAGATTTAGGGCAAAAACCAGGTATAACATTAATGTGCTTGAATAATGCAATCGCAGGAGAGAAAGCATTCATTTTAGAGATAAAAGATAACTTTAGAGAGGAAACAGCAGTTGCAGTTTTTTTAATTCAGTGTAAAAACTATCGCATCGTACCTTACTGGTACCACTCTTGCACCAGCTGACTCTAGAAACTTCACGTAGGATGCAGCAATGTAGTATTTTCCCAGGGCTCTCATGTTCTTATTATGGCACTTTTGCATTAATATTCCTAAATTACAAAAAAAATAAAGTTTCCATTTCAAGTAATGTCCTTTTTTCCTGCTTAGAAACTGAAACATATCACCCTAGAAATGTCACTTCTTCACTCATTTAATTTACAGAATTAAACATGAAGCTTCTCCTGAAAGGATATCTATAGGATTTGGGAAAGGAGTAGTGGAGGCTGATCTGAATTGTAAGTAGCTTCCTTCTTGCCACATCAGGGAGGCCAAATAAGCCCCCAAAGCCAGGTTCTTTGGCACAAGCTAGAATCTATGTCAGAGTACGGATCCTTAAATCCAGCAGAAGGCCCCTCCCTACACACACACACACACACACACACACACGCGCGTGCACATAGTTTCCTTGACAACAAAGTAAAAGAGTGAAAAAATTCTCTATGCATGTTTCTCCAACACCATCAACACCATCTTAATCCAAGCAACAAACATCCTGCCTACCCCTCCCCCAACCTGGATTATTCTAATAGCCCTTTAAAAGGTCTCTCTGCATCCGTTTTTTTGTTTTTGAAGGACCTTTACTCAGATTTACTGAGGTATAGATTACATATAGTAAAATGCACATATATTTTACCAGATAACATGGAACAAACATTGTAATCAAAATATAAAGCATCCTGTGTAGTTTTGTTTTGCAATGTGCTCAGTTGCTAAGTCATGTCTGACCCTTTGCCACCCCATGGACTGTAGCCTGCCAGGCTCCTCTGTCCATGGGATTCTTCAGGCAAGAATATGGAGTGGGTTGCCATTTTCTCCTCCAGGGGATCTTCTTGACCCAGAGATCAAATTTGAATCTCCTGCATCTCCTGTATTGGCAGACGGATTCTTTATCACTGAGCCACCCAGTAAACCTACATAGGATTTCATTTTGAGTTAATTCCCTTTGAAGATTTTAACCACTATTTTACATAGATTATGAAATAATGCATCCCAAGTTCCAAATATTGATACACAACATACATAAAAATGGACACTACCAATATCCATGAAAAAAATGCTCAACTACTTTCTATTTAGTTACAGAATACAGTGCCCATTTTCGTGGGAAATAAAGGGAAAGAAAAAAAAAAAACAGAATGAAAGGCATAACAATACTACCAGCTAAAATGAAATCAATTCTAGTTGTCCGCCCACAAATTACTTTTTTGCACATTTCAAATACGAGCTGATTTCTCCAGGGTTGCTTTCCCTTGCCCCAGTCTTAAATGTTTGTTCTGGCGATTCAAATTGATTTTACTCCCTTTATAGAACATTAAGTGTGTTGAAAAAGAAAAATGACTTTACTTTAACACAAAACAGAATTGCTACTAGGATCACAGGAGCCACGGCTGCCCTCCGCTGCCAAAGAGGACAAAGGCCAGGTATACCATAATTTCCCAATTATCTAGTGAATTCGATTTTGCATTTTTCCTCGAAATGAGCCCTCAACCAGTGAAATTTTAATAAAGATAATGCATGAATACAGAAGGTTTAGTTAGCAGAAATTCCTGCTGCTGCTGCTGCTGCTGCTGCTAAGTCGCTTCAGTCGTGTCCGACTCTGTGCGACCCCATAGACAGCAGCCCATCAGGCTCCCCCGTCCCTGGGATTTTCCAGGTAAGAGTACTGGAGTGGGTTGCCATTGCCTTCTCCGCAGAAATTCCTAGATGAGTGCAAACACAAAAACCATCCTCAGGATTCTTCACGGTGCATGCTCCTCCCTTCCAATTTTAAGAGCTAAGGATGTGCGGGAAATCAACGAGCATTACCTAGGTATATTTCAACAGGATCTCAATGAGGGTTTGACCCCTGGGCTAGGAAGTCACACATCCTATCCCTAGGCTTGGATGTTTCCAGGACCGGACGCACCTGCCGAAGCGCAGCAGCTGGAAGCGCCCAGGGCGCGCTCCCGGCTCACCAGCCCCAGCCCCAGCCCTGGCCGCCTCCTTACCGATGATGGGCTTCTTGGGGGTAGGCGCGGGAGGGGCGCTCAGACCGAGGCCCGTCGCCCCGCACAGAACCAGACCCAACACGCTCAGCAGGCGACCCAGTCTCGCCATTGCGCTCGCCGCCTCCCGCCGGCTTTCAAAGGC
>NW_011494775.1:255205-282686 GCF_000754665.1 Bison bison bison | reverse complement strand
AGAGGCCGCGCCTACCCCATCGCTCCGCGGCCGCCCGGACCCCTGGCCCCCAGCCCGCCCCGCGGCGTCTGCGGGGGCTCAGGAAAGTGCGGTGGGATCCGCGTACTCGAGCCCGCCCTTTCAGCTGTTTCCTCGACGTGACCTGAAGTCACCCGGAACTAACTGGGGCGCAGGGTCCCGCGGTCGAGTGGGGAGCGCTGGATTGCAGCCTGACCTGATTGGTAACCAGGCAGCGGGGGAGGCTGGCGAGAGGTTCTAGAAGTCGCCTGAGAACTTTGCGCCAAAGTCGTCTTGAGGAATGCTGGCGGCGGAGTTGGACACCCCCGCTTTCCATCAGGGATGGTTGGTTACTTGGGAGGTAGTTTCCGCATCCTGCCATTTGCGTGCAGGTCGAGGCTTCAGGACCAAACGAAGAGAAGATGAGGAAAGCCCGATAGATGTGAACACGCCCACGAGCATCGCCTCAGCTCAGAACTGGGTCAAGGAGGGGCCCACTCCTGGCATCACGACAAAAACAAGTCCAGGCCAGGCCCGCACACGGTGCCTCCTAACTTTAGCAGACTGTTCTCCAACAGGGCACAAAGGGTGACTTGGGTTCCTAATCACTAAAAGTTTTTTTGAGGTTTCTGTTTCAAATTTGAAAAGAGATTTAGAAACACTGAACTTGTTTTGGTGGGCTAGTAGATGAAAGGTAAGCTTTTTCTTTCTATGTGAAAACCAAAATATAAAGATATGGCTTATACTGGGAGTTCCCACCTATAAAGGTGAAAATCAGAATAGAAGAGTATTTGATAATCAACTCAAGGCCAAATATAGAGGATGCAAAGATTAATTGGGCAATGCCTTGTTTTTTCGTCTTAGAAGTTTGCAGTTTTGTAAGGAAAAGAGAGAACAGGATTTGTGAAGAGAATGTATTTCAAGAAGAGAGAATGCAATATGTCGTATGCTTTGTTAAGATAATAATGCTGCTCTGGAAGGGCGTGGTGAGCGATAAGCTGAATGGATGTGTTTGTGAAAGGCCCTACATATTTGGCTTGTTTTGAACTCAGATGAACAGATGAGGAAACTGTACCAGTATGAAGTTGTGAGCAATTGTCTGTCCACATAGGAAAAAAAGTATTACCTCTCATTATACACAAAAATAAACTCTAGGTGAGTAAAGATACAAACGTAAAAGGCAAACTGTTATACTTTGATGAGAAAATATAGGACTGTGTGTCCATGACGTTGATGGAATTTCAGAAAACATATTTCTAAAAAACGACATGTTAGTGGAAGAAATTGGTAGATTAAATGATGTTATAATTTTAAAACTTCTGTTTAACTAAATGAATTGAAGATAAGGCACACATTTGGAAGATATATTTACAAAATACAGAATTTCAAAGATGTTTATTTCTAGCATGTACAAAGAACTAAATGAACAAGAAAGAATAACAACCTAATAGAAAACTAGGAAAATAATATGAAAAGACAAAGGTTCACTAGTCATCAGGGAAATGCAGATTACAACAAGATAGTATGTCACATCCATCAGAATGACAGAAGTGTAAAAAAGTGTACCCTTGATAATAAGGGTGTAGAAAAACAAGAAGTCTCAACACTGCTGGTAGAATTGTAAAGTATTACAACTGTTTTTGGGAGCAATTAGGCAATATGTGGTAAAAGGGAAGGTGCACATAGTGTATAACACAGCGTTTTTTAGACTTAGTATTTGCCCTAGAGAAATGCCTGCATGTGTGAATAAATAAACATATACAAGTATGTTCTTTGTAGCATTCTCTTGTAATAGTGAAATATTAAGTGCAACTTAAATCATTATAAATAAAAGAATGAAAACATTGTATAATTAACTGATATTTAGAATGCATGAAAATTAATAAATTGGAGCTGGTTATCAACAGAGTTGGTGGTGCTAATGGTAAAGGACCCACCTGCCAATGTAGGAGCTGTAAGAGAGGAGGAGCAGGTTCGATCCCTAGGTCAAGATGATCCCCTGGAGGAGGAAATGGCAACCCACTGCATTATTCTTGCCTGGAGAATCCCATGGAGAGAGGAGCCTGGTGGGCTACAATCCATAATGTCACTAAGAGATGGACATGACTGAAGCAGCTTGGCATATGGCACATCAACAGAGTTAATTTTATACCAATAAGAAATAACAGATAAGTTATGCTGCTGGTGTCCAGAGACTTATGTCAACTGCCTAAACCAGAATCTGTCTACAGATCTTAAGAAAAACCATGAGATATACAAGGAGTTTAAAATAAAGTTACACATGATATATGCCTTTAACAATACTTGGAGATGGAGGGCACCACAAACATCAAATTAACAGAAAGACTGCTAAGTAGCAAACTCCAGCAAGTTTTCTCCACTGCTGCAAGACTCCGATGCTGAGAGCAGAGGATGCAAGGCTTCCTCTTTGAAAAGGAGGAAAGAGGAGCAAGTAATTTAGACAAAGCATAGGCAAAATCAAGCCCTGAAAGAAAATGTCAAACATGAAGTGCCAGGATACTGAGCACAGCCTAGGTCTTGGAAGGCTGTGTATGCCTGTGCTCAGGAGCTCAGTAGTGTCTGACTGTGCAGCCCTATGAACATGGCCCGCCAGGCTCCTCTGTCCATGAGGGTTCTCCAGACAAGAATAGTGGATCGAGTTGCCATTTCCTCCTCCAGGGGATCTTCCCCACCCAGGGATGGAACCTGTGTCTCCTGCAGCTCCTGCATTGGCAGGTGGGTTCTTTATGGCTGAAGCCCTACCCCTGGGAAGCCCTCTTAGAGGGTTAGTACTGGCTGTCAGGAAGGAGCCAGAGATGGCAACTTCAGGTAAGTATTGTTTCTGAGGACAAAACAGCTGCTTTGACAAGCGGGTAGTGTCCCTTCAAGAGAGGACAGTGAAGGGAAAGAAGGAGATAAAGGGGGAAATAAAGAGAAATAAGTCATGGCAATGACCCCACTTCACCCCCACATACACACAGTTGCCACCACTAAAACATCTGTTGAAGGAATTGTTAAGAAAAAGGAGAACATCCAAGACACCATAAAACCCAAGTGGATCAATCATGAAGAATGGGAATGAACCTGAGATAGCCTGAATCCTCAAATCTACAACCCAGCTCAAGACCTGATGGATTTACTAGGCTCTCGTGATACCTGACAAATCAAGGAAAGGAAGAGCTGTCGCTGATCTGAGATATTACCTACAGATGTTACTCTACAGCTAAACACAGTGTCCAACATAAAATATTATTTAAAATATGAAGGAACAGAAATATGTACTAGTAATCTAATAAGAAAGATTAAATAGACTCATAGATGACCCTGATCCTGGAGTTAGAAGAAAAGGCCTTTATTTCTTGAAATACAATTGATGTACAAGAGTATGTTAAGTGTGATCAAAGTGATTTGATATTTGCATACCTTAGGAAATGTTCACCACAATACATCTAGTAACCATCTGACTCCATACAAATTTATTACAATAAAATGTTATATATGACATCTCTATGTCTTATTTATTTTCTAAGTGGAGGTTTGTATCTCTTAGGAATGCAGGAGATGCAGGTTTGATCCCTGGGTTGGGAAGATTCCCTGGGTTGGGAAGATCCCCTGGAGGAGGAAATGGCAACCCACAGTATTCTTGCCTGGAGAATCCCATGGACAGAGGAGCCTGAGCAACTTAGCAAAAGTATTTCAGACATCACCTTACTAGTTTGCTGAGTTTGAGGTTTGTATGTTTGACCAGTTTTGTGAGCTGCTGGCTTGATTTAGGTGGGTAGCAAAACTATTACTTGCTCTAGGACTTCTGTGTTATTTCCGTAAGGGAAATATATTGATAATCTGAAATCATGATCTGGGCTGATAGTTTCCAAATCAAATTATCTGATGAAGTGATATACTCTGGCTTTTATCACTTAAGTTTTAACTTTTGAAAGTATGCATGGCTTAATTTTATGAAATTAATCTGTGGTCCCTTTAAGCATAACAACACCGGGGAAAGTGGTATTGAACTGAGCAGCGGTGGTGGAAGTGGGGGAACCAGTCTGCAATTGAAATTGAGGACAACTAGATGGATGATACTTTTTTCTTAAGCTTTTCTGTAAGGAAAAGCAGTTTTTGAAAAAGAATACCTAGTATTCTTATTTAAAAATGGACAACCAACAGCTATAGTTTGAGTGAAAAATCTTTATTTTGTTTTGAACAATATTCGAACAAACATTATCTTGCAGTTCAGTAACAATGAGCACATGTTAGTCTTTTAAAAGGCACTTCTGGTGCAATTACTGTAAAGTAATAGAGACAATTCAATAGTGATTTATCGTGCCACCTTATAAAACTGCTTGTTTATTTTACATTGTTGTAATGTTCCTCAGTGAATCACTGCATTCCATAAAAAATTCAAAATCCTATCATGAAATGTACTTCTGTTGATTGACTTAATTTAATTCTATTTACTGTTAATAACATCACCCATGAATAATATTTAAAAGACATTTAAAAATACTATCTATTGTGCTAAAGTAATCATTCCTTTATAGAGTCAGAAGAAAGTGGTTTAAGTTCCCAAAATGTGAATGAAGTGGAACTTTGTGATGTAAACCATGTAAGAATAAAAGTTGGGTAAACTAGAGCTTTTTGTTGTTGCTGTTATTTACACTTTTTAAGTGTTTTTATTCTGCTGTTATTTTTAATTAAACAGTTTTAAATTTATGATTTTATAAAGGTTTTATCATTTTTTAGAAAACAAGCATGATCTAATTTTTTTAACAAAAATTATAATGTACAGTTAGCTTCCCAATGCTAAATCACAAAGACGTTCTCTAAAGAACATTCATAATCATTTGATTTTTTACAGATGTATGTACAAAGAATCATAAGTACCAACTCATCTGATTAGAATAATTTTCTTATAAAGAAAAACAGCCTTTACATAGTCTTTCACAAAGCTAATATTGTATGATTAATGTTGAAACCCAACTAAGCTAAAACATGTTTAACAAATTTTGTATCCTGTGTTCTTTCATTAGGTTTAAAATAAAATTCAAAATTATACTGTAAAAATTGTCATAAATTGAAAGTTATATTGACATATCTTTCTCAATAAATGAAATATGCATTAACATAGCTACAGTACAAACAGCACATTTTAACTACTGATTTTTTTAAGTGAATATGAATTGTAGGATTTGGCTAGAATGTTCTGATAATATAGTAAAACCTAAATTATTTCATGCATAGTCTGAAAAGTTCCAGATGTAACTGACTGGTTTTACAATGTAAACATTTCCTTCCCCTTGTGTAGTCATGTTACTGTTTAGTTAAAAATAGAGTCCATGTATATGGCAACCAAATATTATTCCATCTCTGAATTTCTATGGAGTTAATTGTATCAACATGAATAATTTCATAGAGACCTGATGCAGCGTATAATAGTTTATTGCATATGGACTTCATTCAAAAGTTTCTATTGTGCAGATATGCTAAATAGAATTTCCCTGAGGTGAACTAGCTTGGTGGCCCGTGGAAATAACTATGTAAAACTGTACTCAGACTTCAATCTGAATTATAGTCTCATCTGACACACCTAAAAAAGTGTGAATAGATTTTTATAGTCAGTTGATTTGTGCTAATATTTCTCTTCAGTGGACTATGTATTCATTTATAATTAAACCTATATAACCAGAAAAGTTTTTAAAAATAAAACTGTAAACACAAATGTACACATGATGGTACTTCAGAGATAACTTTCTTTCAAATGCCAAAAAAGGAACCTCTTCTATGCTTTTAAGGTATACTAACATTTAATTACTTCTAAGGTAAAGAAAAGATACTTAAAAAGTAAAGAAGTTTCCCAAATACCCACGTTGCTCAAGTTAAAAGATTTTTACATTAAAAAAAAAAAATCAGAAAAGCATTAATTTAAAGATTCCCTTCCTTTCATTCATATAACCAGATAGGATCTCAGTCATGACTTTTTAATCAGGAAACCTTTCACATCAAGTAACTTCTTCTCCTTTAACCGTCTGTGAAATGCTGCTGAGATAATTTTCCGACTTCATTATAAAATTTGTCCACTCCTGACAGATGTCCTCTATGGAGTACTCTTCACCACCGTATTCCAGTGGAAGAATGTCTGGGAAATACTGGAGTAAGCTTTGCTTGTAGTTGTCCCCATGCATATGAATCTGAAACAGACAAAATGTTTTAGAAGATATGCCCTCTGCCTCCCAGTATAGCAGAGGCATTTCCAGCAGAAACTCAACATCATAAAACGAGGTATTCTCATCACATCTAAGACAGAAGAACATGTAGTATGTCGGGACAAATGATGTAGTATCTGCATCATTTGTCCCTCTGCTTATGAAGCCAATAATTTTACTTATGTTTAGACGGAAAAGGCAATGGCACCCCACTCCAGTACTTCTGCCTGGAAAATCCCATGGACGGAGGAGCCTGGTAGGCTGCAGTCCATGGGGTCGCTCAGAGTCGGACAGAACTGAGCGACTTCACTTTCACTTTTCAGGTTCATGCATTGGAGAAGGAAACCGCAACCCACTTCAGTGTTCTTGCCTGGAGAATCCCAGGGACGGGGGAGCCTGGTGGGCTGCTGTCTATGGGGTCGCACAGAGTCAGACACAACTGAAGCGACTTAGCAGCAGCAGCAGCAGCTGATGAAGCTGCTCATCTTACTATTTTCTTATATTTGCATCCTTATAACTATTCAGAATCTATAAAAAGATACTTTTTCTTTCAAAAGTAGATTTTTAAAACTAAATAAAATCATTTCATACATTCTATTTCCTATTAATGTATTGGTGATTCTTAGCAAAAGATCGAATATCCTGGAATGGTTCTGTAGATGATTAAAGTGTACTTCTTTTTATTAGTTCTTATCAGGGGGTTTCCCTGGTGGCTCAGTGGTAAAGAATCTACCTGTCAATGCAGGAGACACGGGTTTGATCTCTGGTCCACGAGGATGCCACATGCCAAGGAGCAACTAACCCTATGTGCCACAACTATTGAGCTGTGTTCCAGAGCCCAGGAGCCACAACTACTGAAGCCCCCACACCCTAGAGCCTGTGCTCTGCAGCAAGAGAAGCCACTGCAGTGAGAAGCCCATGCACCACAACTAGAGAGTAGCCCCTGCTCACCGCAACTAGAGACAAGCCTGCGCAGCGACAAAGGCCCAGCACAGCCAGAAATAAATAGTAAATAATTTTTGGAAATTATTTTATACCTTCTGTTCCCTACTAATGTATTGGTGATTCTTAGCAAAAGGTGGAATATCCTGAAATAGTTCTGTAGATGATAAAAGTGTATTTCTTTTTATTAGTTCTTATCAAAAGCATACATTTGAGCACACAACTAGGTATGTGGGGAATAATTTATGTGGTACAGTTGACAGATAGTCTTTGGCTAATAAATTAAGAGTAATTATGATGGTTGAGAACTTAAATTTTCAAACATTTTAAACTATATAAATTCATCATATAATGTCCTGAAGTTAAAGACTTGGAAACTTTGATTAAAAGCACATCTTGTTACAAATATATAAACAACCTTTACTTATCTGCTAGGGTTCATGTGTAAATTCAATCTTCTAATAAGCACCTGCTATGTGCTAGGGTTGACATTACTTTGCCAACAAAGGTCCGTCTAGTCAAGGCTATGGTTTTTCCTGTGGTCATGTATGGATGTGAGAGTTGGACTGTGAAGAAGGCTGAGCACTGAAGAACTGATGCTTTTGAACTGTGGTGTTGGAGAAGACTCTTGAGAGTCCCTTGGACTGCAAGGAGATCCAACCTGTCCATTCTGAAGGAGATCAGCCCTGGGATTTCTTTGGAGGGAATGATGCTGAAGCTGAAACTCCAGTACTTTGGCTACCTCATGCGAAGAGCTGACTCATTGGAAAAGACTCTGATGCTGGGAGGGATTGGGGGCAGGAGGAGAAGGGGACGACAGAGGATGAGATGGCTGGATGGCATCACTGACTCGATGGACGTGAGTCTGAGTGAACTCCGGGAGTTTGTGATGGACAGAGAGGCCTGGCGTGCTGCGATTCATGGGGGTCGCAAAGAGTTGGACAGGACTGAGCGACTGGACTGAACTGAACTGAACTGATGTGCTAGGGTTGAGGCTTCCCTGGTGGCTCAGATGGTAAAGAATCTGCCTGCGATATGGGAAACCTGGATTCGATCCCTGGATCGGGAAGTTCCCCTCAAGAAGGCAATGGCTCTCCACTCCAGTGTTCTTGCCTGGCAAATTTCATGGACAGAAGGGCCTGGCGGGCTACAGTCCAGGGGGGTCGCAAAGAGTCGGAAATGACTGAGCAACTAAGACTTCCACTTTCACTTCATGTGCTAGGATACAAAGACTGAAAGAGGAATGAAACAAGTTTCTTGTACTCAGGAACCTCACAGTCCCAATTCTTGATTTTTTCAGAAATGTTTAATTCAAAAATTCTATCACTTCAAGAAAGAGGAAATAAGATCATTCACAGAGTATTGCCAAAACATTTAAAGGGAGAAAGTGGCAAGATTTGGTCTTCCTCACCCTCCTCATGTTGGCAAATCTGTTTCATGTCAATTAACTTCCACTGAAATGCTCCACTTAACTTCTCAATTTAAAATTTTTCTTCTTTTCTTGCTCATGTTCTTCTGTTTATTAGGTTCAATTTATTGCTATATCTTGGGGTTTTTGTGATCCAAAATATAACTCAAAATAGAAATACTTATTTTTATGTCTTTCAGAGTTCTACAGAGATGGCCAGCTATTATCAAACTATATTGAAGAGAGGAAAAAATGAACAAAAAATTGACTTTTATAAAAATGAAAGAATAGGGGTGGTTCCTCTTAAAGACAGACAGAAATACCTACTGGAAAACCTCAAATGAAGCTCTATGGTCATAATTTTCTGAGAAGATGCAAGATAATACATTTTCAGAATCTGAAAGAATATACTTTCTAAAATTCCAAATATGTTATTACTCACATTATCAGTACTTATATTTAAGTAATTTTTGAGATTTAAATCGTCAAAGCCTTTAAAACCTGTTTGTGTCCTTGCATTAGATGTTGCCAACATTTGTCTAAATATTATGCTCTAAAAAGTATCCTTTAAGGGAATTCCTTGGAAAGATCCAGTGGTTAGACTCTGAACTTCCACTGGAGAAGGCACAGGTTTGATCTCTTGTGGGAGAACTAAGATCCCACAAGCCATGTGGCATGGCTAAACAAAAAAAAAATTATCCTTTACAGATTCATGCAGAAGAATGGTTGCCATTTTGGGGAACTCAGATTCTATTGTGAACACTTGAAAAATTCCAAGTGATACCACCTGAGCTAAGACTCCACAAGATAGGTAATAAAACATCAAATCTCTTTGCTTTAACTAACATGACATTAAGTCACACACTTTGGGTACTGTGGTTTTCAGTTACACATGTCTAATATAAGTACATTTATTATTTACATAAATAATACATTCACATGGCTAGAAATCAAAACAAGATAAAAGACAGCAAGACAGTGTCTTGCTCCCAACCCTAACCTCATCCACTCCATCCATAACTCGCTTCTGTTCTATACTGAGTAAACAATTTGGTTGTTGTATATCCTTTTTGAGGATAACTTTTATGCAAATAAAACTATAGTTTCTGATGTCTTCCCTTTTTATACAAAAGGTAGTATAACATAAACATTATTCTGCATGGTCTTATTTCACTTCCCAATACATCCTGCAAGTCGTACTGTGTTCCATTGTGTGGATGTATCATAGCTTATTTAACCAGTTCCCTCATGATACACTTGATAGTTTCCAATCTTTTGCTACAATGAATTGTATATATAATTTTGTTTATGAGCAGGTATTTGTTGTTGTTTTATTGCTAAGTAGTGTCTGACTCTGCAACCTCATGAACTGTAGTCCACCAGGCTCCTCTGTCCATGGGATTTCCCAGGCAAGAATACTGGAATGTGTTGCCCTGCCCTCCTCCAGGGGATCTTCCTGACCCAGGTATCATACCAGTGTCTGTTGCATTAGCCTGTGAATTCTTTACCATCTGAGCCACTAGGGAAGCCCCATGAGTATATCTTTGGAAAAAAATCTCAGAAATGTGAAGGTTGTAATTTTTATAACTATGGCCACACTTCCCTCTATAGGGAATATATCATTTTGCAGTCTCACCAACCATGTATGGGAGATCCAGTATTTGATTTTAATTAAAAAGAAATTTTTATTTATAAAAGTAGTTGGATTATTAAATATTCAAAACACTTGGATAATGCTCTGTGTGTGTCAGGGGAAGGGTGGTAATAAGAGAGCTATTCTTAAATTTTAAAAGGAGTGGAACATATAATACAGAAGAATTGTGATTTGAAAATGTTTTACTCACCCGTTCCTTAATTTTTTCAGTCAGAAATGGTTTAATCATGGAAAAGACAGCATGGAAAATTATTGGCTCATTTATCAAATGGATACCACGAACTTTTAATGGAAAGGAATCCTTTTGAAAATAAAGAAAATGTCTTATTAATAACAAAACATAAATCAATATGTGATCCTATCAACAAACCCCTTTTTTGAACACTTGCTAAATGTACAGCAATACCTAAAGTGTGATTTAATTTTCAAAATTATGCCATCAACACAATAGCCTAATTTATAGTTTGCTGTCCCTAGAGTAAGAAAAGTTTTCACCATGTAACTTAGGCAAAGTATTTAAAGAAATACATGCATATTTCATAAATAAGACACAGAACATGTCTCCCCCAATCACATATAAATGTGCTTTTGAAAAATCAGTGAGTCGCTTGTATATTTATATTTAACTTTTCCCTTCAAATTTTTATTTTGAGGAAAAAAAACTTTCATAAAAGTTTCCTTCAAAAGAAAAAGTACAATAAACAAACACTTAAACTTTTTTTTTCACTTTTAAACTTTTGACACAGGTATAAGTCTTTCATATCAAAGTAATATCAGCTTTTTTCTAAGGTTACAAAGTTAAGAATTGACAGAAAAACATTATCAGCAGTTTCCCTAACCAAAGATGTGTTGTTAATTTTTTCCTGCCAAGGTTCTTTTATGCAAAATTCTTTTCTTTTTTTTTTTTCAACACACAGCTTTTAGAGATGTGTTACCAAATTGTCACTTTTCCTTTCAGGTTCTTTCTATGAATAATTTTATTTTAAACATAATTTCCATTACGCTCTCTAAATAATTTACACCCTGTTTTGTTTCACAGACATAACACAATTTTTGTAAACATAGTGGGTTTTAAATATTGAAGCTATAATCTGTCAAGTGGCTGTATCATCGTCCAAGTAACCCTTTTCCTATTTCTGGATAAATAAGCTGTTTCTAATTTTCTTCTCGGAGAAGGCACTGGCACTCCACTTCAGTACTCTTGCCTGGAAAATCCCATGGACAGAGGAGCCTGGTAGGCTGCAGTCCATGGGGTCGCGAAGAGTCGGACACGACTGAGCGACTTCCCTTTCACTTTTCACTTTCATGCTTTGGAGAAGGAAATGGCAACCCACTTCAGTGTTCTTGCCTGGAGAATCCCAGGGACGGGGAAGCCTGGTGAGCTGCCGTCTATGGGGTCACACAGAGTCAGACACGACTGAAGTGACTTAGCAGTAGCAGCAGCATGTCACCTCTCTGACATAGTAAAATAATGTGTAAAATGGAAAAAAATAGTCATATGTCATAAGCTTTTGGTGTAGCCATTAAACGGTAATGCATTTAAAACATTCAGTAAAGTATCCAGCACAGAGTAAACCATCATTATTATACACAAAGTCTTTGCTATATTTAAGATTATTCCTTGGCTAGATTTCCACAGTAGGATTACTGGGTCAAAGATGATGGCCATTTTTAAGACTTATTTTCTGGAATGAACTGTTCAATCTATACCAACCAAACCTATATGACACTTTGTTGTATATTATCATTGTTATCAATATTATTTTTTGAGTCAATTTTTAATTTAGGAACAAAATTTTAATGACAGATAAAGTCATCACATTCTTGTTTAAATGTATGAATTCTGTGGTTTGAAATTTTGAACATATTTTCAGTTTGTTGCAACATTCTTTCTTTTTGAAATAATAATTTTACTTCCTCTTACCATTATTGAATTCTATGTATCTCTTCTAAAATTTTATTTAATTTTCTAATAAATGTACTTATGTGTGTGATTGTGCTCAGTCGCTCAGTCTTGTCTGACTCTTTGCAGCCCCATGGACTATAGGTCACCAGGTTCCTCCGTCCATGGGATTTCCCAGGTAAGAATATTGGAGTAGGGAACCACTTCCTACTCCAGGGGATCTTCCTGATGCAGGAATTGAACCCGAGTCTCTTGGCAGAAAGAGACTTTACCACTAGCATCACCTGGGAAGCCCAATAAATGGAGTGGATTGCCATGCCCTCCTCCAGGAGATCTTGCCAACCCAGGGATCAAACCCAGGTCTCCTGCATTATTGTCTGAGCCACCAGTGAAGCTCAAGAATACTGGAGTGGGTAGCCTATCCCTTCTTCAGGGATCTTTCTGACCCAGGAGTCAAACAAGGGTCTCCTCCATTGCAAGCAGATTCCTTACCAGCTGAGGTACCAAGGAAGCCCAATAAATATACTATCCCGTCTCTTTAACACACAACTAAATTTATATTTAATATTTGGAAGCATTATCCTGAAGACAGTACCTTGGACAGCAAGGAGATCAAACCAGTCAATCCTAAAGGAAATCAACCCGAATATTCATTGATTCATCACTGATACTGAAGCTGAAGTTCCAATACTTTGGCCACCTGATGTGAAGAGCTGACTCATTTGAAAAGACCCTGATGCTGGGAAAGACTGAAGATGGGAGAAGGGGATGACAGAGGATGGGATGGTTGGACGGCATCACCGACTCAATGGACATGAGTTTGAGCAAACTCCAGGAGACAGTGAAGACAGGAAAGCCTGGTGTGCTTGCAGTTCATGAAGTCACACGAGTGAGCGATGGAACGAAAACAATCCTGAATAGACTACACACTTACTGTGAGAACAGCAGCAATCTTCTTGGCTACAGAGGGGGTAATTTGAAAGGCATGAGCAAACTGCCAGCCTTCCAAATCAAAGACAGCCTTGATTCCATTTCGCTGTGTCTCTACCTCCTGGACAATAAGCTCCGACGTGATGAGACTCACACGAAATGCATCATAAGCTGTGAAAACTTTTGGGTCCCAGTGTGCTGAAAAAAAAAAATGTAAAAACTTATATCTCAGTACTGTGTGAAGAATAAAGGATCAGAAAGATTTACAGAAGGAAATGGATTCTTTTTAGATTTCAAGATCAATAGAAATAATACATATATGAAGATCATGAATAGAATAACAGATCAAATTGGTGGTCCAAGAACATGAGCCTGATTTTCCCTCCCTCCCTCAAATCGCTAGTAAAAAACAGATTCTTTCAACTTCCCTGGTGGTCCAGTGGTTAGGACTTTGCCTTCCAGTGTAGCAGGGGAGGGTTTGACCCCTGGGAGCTAAGATCCCACATGCGTTGGGGTCCAAAAGCCAAAACATAAAACAGAAACCATATTGTAACAAATTCAATAAAGACGTTTTTAAAAAAAAAGTGAAAGTGTTAGTCACTCAGTTGTGTCCTACTTTTTTGTGACCCCCATGGACTATAGTCCACCAGGCGCCTCTGTCCATGAGATTCTCCAGGCAAGAATATTGGAGAGGGTTGCCGTTCCCTTCACCAGGAGCTCTTCCTGACCTAGGGATCACACATGTGTCTCCTTGTCCACATTAAAAAAAAGAAGAAGAAGAACAGATTCCTAAGGGCATGGGGAAAATAAAAGAATGAATGCAGGCTGTGTCTGATGGCCAGATGAAACTACAGCACAAAATATGCAGGACGGAGCTGTGGCTGAAGGTGGGAATGCCTCTGGATATGCTCCACATTCAAAGGTATTGAAAACGGGAAAAGCAAGGCTCTGGATTACCAAGAGTAGCCAGGGTCCTATGGTAACCACAGAGGTTGTTGCTAAGGGAAATGCGTGAGACAGGCAGGTAGATTCTCTCTGACACCCCTCCATGATGAGCAGCGTGTAGCGGTCATGTCCACATAGGCTAGAACAGTGAGTGTGGTCTTGGAAAGTCAAGTCAAGAAGCACTAGGGTAGCCACCCAGGAAAAACAAGGAATACCTGTGCTAAGGAGTTGCTGAATTCTTATCCTCTCCCCTCCCCCACTAGTCCTGGGGGAGGCCATGGTGGGCAAAAGTGACAGTAATGGATAGGCAAGCAGGCGATCTATTAAAAAGATATGCAACCACTACGAATTATAACATTTTTAAAAACACTGACACACAAAAGAAGAAAGGATCCAATTCAATAGACAAAGGCATTACAATAGAAGGAGACAGCTAATAAAACAAGAAAAGGTAAAGGAAACAAAATAGTTTCAGTGGGGAAAAATAAAGATACTGTAGGCTATTACTGTGTGTGTGTTAGTCACTCAGTCATGTCCGACTCTGCGACCCCATGGACTGTAGCCCGCCAGGCTCCTCTGTCCATGGGATTCTCCAGGCAAGAATACTGGAGTGGGTTGCCATGCCCTCCTCTAGGGGATCTTCCTGACCCAGGGATCATACTTGGCTCTCTTGCATTGCAGGCAGATTCTTTACTGTCAGAGCCACCAGGGAAGCCCTAGGCTATTACTATGAGAAGAGGCTATTATGAAAAAGAATCAATTGAGTTCTTGGAAATAAAATGACAATTTGAGCAAATCTCTGTTAATAGGACAAATGTCAGAAAACACACAGCCAACAAGTGAATAAAGGTCTGGAATATCGAGCTGAGGAATTCTCTCAGTTTTAGCATAGGAGAGCCAGAAGTCAATATGTATGAATAAAAAGGTACGAGATGGGCAGCTAGATACAGAAGTTTCAAAATCCAACTCATCAGAGTTCTGGAAGACAAAAAACACAGATAATAGGCAACAGAGGGGAAAGGAAAATTCTTCCAAAGCTGGAAAAAGATGCAAATCTTCAGATTAAAAGTTTCATGCAATACCTAACAAGATGAAGGGAGGGAAAAGATTTATGACTAAAGAAAGGTAAAATTCTAAAAATACCAAAGTTTCTGGCTTGGACAATCGGGTAGAATGGTGGTACCATTTGTTGTGTTTGGGGAAGGAAAGATTATAGGTAGTTTTGAACACATTAAAATCGTGCTGGTGAAATGTCCAGGCGGGTACAGTTGAGACAGGGAACTGGTTGTCTGGAGCTTTGAGAAACAAAGAGAGGATGGGCTGAAGATACAAATCTCAGGGATTTTGTGGTTATATCTAGGCCTATGGCAGTGATTATTGTGGACTTAACGGTTCTCTCTGTTGTAGTACAGAGATATATAGCTAAGAAGAGGAAGCTGGGGCCAATGTCTAAAAGAATTTCAGAATTTGAAGTAGAATATGTAGTGCCAGTGAAGGAGACTAAGAATAGTCAGTTAAGTTGGGAGAAAACACCAGGAGACTGTGGTATCAGAGAGGAAGAGGTTTGCTGTGAAAAGATGATCACTGATGATTTGCTCAGGTCATTTCAGCAGAAAGATGGGAGTGGAACTAGTCCAGGGGATGTTGAGAGGAGCTATGAGAAAATGTGAGTGGTGAACATGACTAACTTAAAAAGTGTGGCTGAGAATGGGAAGTGTGGGGAGGTGGCTGGGTTGGAGGCCAAAGGGTCTCATGGGATTGAGGAGGGAATTTTGGCTGACCCTAACAGATTTAGATGTTAATGGGTAGTGTATAATAGCATGGAAAATTATGAAGACAAAGAAACAGAAGCAATAATCAGAGGTATTCCTAGGAAGGCACAATGGGATTGCTCTTTGTTTTTTACAACTTTATTTATTTATTTATTTGGCTATGCTGAGTCTTTGTTGCTGCTTGGGCTTTTCTGTACTTGTGGTGAGCAGGGGCTGCTCTCTAGTTGTGTTGTGTGGGCTTCTCGCTATGGTGGCTTCTCTTGTTGCTGAGCACAGGCTCTAGAACCTTCGGGATTCAGTAACTGGGACACCACTTAAGCTCAGTAGTTGCATCTCCCGGGCTTAGGAGCACAGGTTCAGTAGTTGTGGCACATGGACTCAGTTGCTCCAAGGCATGTAGAATCTTCCCAGACCAGGGATCAAAACCCTGTCTCCTGAATTAGCAGGCAGATTCTTTACCACTGAGCCACCAAGAGAGCCCTGCTTAATGACTTAATGACCTAATGACTAAGCAACAACAACAAAACCCAAGTTAAAAGTTAAAAAGCTAAACTCTTAAATATAAACTCATGGAAGCTTCTGATATGGCAGTCAAGAAAAATAGAAAAGAGGAGAAGTGTGTGACTTACCAATTCTATAAATCAGAACTTTGCTGCCGGTGGGGTCTCGGGCTCTCAGGACACCGACATAGCCTGACTTCAGGAGGCCAAGGATGCTTCTAGGGTGGAGATCTGCACTTATTTCTGGACATTCTGCTCTCCACTTAAAGTAGTTTTTCAGTAACTAAAAAATAAAATAAAAATTGTTTACAGATAGCACACCTGGTAAGCCTTTTATAAGAGTGATAGGAAAGTCTTGGCATCATGTAGGGCCCTTGCCAAGCTAATAGAACTCTAGATCACAAAATCCATTATGATAGGATTTTAACCTGGGGTATCTATTTAGCTGCAAAAACGAAAAGCACTCTTCATCCAAAATATTGGGTGATAGGAATTAGTCACAAACTCAAAGGAGAGGAATTTTTATTTGTCTCCTATGGTAAAGAGACTCCCAATGACAGCTGTCAACAATGCCTTCCTTCAGGGACTTCCCTTGTGGTCCACTGGTTAAGACTCCCTGCTTCCAGTGCAGGGGGCTCGGGTTTGAACCCTGGTAGGGAACTGATCTCACAAGCTGCATGGTACAGTCAAAAATAAATAAATAAATATTTTAAAATGCCCTCCATCCAGTGTACATATGTCCCAATTCCACCAGGTGGTGGAGTCCAGTGATTCCTTCCTCTCGAAGCTGAGCTGGCCTCTCATCTCCCTTTGACAGAAGTGACACTGTGCTAGGGTAAGAAGCCTCTTTTTTTGCTTTTTGGGATCCAGATACTAGGTGCGTGCTAAGTCACTTTAGTCATGCCCAACTCTTTGCAACCCCATGGACTGTAGCCTGCCAGGCTCTTCTGTCCATGGGATTTCCTAGGCAAGGAGTGGGTTGCCATTTGCACCTCCAGGGAATCTTCCTGACCCAGGGATCAAACCAGAGTCTGCTGCATCTGTCTCTTTCATTGTGGTGGGGGTGGCAGGGACAGGGTGTTTTTACCACTACTGCCACCTGGGATGTCCATGGTAGAGAATATTTACCTCAAATTACACTTTTAAAATGTACTATATTTCAATAGATCTCTTTATGATTTTCAGTTTTTCTAAAATGACAATATATTTGTGTTGAGTTTAAAGAGATCTATTAGCAATGTAGAATCAAAGTTCAGATCATAAGACAGGACAAATTTTGCTTTTGAGTCATTGGAATAAACATGATAACTGTATTCACAAAGTAGCAATGATCTGAAGGAGAACCTACAAGTTTAAAAAACCAAGCCTTGGGGGGAATGTAAATGGCTGGGAATGGCTGGAGGAAAAGAGAATCTGGTTGCACCACAGGAGAACTGGTGTCATGATGCACAGACAGGAGGGAAACAGCATCTGTTTTGCTCTGCTTCTCTGTTTCCCTCTTTCTTTCTCTCACTCTGTCAAGTTTGTATGTAATAAACTTGCCTTAATGTTACTAAGAATTAAATGCAACAGAGAGGTTAGAAAGGAAAAAAGTCAGTAAATTTGCCAACAAAGAAATAATTGGTGACCTAAAAAGAAGTTTCCAAATGCAGCAAGAACAAAAGACACATTGTAGGTCCTAATGCATTCATTCTATGCACCAGATGAATTTCTCTTCCTCCTCCTGTCTTAGTGGGCATGGGAATAAGTGTTAATAGCATCTTCAATGCTCATCACTTTTTTGATACTTCCCTCGGATGTAAAAACAGTTCTTTAAACTTTGACTCAAGCAAAACACCAGAAGCACTGTAGGAGCTCCAATAAAGAAATAACAATTTGAACTTCCCTGGTGGCGCAGTGGATAGGAATCCACCTGCCAATGCAGGGGACACAGGTTCGATCCCTGGTCTGGGGAGATTCTGCATGCTGTGGAGCAACTAAGCCCAAGAGCCACAACTACTGAGCCCTCGTGCTGCAAATACTGAAGCCCGTGCACCAGAGCCCATGCTCCACAAGAGAAAGCACCTCGAAGAGAAGCCCATGCCCCACAAAGAAGAGTAGGCCTCACCTACAACAACTAGAGAAAGCCCACATGTAGCAACAAAGATGCAGCAAAGCCAAAAATAAAGTAATACTTTTTTTAAAAGAGATGTTTATTTTCCCATGGAATAATAAAAAAAATATAGCTTTATTAAAAGCGTTCTTTTAAGTAAGAGAGGTGGGTTCTTCAGCTCATTGATCTCTGCAGAATGCTGGGCACTCAGGAAATAGGTACATGTATTGAGTGAAAGAATAAATAAATATATGATTAAACCAGATGTGTTGGAAGATGTACAAATCACCCTCATCCTTTTGACACTTAATTTTTGCAAACTGACAGCTCTACACCTGGATCTTTGATTATTACCTTTTCACTGATAAATTCAAAGGTCCAGCTTACATAAATAAATTACATAAAATTATGTAAACTGCTACTCAGCAATTATCCAACAAACCACATAAAGTCTACAGCAACAAAAAAAAACCCAGCTGCAAGTGAATATTTATTCCCCAAAGGTGCCTGTTTTGTACCACCATTAGCAATAAATAAGTTTAAAAGTTACAGCTTATCTTAACCATGCTTCATAACAGAGTACATACTTTCAAATAAAGTTACAACCATCTTTGTGCCACTTTTCTAGCATTTAATAGTATCATTTCAATTCTTGCTCATGACCATTCTGAGAGGTAACTATGGTTACCCCATTTTGTGGGTTCAGTTCAGTTCAGTCGCTCAGTCGTGTCTGACTCTTTGCGACCCCATGAATCGCAGCACACCAGGCTTCCCTGTCCATCACCAACTCCCAGAGTTCACTCAGACTCACGTCCAAGTTTGAAGAAATTACACATTAATGGGAGGGCAGTAACTATCAGGAGCAGAGTGGAGACTGAAACTGACTCTTGTAAGGTAAACTTTACAAAAGAAGCTGTATTTAGGGGGCGGCCCTAAGACGGCAGAGGAATAGGACTGGGAGACCACTTTCTCCCCCACAAATTCGTTGAAAGATCATTTGAATACTGAGTAAATTCCACAAAACAACTTCTGAATGCTGGCGGAGGACACCAGGCACCCAGAAAGGCAGCCCATTATCTTTGAAAGGAGGTAGGACAAAATATAAAAGATAAAAAGAGAGACAAAAGAATTAGGGACAGAGACCCATCCCAGGGAGGGAGTCATGAAAGAGAAGAAGTTTCCAAACACCAGGAAACCCTCTCACTGGCGGGTCTGTGGGGAGTTTTGGAATTTCAGAGAGAAACATAACTGGGAGGAGAAAATAAATAAATAAAACCCACAGATTACACACCTAACCACAACTCCCAGAGTAGAAGTAGCCCAGATGCTCGCGTCAGCCACCAGCAAGTGGGGGCTGGACAGGGAGGCACGGGCTGCATTGCTTAGAGTAAGGACTGGGTCTGAATGCCCTGAGGACAATCTGAGGGAGCTAACTGCGATAGCAATCCAAACTGTGGGATAGCCAGAGAGAGAGAAAAAGAAAGAGAGAGAGAGAGAAGCTTCCCGAAAAAAGCTCTAACCTAAGGCACTGCTGGGCCCACTCACAGAACAAAGGACTGAACGAATACCAGAGGAGAGCTAGCCGGCTGTGGACTGGCCCATCCTCGCCGGAAGGCAGAGAGGCAGGCAAGCGACAGCCAGAGCCAGAAGGCAAGGGGCGATCTCGGCCCCAGAGATGGCATCCTCTAGCAAACTGTGAGCAGGCTCCCAAGTTGCTAACCAAGTCTTCCTGGGCTCCCGGACGGTGGACATCTGCCAGGAGGGTCACAGCCAGAGATCAGCTCCCCAGAGGAGACATATGGCACACCTGAGACGGCGCTCCCACTGCATACTCAGGAAACCGAGCGGTTGGCATGGGGGAGGTGACAAGATGCACCGCCCACCTGGGGAGCGTGCGCTCGCCAAGCACCTGGTCACCTGAGCTGCTCGAACCTGGGAAGGGCACAAAACCCAGGCCCGACTGAGTCTGTGCCTTTATGGAGTACCCAAGAACCTGAACCTGAGCAGCTTAGACCTGGGAAGTACACGCAACCCAGAGCCCACTTTAGACAATTCCCTTGCAGAGCAACCTGGAGCCTGAGCAGTACAGACAGGGAAAGCCCACACTGGGAGTGGGCACAAACGCAGTGTGGCCCAGACACTGCAAGCACTCCCCACACACACCAGTGATATTTGCAGTGTTCCTCCCTCCCCACAGCACAACTGAACAAGTGAGCCTAAATAAGTGACCACCTTCGCCCCCTTGTGTCAGGGTGGAAATTAGACATTGAAGAGATTTGCTAACAGAAGCCAAAATAAACAGAGAGAACCACTTCAGAAGGGACAGGTGTGACAGACTAAAACCGTGTAGTTAGCACAGACTACATTGGAAGGGGCATATAGACCTCAAGAAGAAGTATAAGCTGGAACAAGGAACTATCTGAAACTGAACTGATCCCACACTGCCGGCAACAGCACCAGAAAAATTCCTAGATATATTTTACTATTATCATTTTTTAAACTTTTTATATTTTTAAGTCTTTCATTACTCCTTTAATTTTCATTTTAAAGCAAATTTCATATATATTTTTTATAATTTTTGTGATTTTTTTTTAATATTGTATTTTTGAGACTTTAACCTCTACTCTTGATTTTTAATTTTTGCTTTTTGGTATTTGTTATCAATTTTGAACCTTTAAGAATCAAATCTTCAGTACCCATTTTTACTTTGGAGTGTGATTACTGGCCTGATTGCCCTCTCCCCCTTTTGACTCTCCGTTTTTGCCCCCAAATCGCCTCTATCTCCTCCCTTCCGCTTC
Source organism: Bison bison bison (assembly GCF_000754665.1). NCBI lineage: Eukaryota > Metazoa > Chordata > Mammalia > Artiodactyla > Bovidae > Bison > Bison bison. Next base: position 261,542 of record NW_011494775.1, on the reverse strand, counting down.
TCTTCTCTACCTAACTCTGTGAATCTCTTTGGGTATTCCAGGCTGTGGAGAACACTTAGGGAACTGATTACTGGCTGGATCTGTCTCTCTCCTTTGGATTCTCCTTTTTATCCTCCTGGCCACCTCTGTCTCCTTCCACCCTCTTCTTTTCTCTGTATAACTCTGTGAACATCTCTGAGGGATCCAGACTGTGGAGAGCATATAAGGAAATTATTACTGGCTAGCTTGCTCTCTCCCCTTTTGACTCCACTTCTTCTCCTCCTGGTCACATCTATCTCCCTCCTCCCTCTTCTCTTCTCCATGTAACTCTGTGACCCTCTCTGGGTGTCCCTCACTGTGGACAATCTTTTCTCCATTAACCTAGATGTTTTATCATTGGTGCTGTGTGGATGGAGAAGTCTTGAGGCTACTGTAAAAATAAGACTGAACCAGAGGCAGGAGGCTTAAATCCAAAACTTGAGAACACCAGAAAACTCCTGACTCCAGGGAACATTAATCGACAAGAGCTGATCCAAAAGCCTCCATACCTACATTGAAACCAAGCTCTACCCAAGAGCCAACAAGTTCCAGAGCAAGACATACCACACTAGTTCTCCAGCAACACAGGAACATAGCCCTTAGCATTAATATACAGGCTGCCCAAAGTCACACCAAACCCATAGACACCTCAAAACTCACTACTGGACACTTCATTGCACTCCAGAGAGAAGAGATCCAGCTCCATCCACCAGAACACTGATGCAAAATTCCTACCAGGAAACCTTGACAAACCACTTGTCCAACCCCACCCACAGGGAGGAACCTTCACAATAAAGAGGAACCACAAACTTCCAGCATACAGAAAGGCCACCCCAAACACAGAAATCCAAACAAGATGAAAAGGCAGAGAAAAATTCAGCAGGTAAAGGAACATGATAAACTCCCACCAAACCAAAGAAAAGAGGAAGAGATAGGGAGTCTACCTGAAAAAGAATTCAGAATAATGATAGTAAAAATGATCCAAAATCTTGAAAACAAAATGGAGTTACAGATAAATAGTCTGGAGACAAGGATTGAGAAGATGCAAGAACAGTTTAACAAGGACCTAGAAGAAATAAAAAAGAGTCAATATATAGTGAATAATGCAATAACTGAGATCAAAAACACTCTGGAGGGAACCAACAGTAGAATAACTGAGGCAGAAGATAGGATAAGTGAGGTGGAAGATATAAAGGTGGAAATAAATGAAGCAGAGAGGAAAAAAAGATTTAAAAGAAATCAGGACAACCTCAGAGACCTCTGGGGCAATGTCAAACCCCCCAACATTTGAATCATAGGAGTCCCAGAAGAAGAAGACAAAAAGAAAGGCCATGAGAAAATACTTGAGGAGATAATAGTTGAAAACTTCCCTATAATGGGGAAGGAAATAGCCACCCAAGTCCAAGAAACCCAGAGAGTCCCAAACAGGATAAACCTAAGGTGAAACATCCCAAGACACATATTCATCAAACTAATGAAGATCAAACACAAAGAACAAATATCAAAAGCAGAAAGGGAAAAACAACAAATAACACACATGGGGATTCCCATAAGGATAACAGCTGATCTTTCAATAGAAATTCTTCAGGGCAGAAGGGAATGGCAGGGCATACTTAAAGTGATGAAAGAGAAAAACCTACAACCCAGATTACTGTACCCAGCAAAGATCTCATTCAAATATGAAAGAGAAATCAAAAGCTTTACAGACAAGCAAAAGCTGAGAGAATTCAGCACCACCAAACCAGCTCTTCAACAAATGCTAAAGGATCTTCTCTAGACAGGAAACACAGAAAAGGTGTATAAACTCGAACCCAAAACAACAAAGTAAATGGCAACAGGATCATAGTTATCAATAATTACCTTAAATGTAAATGGGTTGAATGCTCCAACTAAAAGACAAAGACTGGCTAAATGGACACAAAAACAAGACCCTATATATGCTGTCTATAAGACATCCACCTCAAAATAAGGGACACATACAGACTGAAAGTGAAGGGCTGGAAAAAAGATATTTCACTCAAATAGAGACCAAAAGAAAGCAGAACTGGCAATACTCATATCAGATAAAATAGACTTTGAAATAAAGGCTGTGAAAAGAGACAAAGAAGGACACTACATAATGATCAAACGATCAATCCAAGAAGAAGATACAATTATAAACATATATGCATCCAACACAGAAGCGCTGAAATATGTAAGACAAATGCTAACAAGTATGAAAGGGGAAATTAACAGTAACACAATAATAGTGGGAGACTTTAATACCCCACTCACACCTATGGATAGATCAACTAAACAGAAAATAAGCAAGGAAACACAAACTTTAAATGATACAATGGACCACTTCGACCTAATTGGTATCTATAGGACATTTCACCCCAAAACAATGAGTTTCACCTTTTTCTCAAGTGCACATGGAACCTTCTCCAGGATAGATCACATCCTGGGCCATAAATCTAGCCTTGGTAAATTCAAAAAAATTGAAATCGTTCCAAGCATCTTTACTGATCACAATGCAGTAAGATTAGATGTAAACTACTGGGGGTGGGGGGTGGCAGAAACTATTAAAAATAGAAGCATATGGAAGCTAAACAACACGCATCTGAATAACCAACAAATCACGAAAGAAATCAAAAAAGAAATCAAAATATGCATGGAAATGAATTAAAATGAAAACACAACAACCCAAAACCTATGGGACTCAGTAAAAGCAGTGCTAAGGGGAAGCTTCATAGCAATACAAGCTTACCTCAAGAAACAAGAAAAAAATCAAATAAATAACCTAACTGTACACCTAAAGCAACTGGAAAAGGAAGAAAAGAAGAACACCAGGGTTAGTAGAAGGAAAGATATCATAAAAGTTAGGGCAGAAATAAATGAAAAAGAAACAAAGGAGACCACAGCAAAAATCAACAAAGCTAAAAGCTGGTTCTTTGAGAAGATAAATAAAATAGACAAACCATTAACCAGAGTCATCAAGAAAAAAAGGGAGAAGAATCAAATTAACAAAATCAAAAAAGAAAATGGAGAAATCACAACAGACAACACAGAAATAGAAAGGATCATAAGAGACTACTACCAGCAACTATATGCCCCCAAAATGGACAACTTGGAAGAAATGGATGAATTCTTAGAAAAGTATCTTTCCAAAACTGAACCAGGAAGAAATGGAAAATCTTAACAGACCCATCACAAGCACAGAAATCAAAACTGTAATCAGAACTCTTCCAGCAAACAAAAGCCCAGCACCAGATGGCTTCACAGCTGAATTCTACCAAAAGTTTAGAGAAGAGCTAACACCTATACTACTTAAACTCTTCCAGAAAATTGCAGAGGAAGGTAAACTGCCAACCTCATTTTATGAAGCCACCATTACCCTAATACCAAAACCAGACAAAGATGCAACAAAAAAAGAAAACTACAGGCCATTATCATTGATGAACATAGATGCAAAAATCCTTAACAAAATTCAAGCAAACACATTCTAACAACATATTAAAAAGGTCATGTATCATGACCAAATGGGCTTTATCACAAGGATGCAAGGATTCTTTAATATCCACAAATCAATCAATGTGATACACCACATTAACAAATTGAAAAATAAAAATCATATGATTATCTCAATAGATGTAGAGAAAGCCTTTGACAAAATTCAATGTCCACTTAAAAAAAAAAAAAAAAAACCTTCCAGAAAGCAGGAATATAAGGAACATACTTCAACATAATAAAAGCCTTATATGATAAACCCACAGCAAACATTATCCTGAATGGTGAAAAATTGAAAGCATTTCCCCTAAAGTCAGGAACAAGACAAGGGTGCCCATTCTCACCACTACTATTCAACATAGTTTTGGAAGTTTGGGGCACAGCAGTCAGAGAAGAAAAAGAAATAAAAGGAATCCAGATTGGAAAAGAAAAATAAAACTCTCACTATTTGCAGATGACATGATCCTCTACATAGAAAACCCTAAAGACTCCACCAGAAAATTACTAGAGCTAATCAATGAATATAGTAAAATTGCAAGATATAAAATCAACACACAGAAATCCCTTGCATTCCTGTACACTAACAATGAGAAAACAGAAAGAGAAATTAAGGAAACAATTCCATTTACCATTGCAACTAAAAGAATAAAATACTTAGGAATAAACCTACCTAAACAAACAAAAGACCTATATATAGAAAACCATAAAACACTGGTGAAAGAAATCAAAGATGACACAAATAGATGGAGAAATACACCGTGTTCATGGATCAGAAGAGTCAATATAGTGAAAATGAGTATACCACCCAAAGCAAACTATAGATTCAATGCAATCCCTATCAAGCTACCAACAGTATTTTTCAGAGAACTAGAACTAATAATTTCACAATGTGTATGGAAATACAAAAAACCTCGAATAGCCAAAGCAATCTTGAGAAAAAAGAATGGAACTGGAGGAATCAACGTGCCTGACTTCAGACTATAATACAAAGCTACAGTCAAGACAGTAGGCACAAAGACAAAAAACAAATGGAACAAAATAGAAAGCCCAGAGATAAATCCACACACCTATGGACACCTTATCTTTGACAAAAGAGGCAAGAATATACAATGGAGAAAAGACAATCTCTTTAACAAGTGGTGCTGGGAAAACTGGTCAACCACTTGTAAAAGAATGAAACTAAAACACTTTCTAACACCATACACAAAAATAAACTCAAAATGGATTAAAGATCTAAACGTAAGACCAGAAATGATAAAGCTCCTAGAGGAAAGCATAGGCAAAACACTCTCCAACATAAATCACAGCAGAATCCCCTATGACCCACCTCCCAGAGTAATGGAAATAAAAACAAAAATCAACAAATGGGACCTAATTAAACCTAAAAGCTTTTGCACAATGAAAGAAACTATAAGCAAGGTGAAAAGACAGCCTTCAGAATGGGAGAAAATAATAGCAAAGAAAGCAACTGACAAAGAATTAATCTCCAAAATATACAAGCAGCTCCTGCAGCTCAATTACAGAAAAATAAATGATCCTATAAAAAAAATGGGCCAAAGAACTAAACAGACATTTCTCCAAAAAAGACATACAGATGGCTAACAAACACATGAAAACATGCTCAACATCACTCATTATCAGAGAAATGCAAATCAAAACCAGAATGAGGTACCATCTCACACCGGTCAGAATGACTGCTATCAAAAAGTCTACAAGCAATAAATGCTGGAGAGGGTGTGGAGAAAAGGGAACCCTCTTACACTATTGCTGGGAATGCAAACTAGTACAGCCACTATGGAGAAGAGTGTGGAGATTCCTTAGAAAACTGGAAATAGAACTACCATCAGTTCAGTTCAGTCACTCAGTCGTGTCTGATTCTTTACAACCCCATGAATCGCAGCACGCCAGGCCTCCCTGTCCATCACCAACTCCTGGAGTTCACTCAGACTCATGTGCATTGACTTGGTGATGCCATCCAGCCATATCATCCTCTGTCGTCCCCTTCTCCTCCTGCCCCCAACCCTCCCAGCATCAGAGTCTTTTCCAATGAGTCAACTCTTGGCATGAGGTGGCCAAAGTATTGGAGTTTCAGCTTCAGCATCAGTCCTTCCAATGAACACCCAGGACTGGTCTCCCTTAGGATGGACTGGTTGGATCTCCTTGAAGTCCAAGGGACTCTCAAGAGTCTTCTCCAACACCATAGTTCAAAAGCATCAATTCTTCAGCGCTCAGCTTTCTTCACAGTCCAACTCTCACATCCATACATGACCACAGGAAAAACCATAGCCTTGACTAGATGGACCTTTGTTGGCAAACTAATGTCTCTGCTTTTGAATATGCTATCTAGGTTGGTCATAACTTTCTTTCCAAGGAGTAAGCATCTTTTAATTTCATGGCTGCAGTCACCATCTGCAGTGATTTTAGAGCCTAAAAAATAAAATCTGACACTGTTTCCACTGTTTCCCCATCTATTTCCCATGAAGTGATGGGACCAGATGCCATGATCTTCGTTTTCTGAATGTTGAGCTTTAAGCTAACTTTTTCACTCTCCACTTTCACTTTCATCAAGAGGCTTTTGAGTTCCTCTTCACTTTCTGCCATAAGGGTGGTGTCATCTGCATATCTGAGGTTATTGATATTTCTCCCGGCAATCTTGATTCCAGCTTGTGCTTCTTCCAGTACGGTGTTTCTCATGATGTACTCTGCATATAAGTTAAATAAGCAGGGTGACAATATACAGCCTTAACGTACTCCTTTTCCTGTTTGGAACCAGTCTGTTGTTCCATGTCCAGTTCTAACTGTTGCTTCCTGACCTTCATACAGGTTTCTC
>NW_011494775.1:253211-255105 GCF_000754665.1 Bison bison bison | reverse complement strand
CATAGTCAATAAAGCAGAAATAGATGTTTTTCTCGAACTCTCTTGCTTTTTCCATGATCCAGCGGATGTTGGCAATTAGATCTCTGATTCCTCTGCCTTTTCTAAAACCAGTTTGAACATCTGGAAGTTCATGATTCACGTATTGCTGAAGCCTGGCTTGGAGAATTTTGAGCATTACTTTACTAGCATGTGAGATAAGTGCAATTGTGCAGTAGTTTGAGCATTCTTTGGCATTGCCTTTCTTTGGGATTGGAATGAAAACTGACCTTTTCCAGTCCTGTGGCCACTGCTGAGTTTTCCACATTTGCTGGCATATTGAGTGCAGCACTTTCACAGCATCATCTTTCAGGATTTGAAATAGCTCAACTGGAATTCCATCACCTCCACTAGCTTTGTTCGTAGTCATGCTTTATAAGGCCCACTTGACTTCACATTCCAGGATGTCTGGCTCTAGGTCAGTGATTACACCATCGTGATTATCTGGGTCGTGAAGATCTTTTTTGTATAGTTCTTCTGTGTATTCTTGCCACCTCTTCTTAATATCTTCTGCTTCTGTTAGGTCCATACCATTTCTGTCCTTTATCAAGCCCATCTTTGCATGAAATGTCCCCTTGGTATCTCTAGTTTTCTTGAAGAGATCTCTAGTCTTTCCCATTCTGTTGTTTTCCTCTATTTCTTTGCAATGATTGCTGAGGAAGGCTTTCTTATCTCTCCTTGCTATTCTTTGGAACTCTGCATTCAGATGCTTATATCTTTCCTTTTCTCCTTTGCTTTTTGCTTCTCTTCTTTTCACAGCTATTTGTAAGGCCTCCCCAGACAGCCATTTTGCTTTTTTGCATTTCTTTTCCTTGGGTTGGTCTTGATCCCTGTCTCCTGTACAATGTCATCAACTTCTGTCCATAGTTCATCAGGCACTCTATCTATCAGATCTAGGCCCTTAAATCTATTTCTCACTTCCACTGTATAATCATAAGGGATTTGATTTAGGTCATACCTGAATGGTCTAGTGGTTTTCTCTACTTTCTTCAATTTAAGTCTGAATTTGGCAATAAGGAGTTCATGATCTGAGCCACAGTCAGCTCCTGGTCTTGTTTTTGCTGACTATATAGAGCTTCTCCATCTACCATACGACCCAGCAATCCCACTGTGGGGCATACACACCAAGGAAACCAGAATTGAAAGAGACATGTGTACCCCAATGTTCATCACAGCACTGTTTACAACAGTCAGGACACGGAAGCAACCTAGATGTCCATTGGCAGATGAATGGATAAGATAGTTGTGGTACATACACACAATGGAATATTACTGAGCCATTAAAAAGAATGCATTTGAATCAGTTCTAATGAGATGGATGAAACTGGAGCCTATTACACAGAGTGAAGTAAGTCAGAAAGAAAAAGAACAATACAGTATACTAATGCATATATATGTAATTTAGAAAGATGGTAACGATGACCCTATATGCGAGACAGCAAAAGAGACACAGAAGTAAGGAAAAATCTTTTGGACTCTGTGGGAGAAGGCAAGGGTAGGAGAGAATAGCACTGAAATGTGTATATTATCATATATGAAACAGATCACCAGTCCAGGTTCAATGCATGGGACAGGGTGCTCAGGGCTGGTGCACTGGGATGACCCTGAGGGATGGGGAGGGAGGTGGGAGTGGAGTTCAGGATGGGGAACACATGTACACCCATGCCTGATTCATGCCTATGTAGGGCAAATACCACTACAATATTGTAAAGTAGTTAGCCTCCAATTAAAATAAATAAATTAATATTTAAAAATAAAAATTAAAAAAAAAGAAGCTGCATTTAGTGGGAAATTAGTAGGGAGAGTCAATGGAATTCTGAAAACTTTGAAGTCTTGGGAAAACTATAAAAATAATTAA
>NW_011494775.1:248669-253111 GCF_000754665.1 Bison bison bison | reverse complement strand
ATTAAAGAATAAAAAGTCGTGTCACATGAAACAAAAATATAAAGAGGAATATTCACTTGTGAAAGACAAGAATTCACAAGAATATACAAGACAGACAGAGGTTAACAGCTAGTTGTTTCAAACACATGAGGCAAGTGTAGTGCACTTAAGAGTACAGGCTACCCTGAGTTCAACTCAAGTTCAGATTCTTGCTCTACCACTCAACAGCTGCTATTCTGGACAAGTTACTTACTCTTTATGCCTCAGTTTCTTCTAAAATAGGAAAATAATGAGATAATCCACACAAATGCTACTCACTAAAGTAACTGGCACTCTAGAAGTTATTAGAATTCTAAATAATCACTAATTTGTTATAACTTCAAATACAAAAACTAGAATAATGAGAAACTTCATTAAAACTTGTTTTCTTCAAACACTAAAACTATACAGCTTTTATATTTTAAATAAAGCAATGTGAATTGAATTAACTGCTTTTCTGGAGGAAAATGAAGAAATAGTTTCACACTCTAACCCTCTTTCCTTTCAAGTTGGCAGAAAAATAGGGCAAAGAGTTCACAGAAACTTGATTCCTTTCCAGTCAATTTGGACAAGGTCCAGTTAGCCAGGTCCTCAAGGACATGATGCAATGAAAACAATTCAGGAAAATAAATAATATGGGAAAAACATAACACAGAGGCAGGAGATAATTTTATTTCATCTTCTATTTAGATGTTACTTTTAAAAAGCAACCAAAATGAGGGCTTCGCTGGTGGCTCAGTGGTAAAGAATCCACCTGCCCTTTTTTGAGTACTTACTATGTGTCATAAATTGTTTTAGAGCTGAGGATGTAAAATGAATAAGATAAAGCAGCTGATCTTAACACAAATTTGTATTTTATACAAATCAGGTAAAACAGACAAGAAAGTAAATGATTATAACATAGCATGTGCTATAACATAAGTATGTACAAAGCCTCAAGTACATACAAAGCAAAAATTCTATAGAAAGGAGGCATCAATTTTCAAAGCCTTCAGCCTAAGAATGATGAACTCATTCCAAAATACTTAAAATCAGCTCCTATTAATAAAAAAAAATAAAAAAAAAAAAGAATCCACCTGCCAGTGCAGGAGACCTGGGTTTGATCCCCGGTCCAGGAAGATCCCACATGCTGCAGAGCTACTAAGCCCGTGTGCCGCAACTATCGAGCCTGTGCTCTAAAGCATGGGAGCTGAAACTACTGAGCCCTTGCCCTGCAGCTACTGAAGCCTGAGCGCCCTAGAGCCCGTGCTCCAGAACAAGAGAAGCCATCACAGTGAGAAGCCCACACACTGCAACTGGAGAGTGGCCCCTGCTTCCCAAAAGAGAGAAAAGCCCACACAACAATAAAGACCCAGCACAGCCAAAAATAAACAAATAAATAAAATTATTTTCTTAATGCGACCAAAATGAAATCTATAAATCATACACTTTTAATTGTTAGCTACTATACATGTTTAATGTACCATTTGAACTATACTTATCATGGAAACTGAGATTGTTTCTTCATATTTAGTAGCAAGTGAGTAAATATCAGGACACCTAGGTAGCCATCTGACAAACAAAGGAAATAGGCAGGCTCTTATTTGCTTCCTAAGTTCAAACTAAAGCCCAGTAGATCGACAACCCCAACATAAAAAGTGAAGCCATAAATTACTAGAGAAAATTTTGCAGAAGAGCTTATGAAACTAGAAGCAATCACAGAACAATGAAATCAATATATTTGATGACATAAAAACTTTAAAATTCTGTACAGAAAGAAAATAGCACTAACAATGTCAAAAGACAGAAACTAGGCCAACAGCCTATTTTCTTTAATACAAGAAGATATTTTACGAATAAGATGTTTTGTATTTTATGTAAGCGAAGTGGAATAAAACAAATAGCAAAACAAGCAGTTAATTAGAAAGGAATTTTAAAATGTTAACTATATGAAAGATGATTAACCTCATTTATAATTAAACAAATTATAATTAAACATATTATAATAATAATGGGAAACAGTTAATCGCCTAGCAGGTTGACACACAGATCATAAAGTATGATGACACAGCGGGTGATAATATGAGGAAAGACACCACTATGTAATATAGAAGTGATAAAATAATGGAAACACTTTGGAGGACAACTGGTTTATTTATCAACATTGAGAATGCACACAGTACATCAGCTGTTCAAGTTCTGAACTTATCTTGTAAGGATTTTCCTATTTTTATACAAAGACAGACACATACTATCAGACTCAGTTGGTGACGGAAGAAGCCCCATTTGTCTCGGTTTCTGTCTTTTGTGAACTGCCAAGCAAACTGTAGGAATTCAAAAAGTAATCACTGAATGTAGAAATGAACAGCATGTGCATGACAGCACTGCCAATGTCTGACGACAAATCCTATGTCCAATACAGGAGACTGGTTAATACATTTTAATAGAATAAATTGAGACAATGAAACAGTACACAGCCCCAAAAAGAATAATATACATGTTGAAATAGGGTGATCTCTAAGATCAGTTCAGTTGCTCAGTCATGTCCAGCTCTTTGCGACCCCATGGACTGCAGCACGCCAGGCCTCCCTGTCCATCACCAACTCCTGGAGTTTACTCAAACTCATTCCACTAAGTCAGTGATGGCATCCAACCATCTCATCCTCTCTCATCCCCTTCTCCTCCCACCTTCAATCTTTCCCAGCATCAGGGTCTTTTTTCAAATGTCAGCTTTTCACATCAGGTGGCCAAAGTATTGGAGTTTCAGCTTCAACATCAGTCCTTCAAATGAATATTCAGGACTGATTTCCTTTAGGATGGACTGGTTGGATCTCCTTGCAGTCCAAGGCATTCTCAAGAGTCTTCTCCAACACCACAGTTCAAAAGCATCAATTCTTCGGTGCTCAGCTTTCTTTATAGTCCAACTCTCACATCCATACATGACTACTGGAAAAACCAGAGCCTTGACTAGACGGACCTTTGTTGGCAAAGTAATGTCTCTGCTTTTTAAGTTAGGTTAAAAAGGCAAAATGTAAAACACATACATATGCTTGAAAAGTGTTAGTCACTCCGTTGTATCCAACTCGTTGTGACCACATGGACTGTAGCTCACTAGGTTGCTCCCTCTGTCCATGGGATTTTCCAAGAAGAATACTGGAGTGGGTAGTCATTCCCTTTTCCAGAGGATCTTCCTGACCCAGGGATCGAACCCAGGACTCTTTTGTCTTCTGCATTGCCAGGTGGGTTCTTTACCACTAGGGCCACCTGGGAAGCCTACATATGCTTGTGGACTGTATTCTACCTGGACAGGTAAGAGGTAGGTAAACACAAATGCGACTGGGTAGATGGTTTGTAAACTAAGGTCTGGGGTGAGGGATTTTGTGCTTTAGAAAGTTACTTTTAGGAACTTATTTTGCATTGCTTACTCTTTGTGGATTAAAATAAAAGCATCTGTACTTATTGTACTTTTTCAATTAAAAATTAGTTATCAACAGCAAAAATCCCCATACTGAGACCTCTGGGACGCTGCACTGTAACACTTCTCTGCCTCCCAGCTCGCTGTGGGTGAGCTAGCAGCTTGGAGAAAGGGCTCCATCAAGTTCAGCTGCTGAGCGGTCACTGCGCTGGTACGTCCTGTTCTGTTAAACCAGTCAATGATCAGACCTGGAAACCAGCCATCTCTGGACGCCTTTTACCCGTTACTTAACAAATGCGGATGCTAAGTCCAAAGTGACACAACTCAAGGTCGCACCCCTCTTTCTGATTTCTGTCTTCCCACCACCCTGCTCTCAACCCGGTGTATCACACCTGGAAACACAAAGGAGAAGCCTCATCCCGACCCTTCCGCTGAAAATACTCTGCACCGCTTTAATGCCTTGACTTGAGTATTACTATTACCAATACTCTTTTGCTAGAATTTGGCTTCAGATCTTCAGTTTTCCTGGCAATTTCATTTCTCCCACACGTCGAGTTATCTGCTGAGATGAAATAAATTTAGGCTTCCCACATCTCAGAGGTCATTATCTTTTATCTCTGCTGCTCTGCCGCGGAGAGTAAGGCATTTCCGAAAAACTTTATAGGTTCGGGAGACTCATCCAAGAGCAGAATTTCACTACTTGGGGTCAAATAGGCCCTCACCCCAGAGGGCGCCAACTCTTTTAGAGGTTTCCCGTTTCCACGACCCTGGAGAAACTGGAAGGACCAGCGCGGGATTTCTCAGGACACCCGCTGTCACCGCCCGGTGCGCCCCGGGAGCGTCCGGGCCGAGGTTACACGGCCCTCGCAGCCCCCGGCTCCCGGCACGGGTCCCGGCGAGGGATCGGTCTGGGTCCCGGCCCAGCCTCGGCTTCCCGGCGCGTCACCCGGATGGGGCTCGGCGGGAAGGTCCCCTTACCCGCCAGGCCAGGTCCAGATCGAAGTCCCGGGCGCGCAGGAACCGCAGCAGG
>NW_011494775.1:232188-248557 GCF_000754665.1 Bison bison bison | reverse complement strand
GAGAGCGCCCGCGGGCCTCCTGCCCCTCCTCCGCGGACGGCCTGCCACGCCCGGAGGGGTGCGCCCCGCGGTCTCTTAGAGCGAACCACGTGGTGCCCTGCGGGGCTCAGGGCTCTGCAAGCCCCAGGTAGTAACCCCTGCCTTCCCAGAAAGGAAGTCACTGGTGCTCAGCGTCAAGAAGATGACATAGTGTGTTTGCCTCCGCTGATGGTGATGGGTGGCGATGTTTTAAAACTAGTCAGCTAGAGAACTTTATTTTTTCCATTTTCTTCCTTCTTTCCCTCCGCCCCACCCCCCATCTACCTCTCTCTCCCTTCCGTCCTTCCTTTCCTTTTTCTTTCTTCCTTCCTCCCTTCTTCCCTCCATTATTCCTTCCTTCTTTCTTCTCTCACTCCCTCCCTCCCTCCCTTCCGTCTTACAATCCTACCTTGTCCTAGAGCTGGAAGGAGCCTTAGAACCACCACTTCGCGTCTCAGTGGCGTGCTCGCAGAGGAGTCCTTCTCCCTACCCTTCTATTAATGCTTCTCACTGACTCCTCACCTCAACCTGTGTTTCATCGTGCGTGCGTGCTAAAGGGGTTTCAGTAGTGTCAGACTCTTTCGACCCCACGGACTGTAGCCCCCCAGGCTCCTCTGTCCATGGGAATTCTCCAGGCAAGAATACTGGAGTGGGCGGTCATTTCCTTCTCCAAGGTGTGTTGTTGAATCAGTAGTTTCCAAAATACACATCCCCAAAGGGCACTTTAACTGACTCACTGCTCCTCCCCTTCCTCCCATTTCAGGCAAAGTCTTCTGAGTTCTTTGGTGGCTTACTCTGTTAGTGATATACACCAATAAATGACTGTCCTTTTTCAGTCACTAAGTTGTGTCCGACTCTGAGCGCCATGGAGTGCAGCACACCAGTCTTCCCTGTCCTCCACTATCTCCCGGAGTTTACCCAAATTCATGTCCACTGAGTTGGTGATGCTATCTAACCATCTTACCCTGTGCTTCCCCCTTCTTTTGCCTTCAGTCTTTTCCAGCATCAAGATCTTTTCCAGTGAGTTGGCTCTTCACATTATGTAGCCAAAGTATTGGAGCTTCAACTTCAGCATCAGTGCTTCCATAGAATATTCAAGGTTGATTTTCTTTAGGATGGGCTTATTTGATCTCTTTGCAGTCCAAGGGACTCTGAGTCTTTTCCAGCACTACAATTTGAAAGCATCAGTTCTTCAGCCTTCTTTATGGTCGAACTCTCACATACGTACATGACTACTGAAAAAACCATAGCTTAGACTACACAGACCTTTGTGGGCAAAGTGATGTCTCTGATTTTTAATAATCAAGGACTAGAAAGTGCCAAGGAAAATCTTTGTAAACACTACATACATCCTGTGTTATGCTCCATTATCATGTCTGGTCACTCAACAGAGTCCAAAGTCCTCATATGACCTCATCTAAGTGATCCCTCTTTATGAAGATGGAGCAGGGAAGTGATGCGGAAACCAGAAAGGCCATTAAATTGGTCTTTCCTTGATCTTTGTCTTTTGCAACTATCCCAGAACTGACCCGTCTCCCTGAGGGAGAACTCATGAGTTGAATTTTTATTGAATATATACTATGTGACAGATAAATACTAAAATCTCACAAACAAATAAAACCAAATCTTTGCCTTTATGATGTCCAATGGGAGGTGAGAGAGACTGCCATTTCATTCATGAAAAAAATTAGTTATTGAGCACCTTCTGTGTCCAGATCTTGTTCCAGGTACTGAGGGTCCATTCTCAAACAAAACAGATACAACCCTCGTCTTGGGGGCTTTGATTTTTGTGGAGGGAGATTAGACGAGGAATGAGATAAATAAGCAGTAAAACAGAGTCAGGGAGGTGGTGATAAGCGTTTTGGGGAAACATAAAGCTCTGAAGGAGGGTTGAACCCACAGTGATGTTTGAATAACACCTGCAAGAGGGGAGGAAGTTGGACCAGAGGTCCCTGAGATGCAGATGGGGGCCAGGCTTGGGAAGTCAGTGAAGTAAATAATCAAAATTCAGTGAGTAAGCTATGGTAAATGAGGGCTGGAGGTGCCAAGCTTTGATTTTCATTTAGAGTGAGATAGAAAGCTATTGGAGGAGAGGTTTACCATTCAATGTGAAAACTGTCATGAAAGGGTTAGAGAGAAAGTACCATAGAGAACACAGAGGAGGGCTTCCTGACCCTGCTTAGGGTATCTGGGAAGGCTTCATAAAGAGAGGGTCTTTGCTTAGCCTTAATGGAGGCATTGGGAAGGTTTGCCAGGTGAGAGAAAGAGGTGGAATCTGGAAGTTAAGTACTAGTCCAAAGGGGTAGACTTTGCAGAGCCTTACTTGGAACTCTGAATAATGAAAAATCCAAAGGAAGCCAGTTTTCTCTGGGAGCTTAAAGAGTTTAAAAGTAAGCGAACAAGATAGTGTACACATGGAATATTTTCTTCTCTTCCAATTAAAAAAAAAATACATTCTTTTAGTTGTTTCTAGTAATTAGCATCTGCTGTTTTGAAATAGGGCAGAAAGTTCATTCAGAGGGACTTCCCTAGTGGTCTAGGGGTTAAAAGATGCCATGCGCCCACTGCAGGGTGTATGGGATCCATCCTTGGTCAGGAACTAAGGTCCCTAAAGCCATGTGGCACTGCAAAAAAAATTCACCAAGAGATCATGGACATAGCTATAGTATCATAGCTGTAGCATCCGTTTTTGAAACTGAGCTTTGTGGTGTATGGAGTCTGATTTGGCTAGGTTTGTATTTGTAGAACTCTCATAGGAAAAACCCAAAAGAATTTTTATTGACTGATGTTGATGGATAACCATTAAATTTGGTGAAAGTGGAAGCAACATGGAGCCCAGGTGACCAAGAGACATGGTTCCTAATAACCCAGAGGTACAGACGTAGTGGAGCATCTCTGTGGTCAAAATATGAAACAATTCCAGCACCTGCAGTTAGTGCCTTTGAAGAAAAACTAAGAGAGAAAAGAAAAGAAATGTGGAGGAGTAGTGGAGTAGACAATGGCACCCCACTCCAGTACTCTTGCCTGGAAAATCCCATGGATGGAGGAGCTGGGAAGGCTGGAGTCCATGGGGTCGCTGAGGGTCAGACACGACTGAGCGACTTCCCTTTCAGTTTTCACTTTTATGCATTGGAGAAGGAAATGGCAACCCACTCCAGTGTTCTTGCCTGGAGAATCCCAGGGATGGGGGAGCCTGGTGGACTGCCGTCTATGGGGTCGCACAGAGTCAGACATGACTGAAGTGACTTAGCAGCAGCAGCAGCAGCAGCAGCAGCAGCAGCAGCAGTGGAGTAGACTCCTACAGAAAAATTTGCTTACTTTTTGCTAAGTAATGCAGACCACCCAGCTGTGTTTCGACCATGTATCTTAGATCCGAAGAAAGATTTTAGAATTTTGCCACAAATTTTCTGTCAGTTACTCACTCTTTATTTTGAAATGGTTTCACTTTTGCTTTGCTCCTATGTTACTCTGGTGAGCTTACCGCACATGCATCCAGGCCTCCTATATAAAGATTCCAGAAGTGTTTCTGGAACTAGTGGCATGAGAAAATAAAAACAAACATGGAGGGAAAAGCCAGTTAATATGTGTACAACTAACTCACAATTCACTCTGAAATTATTTAGCAACTATTTATTTACATGTAATAATTCATAAGTATACCAATGAATTTATTTTATTTTCAGTTTCACAAAAAAGAGATAAATACTATTTATTATCACTGTTAAGAGATAACCTTCAGGACTTTCCTGGTGGTGCAGTGGATAAGAATCTACATGGCAATGCAGGGGACATGGGTTCAATCCCTGGTTTGGGAAGATCCTACATGCCACAGAGCAACTAAGCCCATACACCACAACTATTAAAGCCCGCACACTCTAGAGCCCATGCTCCTCAACAAGAGAAGCTGTAGCAATGAGAAGCCTGTGCACCATAACAAAGAGTAGCCCCACTCGCCACAAGTAGAGAAAACCCACACAAAAACAACGAAAACCCAGCACAGCCATAAATAAATAAAGATAGCTTTCAAAAGGGGGTAAAATTATGACTCTCATACAGATACGAAGTTTTTATTTGACTTAGAAGCAGAGAACCAGACAGAGACAAATCAAACTCAAAGGACAAATCAAAACAGCACACATTTATATGGAGTGAAGGGTATGGAAATGGGTTGGGAAGATCCCCTGGAGAAGGAAATGGCAACCCACTCCAGTATTCTTGCCTGGAGAATCCCATGGACAGAGGAGCCTGGCAGGCTACAGTCCATGGGGTTGCAGAGTCAGACAGTACTAAGCAGCTGAGCACATGTGTACATGCAAAGTTTGGGGACAAAACTAACTTCTTCCACCATGAGGGCAGGAGACCAGTTGAAACTGTACCAGGTAGGGCAGCATTTGCGTGCTCTTAAACGAGAGTTGCCATTGCCACCAAAGAGCTATAATTTACCATGTTGAGAAATAACCTAGATAGAATCAGAATCAGATAATCCAGAGGGAGTGCTCTAGAGTCGACACAATGCATAGTTCTCCTCTGACACACAATTTGATCCTATATCACTTGGAATGATGTAAACTCATTTTATTATTAATGCTTATTGAAGCATAGCTGCTTTACAATGTTGTGTTAGTTTCTGCTGTATGGCAAAGTGAATCAGCTACATATATTATATATCCCCTTTTTTTCGGATTTCCTCCCCATTTAGGTTGCCATAGAGCACCAAGTAGAGTTCCCTGAACTGTACATCAGGTTCTCATTAGTTGTCCATTTTACACATAGTATCACTAGCGTATATGTGTCAGTCCCAGTCTCCCAATTCATCCCACTGCCCCTTTCCTTTTTATGTTTGAATCCATACATTTGTTCTCTGATGTAAATTTATCTTAAAAAATTTAAAGTAATATTTATGCTGGAAAATTTTAAACATACATAGACTACTAATGAACACTAATGAACAACTTGTTTCAGCAATCACAGATATCTTGCCAATCTTGTTTTATCTGCCTCTTCCACTTTTTAAATAAGCAGTAACATTTTAAAGGTTTCCTATATTTTAAAGAATCATTTTCCTGGTAAATACTTAAATGTGCAGTTTTTTCTTTTATGCATGATCAAGATACCATTTTTTTCACACCTAAGGAAATTAGCCACAATTCCCCAATACCATCTAATATCTAGTCTGCATTTAAATTTCCCTAATTATCTCAAAAATACCTTTTTAAAGCTATTCAAATTAGGATCAGCATAAATATATGCCCTGCATTTGGTTGGTCAGCCTAAGTGTCAAAAGTACCTCTCTTTTTGTTTTTCTGATTTTTTGTTTTTTAATTTTTTAAATTTATTTTTTAATTAAAGGATAATTGCTTTACAGAATTTTGTTGTTTTCTGTCAAATCTCAACATGAATCAGCCATCCCAGTGAAGTTGCTCAGTCATGTCTGACTCTTTGGGACCCCATGGACTATAGCCTACCAGGCTCCTGCATCCATGGAATTCTCCAGGCAAGAGTACTAGAGTGGGTTGCCATTTCTTTCTCCAGGAGATCTTCATGACCCAGTGATCTAACCCAGGTCTCCCAAATTGCAGGTAGACGCTTTACCGTCTGAACCACCAGCAAAGTTGAATCAGCAATAGGTATACATATATCCCCTCCCTTTTGAACTTCCCTCCCATCTCCCTCCCCATCCCACCTCTCTAGGTTGATACAGAGACCCTGTTTGAGTTTCCTGAGCCATACAGCAGACTCCCATTGGCTATCTATTTTACACATGGTAATGTCAGTTTCCACTTACTCTTTCCAAACATCTGACCCTCTCCTCCTCTCTCCCCATGTCCATAAGTCTATTTTTTATGTCTGTTTCTCCATTGCTGCCTGTGAATAAATTCTTCAGTACCATTTTTCTAGATTTCATATATATGCATTAGAATATGATATTTATCTTTCTCTTTCTGACTTACTTCACTCTATATAATAAGCTCTAGGTTCATCCACCTCACTAGAACTGACTCAAATGCATTTCTTGTTATGGCTGAGTAATATTCCATTGTGTATATGTACTTTCTGTTTTTTTTTTTTTTTAATTAAATATCATTAGTTTGTTGGAGTAACCAGTTCAATGTTCCTTAGGATTTACCATGTTCTAGATTTGGCTGATTGCCTCCTTGTGGTATCATTGAATTGTTCCTCTTTTCCCTACATTTCCTAAGCATAAGTAGATCAAGATGTTTGATTAGATCTAGGTACAATCTTCCTCTGGCAAGATCATTTCATGAGGTGACTCGTCTTGGGATCATTGCATCTTTGTGTAATATCCATGCTGTCCTTTTGGTATACTGATACTGATCAGTTTGCTTACATGCTGTCACCCTGATCCATCTATTGTAAAGTTTTCCATTTACCCAATGAGTTTTAGCATTTGCTGATGACAATCCTTGCTTAGGCCCATAACTTTATTATGGATGATAAAATGGTCATTTTTCTAATTTTCTTAACTAGAAGTCACCTTTCTATGAATAGGAACTTACCCTTCTCAACTATTTTGTTAACCTGAAGTTCAGTTTTTATGGGAAAGTTACAATAAATGCTTGATTTATCTCATTAACTGGTTGTCAGTATTTACTAAAGCTAAAAATATTCATGCCTTATGACCAGCCATTTCACTCCTACATATATTTACATATGTGTAACACAGGTACAGCAAAATATGTGTCCATACATGTATAATACATATGTTCAACAAAGATGTACCATGTGTTCAACAAAAGACATGTGAAAAATGTTCACAGGAGCTCTATATGAGCTATAGTCCATGGCATTGCAAAGTGGCAGACACGACTTAGCTACCAAACAATTCCTGTTGCAGGGCACAGGCTGTAGGAGAATGGGCTTCAGTAGTTGCAGCGCATGGGCTTAGTTGCTTCGCAGCATGTGGGATCTTCCTGGATAAGGGATTGAATCCTTGTCTCCTGCATTGGCAGGTAGACTTTTATCCCACCATGGAAGCCCAAAAATGCATTTTTTTAAAAGCAGAAGCTACATCATGAATTCAAACTGATTTTTCCCAGTGGAACTTAAGATTGGCCTGTTGTTACTAATCTTTGATTTTATATTTGCAACTCTGTTTTCTTACACTGGAAATCTTACCACTTATTGATATTAGCATAATGACTTAGATGTTTTAGTCACATAATTTACATGTAAAAGTTTAAAATTGGCAGTATCAATAATACTGCTAAAAATATGATGACTGAATGCTGTTGAAGATTTCTTTGTGGTACTTTTTGTCCTTAGTGGGGATATGTTTGTGGGGAAATTAAACTTTCTGAGATTGCTTAGTATTCCTGTAAAAAGCCCTAGACTCACAGAAACATCTTCACGTACCATGAGAATTAGATATGTAACTGTGTTCTAGTTAATTACTCTAACCTGAAAGCTAATCTCCTGGAGAAAGCTAGATGACCACAGTTCTGAATATTCATTAGAAGGACTGATGCTGAAACTGAAGCTCCAATACTTTGGCCACGTGATGCAAAGAGCTGACTCTTTGGAAAAGACCCTGATGCTGGGAAAGACTGAAGGCAGGAGGAGAAGGGGGCAATAGAGCGTGAGACAGTTGTATGGCATCACTGACTCAATGGACATGAGTTTGAGCAAACTCTGGGAGACAGTGGAGGCAGGGAAGCCTGGCGCACCGTAGTCCATGAGGTCGCAAAGTGCCAGGAAGACTGGAATGGCTTACCTGTGAACCAGGAGACAGCTCTGAATAGTAGAAGCTGAGAATCAAAGGGAGACTACTGGATCTCTTTGGCTCCTGGGGAGATTTTATTTACAAACCAAAGGTATGGAGGTCTAAGGAGAAGCCCCTTTCAGGAGGGAGAACAGCTGCCTCCTTCCTCCTCTAGAGTGCGTGCGTGCCCACTAAGTCACTTCAGTTGTGTGGACTCCTCACGACTCTATGGACCATTGCCCACAAGGCCGCTCTGTCCATGGGATTCTCCAGGCAAAAATACTGGAGAACACTTGTTGTGGCAAAGGGTCTTGTGTAACACAGTAAAGCTACAAGCCATACCATGCAGGGCCCCCCAAGACAGATGGGTCATAGTGGGGAGTTCTAACAAGACTTGGTTCACTGGAGGAAGGAATGACAAACCACTCCAATATTCATGCCTCAAGAACCCCATGAACAGTATGAAGAGAAGGACCTAGCTTCTCTCTGCACTTTAGGATCGCCACATCTGTGGACTGAGGTGTGTAAACTGGGAGGTTTTGGTCTGGTTTTGAACCACACAAACAGGTCTGTGGCTGCACATTAAGGATCATGTGGCCTACTAAAAGCAAATATTTGTTCCTTTTGTTAGGAATATTATCTCTTATACTGGTGTCAATCATTCATTTGAAAATTACCTGTGTTAAAACCTAGATGAAAGCTCATTTCTTTAAACAAGAACTTATATATCCTTATGTCTGGCAAACAATATTCTAAGCTCTTTACAAATATTAATTCATTTAATTTTCACCACAATCATACAAGATAGACTCTATCACTTCCATGTTATAATTGAGGAAAACAAGGAACAGACGAGTTAAGTAACTTGCCTAAAATCACACAGCTAGTAGTCACAGTTTCAGTGGTTGTGGTGCACAGGCTTAGTTGGTCGGCAGCATGTGCGAACTTCTTGGATCAGGGATTGAACCCATGTCTCCTCATCATCAGGTGGATTCTTTACCACTGAACCACCAGGGAAGCTTTATTTCTCATATGAATTTAAATTGTGGAAACCAGATTATCTTAATTTATCATTGAATGATTGGGTCAATGAGCTGTTATCATGAGTACAAATAGTCTTTGAGAAAATATTAAATCCTACTAATAATATCACTTTCCTAGATACTCTGCTCCATATTTTAATGTACCTTAACTTTACTTTCACAACAGTGCTGCACTGTGGATACTATTAACCTTATTTAGAAATGAGGAAATTGGGTCTCAAGAAATTCAGTTCAGTTTCTCACTTATGTCCAACTATTTGCGACCCCATGATCTGCAGCACACCAGGCTTCCCTGTCCATCACCAACTCCCAGAGCTTGCTCAAACTCACATCCACTGAGTTGGTGATGCCATCCAACCATCACATCCTCTGTCGACCCCTTCTCCTTCTTCCTTCAATCTTTCCCAGCATCAGGGTCTTTTCTAAGGAGTCAGTTCTTCACATTAGGTGGCCTAAGTATTGGAGATTCAGCTTCAGCATCAGTCATTCCAGTGAATATTCAGGACTGATTTCCTTTAGAATTGACTGGTTTGATATCCTTGCTGCCCAAGGGACTCTCAAGAGTCTTCTCCAATACCACAATTCAAAAGCATCAATTCTTTGGTGCTCAGCTGCCTTTATGATCCAACTCTCACATTCATATACGATTACTGGAAAAACCATAGCTTTGACTAGATGGACTTTGTTGGCAAAGTAATCTTTGAGATTACTGCTGTGATATCTAATGACACTCAGGTCTTGAGTGCTGGACAAGATGACCAAACCCCATTCTTGCCTGAAGGATCTGCCTACCTGAGCCGCTGGCATGTTAGGAACTTGTGATCACTTGACCACTCCCCCTGGGACACAGAATTTGACCTTGATTACATTGAAAGCCCAACAGCCAGAAACGAGTCCTAGAATACATCACCTTACTCAAGTGCACATCTTTGGCTCATCTGAACTCACAGAACCCAATCACATGCTGCTTCTCACAGTTAGTGATAACAAATGATACAATCATTCTTGTGATCAGGGAAAAGGCCCCAGACTTCAGAGTCAGAAAGCTAGAGTTGGACTCTGATTCTGTTTGTCACCAGATGTGACTCTAACCACCTGCCTGGCTCCTTTCTGGATCTGTCAGTTACCTCAAAGGGATGTTTCTAGAGTCAAGTCAAAATGAGATAATATATGTGAAAGGGTGTTGTAGTAAATAAAAGTGCAGGGTATCAGATAAGCACCAGTATGTTGATTCAAGATGTGTTCGTTGTCAGATTCAGTATGTACATCGCGTGTGTTTAATATATATTTATATATAAGTAGGACTTGCCAGGTGGCACAGGTGGTAACGAACCCTCCTGCCAATGCAGTCAGACATAAGGGGTGCAGGTGTGACCCCTGGGTCAGGAAGAGCCCCTGGAGGAGGTCATGACAGCCCACCCCAGTATTCTTGTCTGGAGAATTCCATGGACAAGAAGCCTGGAGGGCTACAGTCCCTGAGGTCACAAGAGTAGGACACAACTGAAGTGACTTAACACACACACATATTTATAAGTATTATATTTCTTTAAAGATGTATAGTGGTTGGGAGTGGCTATAGAAGTTCTATATTTTGCTGCTGACTTGCAGTCATGAACTGATTTTTTTTTTAAATTATGTATTTAGTTTTGGGTCTTGTGTGCTGCACGGGCTTTTCTCTAGTTGTCATGAGTGGCAGCTACTCTTTGTTACAGTGCTCGGGCTTCTTACTGTGGTGGCTTCTCTTATCTCGGTGCATGGGCCGTGGGGTATTTGGGCTTTGGTAGTTGCAATCCCTGGGCTCCAGAGCACAGGCTCAATAGTTGTGGCACACGGGCTTAATTGTTCCGTGGCATGTGGTATCTTCCCAGATCAGGGATCGAACCCATGTTTCCTGCATTCGCTGGCAGATTCTTTACCACTGAGCCACCAGGGAAGCCCCATGAACTGATTTTTTGCAAGCTCTGATGATCACTGACCCAGACAGGAGTTTTTGTCCAGCTTTTCTACTCAACAAACAATAAAACAGTTATTTCCCAAACTAGGCCAAACATTAGATTATTTACCTAGTGAGATGTCCAATCTTGTAGGAGATGTGAATCAGAATCTCCTTGTAAGAAGTCTGTAAATCTGGGTTTGTAGCAGACATTCCAGAGGATTCTTAGCATAATGCAATTTTGAGAAACACTGACTGAAACCAGTCTATTTTATCTCCCTCACCTACAGATTTTATAACTCTGAAACTCGCATGATTTTTGCCTTCCATCCTGATGAGCTGTCATGTTGATCAAGGAGATCTCTGAGCTGTCTGACCCTCTAAACCAACCAAAAGAGATTTACTAAATAATCTTGTTTCTTGGAAAAAAAAAAAAAAAAGGAAATCTGTCCTGAATATTACTGGAAGAACTGATGCTGAAGCTGAAGCTCCAATACTTTGGCCACCTGTTGTGAAGACCTGACTCATTGGAAAAGACACCGATGCTGAGAAAAAATGAAGGTAGGAGAAGAAGGGGAAGACAGAGAATGAGATGGTTGATGGCACCACTGACTCGATGGGCATGAGTGTTCATAAGCTCTGGGAGTTGATGATGGACAGGGAAGTCTGGTGTGTTGCAGTCCATGGGGTCGCAAAGAGTCAGACATGACTGAGCAACTGCACCCATACTGTTAAGTCCTGCTTAGCTTAAATTTAGGAATTCACATCCTTAGTAGGTAGTTTTTTGTTCTGTCCTATTAAAATACACTCTAGTTAAGGAAGAAGTGATTGTAACAATAGTCCATGTCCACATCAGATAACATAATATCTGGCAGCCTGTATTTTGTTCACATAGGCATGCAGACCTGTTTTATGAGACTCTGGATGTATAACTGGAATTTGTAGGCTATTAAGATTGCCCTAAACCTCATTTCATCAAAGTGACTTACAAAAAAAGTCTTGCAGATGGCAGTGGGTTGAAGGAGTCATCAAATCTCTGAGGAACACTAGCTCAAAACCTGGGACCACATGTCTCTGCTACTTAGTAAAGTAATTGCAATTTCAGTTGCAAATTATAAGTATTATAAATAATATAGAATATAAAAAGCTAACACTGAGATCCTAACTTCAACCCACATTCTCCTCAAGAAATCATTTGCCTCGATTCAATACTGTTGGCTTCCCCATTGGCTCGGCAGTAAAGAATCCACCTGCAACGCAGGAGATGTGGATTCGATTCCTGGGTCAGGAAGATCCCCTGGAGGAGGGCCTGGCAATCCACTCTGGTATTCTTGCTGGAAAAATTCCATGGACAAGGTAGCCTGGTAGGCTACAGTTCATGGTCTCACAAAGAGTTGGACATGACTGAAGCGACTGAGCAAGAAAAAAAAATACTGTTGAAATGCAGAACTGATGATCACCATGTAGCTTAGATGGGATTTTATATTACAAAGACATACACACACATTAACCATGTCACAGAGATCATACTAAGCTCTTCATATGTTATGTCTGCTCCAGTCTTTTGAGAGAGATCATTTAAACACCTTCCAGCAGCAGTAATTCATTTTACAAATAACTGTAAAGTGCCTTTTATGTGTTAGGCACTGGGCAAGGTCCCATGAAACTTTATTTTGGAATCATGGAGCTAAAACAGCTTATTTCAAAACATAAATTATAGAGAATCTTTCCATCTATTTTTCTTACCTAAAAATGAGATATTTATCTTACCTAAAAATTCCCTGGTGGCTCAGTGGTAAAGAATCCACCCTCCAAAGCAGGAGACTATACAGGCAACTATAAGGCTAACAGTATATTCATTAGGAAATGCAAAGCAGGTTCAACTCCTGGGTTGGAAAGATCCCCAGAGGAGGAAATGGTAACCCACTCCAATATTCTTGCCCGGGAAATCCCATGAACAGAGAAGCCTGGCAAGTCCATGGGGTGGCAAAAGAATGGGACAAGACTGAGCGACTGAACAACAATATCTTAAGTATAAGCTTCATCCCCTTAAAATTTGCTTTCTCTCCTGTAATATTTTCTGTGACAGCAGCATATGGCTAACTATATCCATTAGGAAATGCAAAAATCTTTGTCATGAAAGTGCTTGTATAAGGTAGAAAAGTAAAATGAACATATGTTGCTATGTATACATACCTGTGGTACATACCATGATGAAAAGTTGCTTCCCTAAGTGACCCTAATAAGAAGAATGACAACTGCAGAGTGATGATTGAGAAAGGATTTTTATATGAAGGAGGCCATTTCCTGACCTAAATTATTTAACATCTGATTAAAAGGGAATGGCTACCTACGCCAATATTCTTGCCTGGAGAATCCCATGCATAGAGGAGCCTGGTGAGCTGCAGTCCACGGGGTTGCAAAGAGTCAGACACGACTGAGTGACTAACTTTTTTTTAAGACTAGGAAAATATGCCAATTTGTCTTTTTTCATTGATAAATGTTAATACATAATATTCCTGTTATATGAAAACTATTTATTTAGGTTGTCTCATTCTGGGACTAGGAACAAATATCTGCATGTGAAGTTTTTAGAAGGAAGGAGGTGATCAGGCGCCCACAGTCTGTTTACATAATGCTGACCTTTAGTACACTGCCCAGCACTGTAAATAACCAAAACCAACTCTGGAAAGTGTTTACTTGGCCTTGCCCTGTGAGTTAGTGCTGAAAATCAGTGATGTAAATCAACCAAGTTCAAATAATACTCCACATATTATGTGCTTAAGTTTCTACTACATGAAATTAGAATTTTCATAAAGTTTTCCAAAATACATTTTTTAAAAACCTGACATTCATGCATCTCCAAGAAGCTTACATAAATCCTAGTAAACAAGATGAAACAAGGAAATGCTGTTTTAGTATATCAGATTGCAATTGATTAAAAAGGAAGATGTAAATGGTTGCTGAAAAATGCATTAGGAAATCAGCACCAGTTTCCAGGTGGAATGATGACCTGGCAACCTTTGCAGATTTCTTTGGTAATCCACAGTCAAAAGCCCTGGGCAGGGCAGAGGGGTGGGGGAGTTGCGGGGGAGGGAAAGACCTGCAGTTCAACCCAGAGATTTATTCTGAGGACATAATCAGTGAAGAGTACAAAGATCTACATAGAAGAATAGAAGAATGTTCCTTTTGGGGATGGTGAACTCCAAGATTTCTCACTAAATATTTAAAAGTTAAAGCCCAAAGTCTCTGCTGTGGGGGTCTCCTTAACTGGACATAACAAGTGGGAGAGAAGGGGTCTTCCTGTCTCTGACACGGGAAGCTGGCTGCACTGTGCTGTACATGGGAGCCTGGGACCGTGGAAACGAGAGTGGGCCCAGAGCACACCTGAGAGTGGGAGGAGCACAGATGCTCAGGCAGGCAGACCACCTGATGCTGCGGCGATTGTCTGGATGAACCAATAGAGGCACAGTGAGGGCACCGTCCTGCCCCTCTACACCCCACCGCTGATCTGTGGGCCTGTGTAACACCTGCCTGGGCCTCTCTGAAATACCTGGGGTGGGGGGAGGACTTTTTGAGAGACGGGAAGATTCTGCTATAATATAATATGATATGATCTGGGATACTACTGCAAAAAACCTGGGGGCCCAGGTTCAAACCCTGGTTGGGGAATTCGAATCTTGTAAGCAACGTGGTGTGGCCAAAAAGAAAAAATATATATAACATGACTTAATTTTTATCTAAGAACAGGGCAGATTTGGGGATTTTGGAGTTTTAAGTATATAACTGGCAATCACAGATTTAACATTTTTGGATTCAACTATCTTTCATTCAACAAATATTTGAGCACCTGTGTGTGTGTGTGTGTGTGTGTGTTAGTTGCTCAGTCATGTCCGACTCTTTACGACCCCATGGACTATAGCCTGCCAGGCTCCTCTGTCCATGGAATTCTCCAGGCAAGAGCACTGGAGTGGGTTGCCATTTCCTTCACCAGGGGACCTTCTCAACCCAGGCATTCTCAACCCAGATCGAACCAGGTCTCCTGAATTACAAGCAGATTCTTTACCATCTGAATCATTAGGGAAGCTCAACTTTGAGCACCTACTATGTGCCAGAAATCCTTCTAGACTCTAGGACCACAAGCATTACAGATGTGTCATTCTACTTTTAGAAACTAACTCTTAATTAATGACACATTAAATTGCCTTTTGTTGTACAGATGTGGGATTTGAAAAAACTTTTAAGCTAATAGAAATAGTAACAATTTAAAAATTTCAAATCCAGCTATTGACAAATGTTTTTCTTGAAAAAGTTTATGTAAATAAAATACCATGTACTCATTTTGAATATTTTATTATTCCTATAGACACATGTAGTACATGCCTTGAACTTTAGAAAGCAATATAAGAATGCAAATTTATTGCCCCCCAAATTGATATTTTTACCATGAAAATACTTATGGTCAGAGTTGAGCAGAAGAGAGAGGTATTAACATATTATTACAGTTTCAAATTATGATCTTTTTGTATTCTAATATTCACTACAGGATGATCAGTGTGATAAATAATGCTTATGTTTCGTCTCAGGGCAAACCTTATCTAGGCTGTTGAACATACTTTGAAAACTATGGTCCAATGTATTGCTTTATAGGTCCTAATTTTTTTCAATATATTTTTTTTAATTTGACTGTGTCACACCACTTGTGGGATCTCAGTTTCCCGAGCAGGGGTTGAACCCAGGCTGCAGGAGTAAAAGTCTGGCATCCTAACAATGAGCTCACCAGGAAACTCCCTTTATAGGTCTCAGTCTTGAGGAAATTAGAGCTACAGTCAATATCCAGTTCAAAAACAAGCTAATTTCAGATATTCAGTTATAAATACCTAAATTTTCTTTAGATAATTGTACCTCTTTCGGTTTTTTAAAAGATATCCCAATTGTCTGGTTTTGCCTGGTAGTTAACTTCATGCCTCTCTGAAGGCATGCTGTAAGGACTGCTGGAAGCAGTACTACCCTGATCTATGTTCTTGCTGGACATGGGAGCAGTTAGGTCACAGCTCCCAGGATACCTCTTGAGTTGGGTGCTTCATGACTGACTTCTGGCCAGTAGAATTTAAGCATTTGCGATGAGTGATGTCAGGAACCAGTTAGGAAAATTGACACTGGGCATTCCAAAATACAGACAATTTAATGCAGATTTCTCTTTGCAAGAGTGTTGAAAAAACTGAGTAAAAAAAAAAGAAAAAAGAAAAGAATGAAGTGGCATAATGTACGGTATCATAACTATGGTTGATACTGCTGTGTGATTATTTTGAAAGCTGCAGGACTGGAAAAGGTCAGTTTTCATTCCAATCCTAAAGAAAGGCAATGCCAAAGAACGCTCAAACTACCTCACAATTGCACTCATCTCACATGCTAGTAAAGTAATGCTCAAAATTCTCTAAGCCAGGCTTCAGCAATACATGAACCGTGATCTTCCTGATGTTCAAGCTGGTTTTAGAAAAGGCAGAGGAACCAGAGATCAAATTGCCAACATCCACTGGATCATGGAAAAAGCAAGAGAGTTCGAGAAAAACATCTATTTCTGCTTTATTGACTATGCCAAAGCCTTTGACTGTGTGGATCACAATCAACTGTGGAAAATTCTGAAAGAGATGG
>NW_011494775.1:220069-231852 GCF_000754665.1 Bison bison bison | reverse complement strand
GAAACAGTGTCAGAGTTTATTTTGGGGGGCTCCAAAATCACTGCAGATGGTGACTGCAGCCATGAAATTAAAAGACGCTTACTCCTTGGAAGGAAAGTTATGACCAACCTAGATAGCATATTCAAAAGCAGAGACATTACTTTGCCAACAAAGGTCCATCTAGTCAAGGCTATGGTTTTTCCTGTGGTCATGTATGGATGTGAGAGTTGGACTGTGAAGAAAGCTGAGAGCCAAAGAATTGATGCTTTTGAACTGTGGTGTTGGAGAAGACTCTTGGGAGTCCCTTGGACTGCAAAGAGATCTACCCAATCCATTCTGAAGGAGCTCAGCCCTGGGATTTCTTTGGAAGGAATGATGCTAAAGCTGAAACTCCAGTACTTTGGCTACCTCATGAGAAGAGTTGACTCATTGGAAAAGACTCTGATGCTGGGAGGGATTGGGGTCAGGAGGAGAAAGGGATGACAGAGGATGAGATGGCTGGATGGCATCACTGACTCGATGGACATGAGTCTCAGTGAACTCCGGGAGTTGGTGATGGACAGGGAGGCCTGGTGTGCTGCAATTCATGGGGTCTCAAAGAGTCAGACACGACTGAACGACTGAACTGAACTGAAGAGAGTAGATTTTAAGAGTTTTCATTACAACAGAAAAAGAATTCTTTTCTTCTTTCACTTGTATGTATATGAGATGATAGATGTTTAAACCTATTGTGGTGCTTGTGTCACAATATATGTAAGTCAAGTCATCATGCTGCACACCTTAAACGTACACAGTGCTATATGTCAATCATATCTCAATAAAACTTGAAAAAAATAGAAAAGAAAATTAGTAACTGCAGGAAGCACCTACCAGCCCCCAAGACTGGAAGAATAAAGGGACTAGGTGGTGTCACTACATAACAGATCTATGGGGATGTGACACCTGGCTGGTTCTCAGAGGAGCCCTGTCCTGGTGCTGAAACTACAGAGGGACTGAGGGCTCCATGTGCACTGGTAAAATCATATGGTCCCTTCAGTGGTAGGTGGTAGTTGTTAGGCCTGTGGAGTGGTGCCTGAGCCCTGGTGCTGAGACTGAAGAAGGGGCTGTGCCCAGTGTGTAACAGTGCCACTATGAAATTAAAAGACACTTGCTCCTTGGAAGAAAAGCTATGACAAACCTAGACAACATATTAAAAAGTAGAGATATCACTTTGCCAACAAAGGTCTGTATAGTCAAAGCTATGTTTTTTCCAGTTGTCATGTATGGATGTTAAGTGTTGGACAATGAAGAAGGCTGAGCCCTGAAGAATCGATGCTTTCAAATGTGGTTCTGGAGAAGACTCTTTAGAGTCCCTTGGACTGCAAGGAGATCAAACCAGTCATCTCTAAAGGAAATCAGTCCTGAATATTCATTGGAAGGACTCATGCTGAAGCTAAAGCTCCCATACTTTGGCCACCTGATGGGAAGAACTGACTCATTGGAAAAGACCCTGATGCTGGGAAAGATTGAAGGCAGGAGGAGGAGGGGATGATAGAGGATGAGGTGGTTGGATGGCATCACCAATGGACATGAGTTTGAGCAAGCTCTGGGAGTTGGTGAAGGACAGGGAAGCCTGGTGTGTTGAAGTCCATGGGGTCAAAAAGAATCAGATATGATTGATTGACTGAACAACAAACAACAAGGACACTCTTTCACTGACTGCTGCTGTTTAAGGGATATTTTTTTAAAACACTTAATTTATTTATTTGGCTGCACTGGGTGGCATGTGGAATCTGAAGTTGCAGCTTGCCAACTCTTTGTTGTGGCATGTGGGATCTAGTTCCCTGACCAGGAATTGAACCTGGGCCTCCCTTCATTGGGAGCGCAGAGTCTTAGCCACTGGACCACTGGGGAAGTCTCAGGATATTGATATGATGAAGAATAAGGGAGTCTCTTTTCCTCTGCTCCCATCTGCCGGTCTTCCATTAGTATCTCATTGTTAGAAGGCACTAGAAGCCAGTTAGCTTCCAAGGAAGTTTAGTAAATAAAGTTTTCAAGGTCCCTACTGCAGAAGTACCTATCAGTGCACAGAGGGAACAGAAAGACTCATGAGGAGACAAGAGGCTGGTGACAGGCCTGGAAGATCACACAAAGGAATTTGAACTTCATTTTTGAGACAAAGAGAAGCTCTCTGAAAAAGAAGAAATCGATTAAAATTTCTGGAAGCCTGTGCTGGAGTTTAAAAATATTTAAAAGAGGAAGAAAATGTGAATATGCCTAAACTTTGCATGTTTTATTTTCATATAACATTTTTTTCCCATTAAGAATGAACACAGGCTTACAGTAGAAAATTTGTAGAGAAAAAAATATGAAAAAGAAAATAGGGCTTCCCTGGTGACTCAGTGTCAAGAATCTGCATACCAATGCAGGAGACACAAGAGACATGGGTTCAGTTCCTGGTCTGGGAAGATCCCATATGCCATCAGACAACTAAGCCTGTGGCCACAAACTACTGAGCCCAAGCTCTAGAGTTTGTGCTCTTCAACAAGAGAAGCCACCCCAATGATAAGCCCAAGCACCACCACTGGAGAGTAGCCCCCTCTCTCAGCAACTAGAGGAAATCCCACACAGCCATGAAGATCCAGCACAGCCAAAAATAAATAAGTAAATATTTTAAAACAGAAAATAATTCTGCCATCTGTCTTCAGTTCTGTTCAGTTCAGTCACTCAGTTGTGTCTGACTCTTTGGGACCCCATGGACTGCAGCACACCAGGCTTCCCTGTCCATCACCAATTCCCAGAGCTTGCTCAAACTCATGTCCATCGAGTTGGTAATGCCATCCAACCATCTCATCCTCTGTTGTCCCCCTCTCCTCCTGCCTTCAATCTTTCCCAGCGTCAGAGTCTTTTCCAATGAGTCAGTTGTTTGCACCAGGTGGCCAAAGTATTGGAGATTCAGCTTCAGCATCAGTCATCTATAGACTGCCATCTATAGACTGTCACAAATAACATTTAAGTACAATTCCTACTAGCCTTTTGTCTAGAACTATACATAGTTTTACTATAGCTCTTTCTTCAATCACTATTCTGTTGTGAGCATTTTTTCAAAGAGCAGTTTTTTTAACAGTTACATATTGTATTCAGTAAAATACCCTATAAATTATGTCACGATTCGTGACATTGTTAAACGTGGAACAGAATGAAAAAGTAGAAGTTTACTAGATTCCCGAGGTTCTTAGATAGCAGATACCAAAATGAATTGGGAGACAAACTGCTCTGCAGTAACATCGACGTCATTATGTGAAAACTGGCTCCTGACTTGGAATGCTTTATTTTCATCTAGGCTGTAACAGGGTCAAAAGTGGAGATGACTTCATACTTAAGCAAGTCAGTCTTCAGTGGGGTCCCCCGAGAACTGGTGTGACTGACATCCCTGTGGTTAGCGGAACTTAGTAGACTGCTATCTGACTCTTGACTGGAGAACACTGGGCAGAGACCTACAGGTTACCCGCTCTTGGGCTAGGAAGAGAGGAGAGCGGCTGTTCCCATTGTGAATTTGCGAGGGTAACAGACAAGCGCTTCCAAGGGCAAGATCTTGGCTGCACCTGTGAGAAAGAGCTGGCCTGGAACTGTGTTAGATTCTGTCCACGGGGGGCCACCTGGGGACACTGGTCCCCCCAAAATCTGTGTGGAATAGACCATGTCATGTGCTGCTGCTGCTGCTGCTGCTGCTAAGTCACTTCAGTTGTGTCCAACTCTGTGCGACCCCATAGATGGCAGCCCACCAGGCTCCCACGTCCCTGGGATTCTCCAGGCAAGAACACTGAAGTGGGTTGCCATTTCCTTCTCCAATGCGTGAAAGTGAAAAGTAAAAGTGAAGTTGCTCTGTCGTGTCCGACTCTTAGCGACCCCATGGACTGCAGCCTACCAGGCTCCTCCGCCCAGGGGATTTTCCAGGCAAGAGGACTGGAGAGCTGTGTCTAAACAGACCATTGAAAACAAAACCAGGAACTGAGGGGACAAAGTTCATCTGGAAGAGAATGCATCATCCGTAACAGTAGTTTTTCAACCTGGAATGTGTTTGTACCCCTGGGGACATTTGGCAATGTCTGAGGATTTTTCGTTGTCACAACTGGGGTTGAGTGGTGTGTTACTGGCCTGTGGTTAAAGGCTGGGTGTGCTGCTGAGCATCCTATGATGCATGGGACAGCTGATGATTATTTGGCCCAAGTGTTAAATGCTAAGTTTGGAAGACCGTGGTGCTATCATGTAGAGAGAAGGAAAGACTCAGTAGGAAACATTTGCCAAACCTTGACTGTGGGGCACAACTCTGTGAATAGGCTGAACATACTGAACACTTTCAATGGGTGAATGATTTTATATGTAAATTGTTGTTGTTGTGTAGTTGCTCAGTCGTGTCTGACTCTTTTGCTACCCCATGGACTGTAGTTTGCCAGGCTCCTCTGCCCATGGGATTTCCCAGGCAAGAACACTGAAGTAGGTTACTATTTCCTTCTCTAGGGGATCTTCCTGACCCAGGGATCAAACCTGAATCTCCTCCTTGCAGGAAGATTCTTTACCATTAAGCCACCATGGAAGCCCTCATTATCTCTCTATAAAACTGCTATAAAACAATGGGTGGGAATTCCCTGGTGGCATGATGGTTAGAATCCTGGGCTTTCACTGCCATGGCCTGGGTTCAACCCCTGGTTGGGAACTGAGATCCTGCAAGCCAACATTTCAGAAACAAACTTATCATAGAAAAAACTTAATATATGTAAAGAATGCCTTGAATAGAAGTGTTCTAGAAGTTAATCAAATGGAGCCTTTATTTCTGTGTCCCACTATGACTTTATAATATGTCCATTAGAAATTCTTCCTCTGCTCCTGGAAGATTTTTTTTTTCTCATTTCCAGTTAATAACATTTCTGTGATCACTTAATGTCATCAAAATATTATCAATTTAGAAACTAGAATGTTTAGTCTACCCAATCAAAGCTTTGAGTAGTATTTTACATTAATGGATTTTCTAATGGCTGAGTAGCAAAGAATCCACCTGCAAATTCAGGGGATGCTGGTTTGATCCCTGGATTAGGAAGATCCCCTGGAGGAGGAAATGCAGCCCACTCCAGTATTCTTGCCTGGGAAATCCCAGGGACAGAGGAGCCTGGTGGGCTACAGTCCACCGGGTCGTAAACGGGCAACACGACTGGGCAACTAACATTTTCGCATTCACCTCCTTAGTATTACATTACATTAGCACCAGAGAAGCAGTGAGGTGACCTGTTTTTGTTAATTGGTAATGACATAATTAAGAAATTGGAGAAAATAAACAGCGCTTGCAATTTCAAAATAAGACTAAAGTTTGAGAACTACTGATTAGAGGAAAAAAGTCATGATTAATCTCACTGTAGCACCACCTAGTGGAACTTCAGAAGAAATCAATAGGTTTTTTCCGTCAGTCTTGTTCACTAGCTAAATTGGGCTGGACTCTTTGTGACCCCATGGATTGCAGCAAGTCAGGCTCCCTTATCCTTCACTGTCTCAGAGTTTGCTCAAATTCATATCCATTGAGTTGGTGACGTTATCCAACCATCTAGTCCTCTGCCATCAGTCATGGGAACAAGGAAAAATATAAAGTGAACTAGGTTTCATCGAACGTATGCATGGGTGCTCAGTCATGGCCGACTCTGCAACCCCATGGACTGTAGCCTGCCAGGCTACTCTGTCCATGAAATTTTCCAGGCAAGAATACTGAAGTGGGTTGCCATTTCCTTCTCCAGGGGATCTTCCTGACCCAGAGGTTGAACCCGCATGTCCTGCATTGACAGGCAGATTCTTTATCACTGAGCCACCAGGGAAGCCCTTAGATTCTCCTTAGAATTCTTAAAAAAAAAAAAAAAATTATTTCTATGTTAAAAGCATATATAATTGAGAGCTCTAGGCCCTGTAATTTCACTCCATGTAGTAACATGGTAACATGGCTTCAGAAATTTCAGTCTGCAAAATGAGGAAACACTGAGGATTCTAAGCTTTATTCAGTCACTAAAATAATCTGCAGTATAAGATGGAGACTAGAAAATTAACTGCAACTACTATTGCAAAGTTAAGATTTTTCATAAAATACACTGAGTCAAAAAGCAGATGAAATGAAGTTTCTTCATTATTCAGTTTCTTAATTTTTCCACTAAATTCCAAATAGAGTTGGGGAAATTCTACTGTTTCTTCTGACACTTTTTCTTTAACAGGGTCTATCATTTTCTTCTGTATCCCTAGGGTGTCCTCTAGGATTGTCAAGCCAAATTCCATTTCCTAGACATGAGCGCTTCTGCACTCATGTACCTAAAAGCATGCACCTTTGGAGCTTTTCTGTATTTGTCTGTTGCTCCCTTGGCTTTTCCTTGGCTGGATTATTGCGCTAATGGATTCCTGGCTAATTGATTTGCGTGTGTGTCTGCTAAGTCGCTTCAGTCATGTCCAACTCTTTGCAACCCCGTGGGCTATAGGCCGCCAGGCTCCTCAGTTCATGGGATTCTCCAGGAAAAAATACTGGAGTGGGTTGCCGTTTTCTTCTCCAGGGAATCTTCCTGACCCAGGGGCTGAACCTGCGTCTCTTGCGTTTCCTGCTTGGCAGACAGATTCTTTACTACTGCACCATCTGGGGAGCCCTCCTCTACTCACGAGGAATTATCACTTCATTCATGTTGTGTTCGTGTTAATAAAACTGTCGCTCATTGGAATCTAGCATGCTATAGGAATTTTTTGCACGGTGCTAAGTCACTTCAGTTGTGTCTGACTCTTTTCGAACCTCTGCACTGTAGCCCACCAGGCTCTTCTTTCCATGGGATCCTCCAGACAAGATACTGTAGTGAGTCACCATGCCCTCCTCCAGGGGATCTTCCCAACCCAGGGATTAAACCCACATCTCTTATGTCTCCTGCATTGGCAGGCAGGTTCTTTACCACTAGCACCACCTGGGAAGCCCAGCTGGTTTAGAAGATTTATATTTCACTTTTTTTTTCATTTTCAGAAATGAGATCTATTATTTCAATTTTAAAAGACTATCTTTTTCACTTGATATCGTCATTGTTAATTCCTCCAATTGTCAGCTCTTGTCATCACATTTTTGGATCAGCTGTTAAGTCACATCAGCCTACTGTGCTCCAGCCAGGCTCCCTGCCTCTTTTGCCCTCTCAGGTTCTCACTTCCATGAGCCAGAGCGCAGACTCACAGCTTCAAAGTACATTCTAAGTACATTCAGCTCTAATTTTGTATGGGAAAAGAACCATTTCTCCAAAGAAGCAACATAATTATGGCTAAAGTCTATCCTGAACATCTATATTAAATTATTAATTACATTTCACAATTCTTAAATGGTCTGTGTGGTTGAAAGTTTTTCACATTGATTGGTCATTTAGGTGTCTTCTTTGGTGAATCACTGGCCATTGAGTTGATCATTTTTCTATTGGAAATGTATTTTTCTTTTTATTTGTACATTCTCATTATCCATTAGGGATATTCATCTATTTCCCCCCTAATCTATGACCTTTTTTAATAAAAAAGGAGGAAAAAAAACATAACTAGAGGTACCAATATTATTTCAAATTTAACCTTTGCAACTGTGCTCAACATTTTCCTGTTACAAACCAGCATCCTTTTAATATGTTCCTAAGTCTACCCATAATACCATCTTTCTCCTAATCTCCAAAGCTAGAATCCCCTAAAGAACCTTTAACTCTTCTCTCTATAAAGTCCCTTATACCCCAAACTATCACCAGGTTCTGTCATTTCATTGCATGGCAACCCACTCCAGTATGCCTGCCAGGAGAATCCCATGGACAGAGGAGCCTGTGGGCTATAGTCCACAGGGTCACACAAAGTTGGACACCACTGAAGTGACTGAGCACGTGTGCACCTGTGCTTTTAAACTTAAAAGGCCAGGAAGAAAATCCTTTAATCATCTCCCTGCGCACCAGACACCACATCGTAGCTACATCCCATCCCTGTGCACAAACAGAAGAACGAAAGTGCTGCTTAATATGGAGAAAGGACGAAGAAGACAAATGGAAATGCTGGGAAAGAGGAGAAAGGGTTGGATGAATGCTGACAAATACTGTGGAATCAGTGTTCTGCTTCATGTTCACAAGTAAAACCTTGACTCCTGAATGGAATATTTGTGATGGATCACTAAAGGGGAATTCAGGATGATTTGCATACTGTTTTTTGTACTTAAAAAAATTATTTTTGACATGTACACTCTATTTATGGTTGTCCTGGGTCTTCATGGCTGTGCGCAGGCTTTCTCTAGTTTCAGAGATTGCGGGCTACTCTCTAGTTGTGGTGCACAGCCTTCTCACTCTGGTGGCTTCTCCTGTTGCAGAGCTTGTGCTTTGGGTGCATGGGCTTCAGTTAGTTTCAGCACAGGGGCTCTCAGTAGTTTCAGCTCCCGGGCTCTAGAGCACAGAATCAATAGTTGTGGTGCACAGGCTTAGTTGCTCCAAGGCATGTGGGATCTTCCAGATCAGGGATTGAACCCACATCCCTGCACTGGCAGGTGGATTCTTATCTGCTGCACCACCAAGGAAGTCCTATTTGCATATTCTTTATCTGAGACTGAGGTAAAGTGCAATTAGCAGGCTGTTGGATACAACATCCCCCTGCATCTCAGAGAGAATTACCTTTTGACAGAGTCCCTTCTTCCCTGCTAACTCGGTGGTAAAGAATCCACCTGCAATGCAAGAGTCGTGGGTTCAATCTCTGGGTCGAGAAGATCCCCTGAAGAAAGAAATGGTTACCCACTCTAGTATTCTTGCCTGGGAAATCCCACGGACAGAGGTGGTCCATGGAGTTGCAAAGAGTCAGAAATGATTTATCAACGAAACAACAACAAGAGTTCCTGCTTGGCCCCAGGGCTGGAAAAATGTTTCTCAGCGACTCTGTGACATGGGTGTGATGACTCCACTTTTAAAATGAGGAAACTGAGCATGTTTTAACCTTAGTTCACACAGGTATTAGGTGGGTTGGCAAGAATTTGAAGCCAGATACATATGATTGAAAAATCCATGTGTTCTATTTTTTGTTGCCTCTCATACAATTTTGGACTCATGAATAGTATTGGTCTAAGAGAGTATTTCCTTCTTTTTGAGAGACTGAACCTGGTCCACAGCAATGGAATTCTAACCACTAGACCACTAGGGAACTACCCCAAAATTTTAAAACGATTAAGTTAAATCTAATTTCCTCACAGGCTAGGAAGTTATGTTCAACTTTCTATAACCCCACCACCACTTATAACCAACTACAAATGACACCTGTTTCATTTGCACATTGGTTGTGGTGGTGGTGGTGTAGTTGTTACATCATGTCAGATTCTTGTGACCCCAGGGACTGTAGCCCACCAGACTCCTCTGTTCACCAGGTTCTCCAGGCAAGAATACTGGAGTGAGGTGCCATTTCCTGACCCAGGGATCGAACCTGCATCTCCTAAATTGCAGGCAAATTTTTTACCACTGAGCTGCCAGAGAAGCCCCACCTGCACATTACTGTCTGATATATTTCACTAACATAACTCACTTATATGAGAACCACAGGACTCATATAAAATTTTATTGAGTAATTCAGCATCTCAGTCTGTACCTACAAAAAGAGAAAGGAACACTTGTAAGTTACATTGTGTTAATCACTATGCTATCACTTTGTTATTCATGAATTCTGTATTTGCAAATACACTTCTTAAAATTTATTTATAACCCTCAAATCAATATTCAAACACTTTAGTGATGGTAGTGATATATAAGGGCAGACTAGGGGAAAATCTGAGTTGCTGAAGGAGGTGCAAGTCTTAATTGAGGTCTGATATGGTTTTGCCAAGAAAACGCATTGGTCATAACAAACACCCTCTTCCAATAACACAAGAGAAGATTCTACACATGGACATCACCAGATGGTCAACGCCAAAATCAGATTGATTATATTCTTTGCAGCCAAAGATGGAGAAGCTCTATACAGTCAGCAAAAACAAGACCAGGAGCTGACTGTGGCTCAGACCATAAACTCCTTATTGCCAAATTCATACTCAAATTGAAGAAAGTAGGGAAAACCACTAGACCATTCAGGTATGACCTAAATCAAATCCCTTATGATTATACAGTGGAAGTGAGAAATAGATTTAAGGGACTAGATCTGATAGAGTGCCTGATGAACTGTGGAATGAGGTTCGTGACATTGTACAGGAGACAGGGATCAAGACCACCCCCATGGAAAAGAAATGCAAAAAAGCAAAATGGCTGTTTGGGGAGGCCTTACAAATAGCTGTGAAAAGAAGAGAAGCAAAAAGCAAAGGAGAAAAGGAAAGATATAAGCATCTGAATGCAGAGTTCCAAAGAATAGCAAGAAGAGATAAGAAAGCCTTCTTCAGCGATCATTGCAAAGAAATAGAGGAAAACAACAGAATGGGAAAGACTAGAGATCTCTTCAAGAAAATTAGAGATACCAAGGGAACATTTCATGCAAAGATGGGCTCGATAAAGGACAGAAATGGTATGGACCTAACAGAAGCAGAAGATATTAAGAAGAGATGGCAAGAATACACAGAAGAACTGTACAAAAAAGAGCTTCACGACCCAGATAATCACGATGGTGTGATCACTGACCTAGAGCCAGACATCCTGGAATGGGAAGTCAAGTGGGCCATAGAAAGCATGACTACGAACAAAGCTAGTGGAGGTGATGGAATTCCAGTTGAGCTATTTCAAATCCTGAAAGATGATGCTGTGAAAGTGCTGTACTCAATGTGCCAGCAAATTTGGAAAACTCAGCAGTGGCCACAGGACTGGAGAAGGTCAGTTTTCATTCCAATCCCAAAGAAAGGCAATGCCAAAGAATGCTCAGACTACCACACAACTGCACTCATCTCACATGCTAGTAAAGTAATGCTCAAAATTCTCTAAGCCAGGCTTCAGCAATATGTGAACTGTGAACTTCCTGATGTTCAAGCTGGTTTTACAAAAGGCAGAGGAACCAGAGATCAAATTGCCAACACCTGCTGGATCGTGGAAAAAGTAACAGAGTTCCAGAAAAACATCTATTTCTGCTTTATTGACTATGCCAAAGCCTTTGACTGTGTGGATCACAATCAACTGTGGAAAATTCTGAAAGAGATGGGAATACCAGACCACCTGACCTGCCTCTTGAGAAAGCTGTATGCAGGTCAGGAAGCAATGGTTAGAACTGGACATGGAACAACAGACTGGGTTCCAAATAGGAAAAGGAGTACGTCAAGGCTGTATATTGTCACCCTGCTTATTTAACTTATATGCAGAGTACATCATGAGAAACACTGGGCTGGAAGAAGCACAAGCTGGAATCAAGATTGCCGGGAGAAATATCAATAACCTCAGATATGCAGATGACACCACCGTTATGGCAGAAAGTGAAGAGGAACTCAAAAGCCTCTTGATGAAAGTAAAAGTGGAGAGTGAAAAAGTTGGCTTAAAGCTCAACATTCAGAAAACGAAGATCATGGCATCTGGTCCCATCACTTCTTGGGAAATAGATGGGGAAACAGTGGAAACAGTGCCAGACTTTATTTTTGGGGGCTCCAAAAGCACTGCCGATGGTGACTGCAGCCATGAAATTAAAAGACGCTTACTCCTTGGAAGGAAAGTTACAACCAACCTAGATAGCATATTAAAAAGCAGAGACATTACTTTGCCAACAAAGGCCCGTCTAGTCAAGGCTATGGTTTTTCCTGTGGTCATATATGGATGTGAGAGTTGGACTGTGAAGAAGGCTGAGTGTCGAAGAATTGATGCTTCTGAACTGTG
>NW_011494775.1:212428-219969 GCF_000754665.1 Bison bison bison | reverse complement strand
CCGTCTAGTCAAGGCTATGGTTTTTCCTGTGGTCATATATGGATGTGAGAGTTGGACTGTGAAGAAGGCTGAGTGTCGAAGAATTGATGCTTCTGAACTGTGGTGTTGGAGAAGACTCTTGAGAGTCCCTTAGACTGCAAGGAGATCCAACCAGTCCATTCTGAAGGAGCTCAGCCCTGGGATTTCTTTGGAAGGAATGATGCTAAAGCTGAAACTCCAGTTCTTTGGCCACCTTATGCGAAGAGTTGACTCACTGGAAAAGACTCTGATGCTGGGAGGGATTGGGGGAAGGAGGAGAAGGGGACGACAGAGGATGAGATGGCTGGATGGCATCACTGACTCAATGGATGTGAGTCTGGGTGAACTCCGGGAGTTGGTGATGGACAGGGAGGCCTGGCATGCTGCGATTCATGGGGTCGCAAACAGTCGGACACAACTGAGCGAATGAACTGAACTGAACTGATGGCCACACACTGCCTTGTTTCAGCTCTCATACTGTATGTGTGTGTTAGTCACCCAGTCACGTCTAAGTTTTTGAGACCCATGGTTTGTAGCCTGCCAGGCTCCTCTGGCGATGGAATTCTCCAGGCAAGAATACTGGAGTGGGTTACCACTTCCTTCTCCAACTCATACTGTATATCTACATCATTTTCATAGTCTATATCAAATGCCAATTATCACATTTTTATGTGTTCTGTTGCTGATTTCTCTGTTTAAAATGCCCCCCACATGTAGTGCTGAAATGCTATCTGGTGTCCACAAGTGCAAGAAGGCTGTGACGTGCCCTATGGAGAAAACACATGTTTTAGGTAAGCTCTGTTCGGGCATGAGTTCCATTGCTCTTGGCCCAGAATTCAACGTTAATGAATCAAGAATATATA
The DNA here is from genome assembly GCF_000754665.1 of Bison bison bison. NCBI lineage: Eukaryota > Metazoa > Chordata > Mammalia > Artiodactyla > Bovidae > Bison > Bison bison. The sequence goes on along the minus strand of NW_011494775.1, from coordinate 219,088 downwards.
TTAAAAAAGCGTCCTTAAAGCAAAAACATAAACAAAACAAGGTTATGTTCTGATTGAGAAACATGCTGGGATGAGAGGCTTGCCAGGAACTTAACCCTGTGATTCCCCCAGAGAGATGGCTCAGTATTTGCTGATTCAGTCTCCCAGAGATTTTATAGAACCCAACTATCTAGAATGATGGGGCTTCCTTAGATGGCTCAGTGGTAAAGAATCTGGCTGCCAGTACAGGAGCCTCAGGAGATGCGGGTTCGATCCCTGGGTCGGGAAGATGCCCTGGAATATGGCAACCCACTCCAGTATTCTTGCCTGGGAAATCCCATGGACAGAGGAGCCTGGTGGGCTACAGTCCATGAGGTCACAAAGAGTTGGACATGACTGAGCAACAGGTCTTGCATCGAGACTGATGAGAACTGACTGCAGCAACAGCAAAAATAAGGTAATTTTTCTTTTAAATTTTTATCATGGAAAATTTCAACTGTGTAAGAGAGACCATAATAAACAGACCTTTTGAGCCTTATGACCCAGGCTCAATAACAGCTGATCCAGTCAGTTTCCTCCTTCTTTCTCTCTAGCTGGATTAAATACAAATCTCAAGACATGTAACATTTCATCCTTAACTATTTTTTTTTAATGGTAAGGAAAACTTTAAGACTATTGTGGTAAAGTGTCAAAACTATTGAAATAGGAGAGATGAGTTCAGCTCTCATTAAGGACAACTTGGGCTTTACAGACAACAGGTTACGTGTGCGAGAGGGGGGTGGGGGTTGTGCATGGAAAATTACTAAGAGAAGACATCAAGCATAGGGAGAAGTTTTTCCAAACTTATTTTAAGAGCTTTCTTACTGAATGGCAGGCTAGGGTGATTAGATATCAATGATGGGAGATGAGAAATTTGATTAAACATTGAAAGTGATCACATATCAAGAGTGGGAAAAATCCTCTCTAAGCAGACTCAGCTCATCCTTAACAACTATTTTATCGGTAAATTCTTGTTAATGTTTTAAAATTATAAGAGTAGAAAATCTAGAAAGCAGAAAATTACAAAGAAGGAAATAACCATGTAAATTGATACTGAGTGCACATTTTGATTGATTTCTTCTGTCTTCTTACACAGAGTAAATTGAAAGATGGGAACCATATTGAATAGATCCTCTCTTTTCATTGAATAGTAAGCCAGTTTGCCATATCTTTAGTCTTCAAAAATAAACGGTACTCTTTATACATTATCTCATTTAATAAGAGGTATGCCATTTTTTCCATGTTTGCTTTATCATTTTGAAAAGTGTGATTCCTTATTTAAAATCACACTTTTTATCTTGTTATAAGTGTACCTTCACACACACTGTAAGAGATAATCCAGAAGACACAGTATGCTCTCTACTCAGGTCCCTCCACTGGGAACGTCTTGCAGAACTATAGAGCAATGTCACAACTAGGAGAATGACATCTCTCAGTCAAGACAGAACTTTCCATCATCAGGACGATCCCTCCTGTTGATTTTTCACAACCGTACCCACTTCCCTTTGGTCGTCAAATCTTCCTTAACCCTCTGCTGCTGCTGCTGCTGCTGCTGCTAAGTCACTTCAGTTGTGTCCTGACTCTGTGCGACCCCATAGACAGCAGCAGCCCACCAGGCTCCCCCGTCCCTGGGATTCTCCAGGCAAGAGTACTGGAGTGGGTTGCCATTTCCTTCTCCAATGCATGGAAGTGAAAAGTGAAAGGGAAGTTGCTCAGTTGTGTCCGACTCTTTGTGACCCCATGGACTGCAGCCTACCAGGCTCCTCTGTCCATGGGATTTTCCAGGCAAGAGTACTGAAGTGGGGTGCCATTGCCTTCTCTGCCTTAACCCTCAGGGAACCACTAATCTGTATTTCTATAATTTGTCATTTCAAGACGATTAAATATATATATAGCATCATCGACTCAATGGACATGAGTTTGAGCAAACTCCAGGAGATAGTGAAGGACTGGAAGGCTTGGTGTGCTACAGTCCATGGGGTCACAAAGAGTTGGACACGACTGAGCGACTGAACAACATATATATATGGAATCACACAGTATATAAGCTTTCAAGACTGGCTTTTTTCACCCATCCCAAGATTCAAGTTGTTTTCTATATCAGCTTTTTTTTCCTCTCCCTTTTATTATTGACTAGTATTCCAGGTATGGATGTAGCACAGAATGTTTTCCCATTCATCCACTGAAAGATACTTAGGTTTTTTCTAGTTTTTGGCTATTATAAATGAAGCTGCTATAAAAATATGTGTATAGATGTTTGCGTGAACACAGAAATGCATTATTTTCTATTGTGGCTGTAACAAATTGTGTTCAGTCGTGTCCAACTCTTCGCAACCCATGAACTGTAGCCCACCACGCTCCTCTGTCCATGGGATTTCCCAGGCAAGAATACTGGAGTGGGTTGCCATTTCCTCTTCCATGGGATCACCTAGACCCAGGGATTGAAACCGTGTCTCCTGCATTGGCAGGTGGATTCTTTGCCACTGAGCCACCTGGGAAGCCCCAATTTCTTCAAGCTTAATCTAAAAAACCCTCAAATGTATTATTTTGCAGTTATGGAGATCAGAATTTTGAGTTCCTTCTGGAAGCTCCAGGAGTGCATCTGATCTTGGCCTTCTCTTTCTGGAGCTGGCCAGCATTTCTATGCTCATAGCTACATTCCAAGCGCTGCTTCCAACATCACAAGATCTTCTAACTCTGGCGCTCCTTGTTGTTTTGTTGCTAACTCATATCCAACTCTTTTGTGACCCCATGGACTGTTGCCTCTCTCTTACAAGGGCCCTTCTGATTTTATTGGACCCACTTGAATCATCCAAAATAATCTTTTCATCTTAACATCGCTAACTTAATCACAACTACAAAGACCCTTTTGCCAAGTAAGGTATCATATTCACAAATTCTGGGGACTAGATTTAGTCAAAATATAGCAAAGCCATTATTTAGTCAACCACAAGTTTTCATTTCTTTGGGGTAGGTGCTCAAGAATGTAACTATCATTGATGATCACACGCTTAGCTTTATAAGAAACTCTTAAACTATTTTCCATAAGGATTGTACTAGTTACAGTCCCACCAGTGATGTAAGGGTGATGCAGTTCTCCACTACAACTTTGCAAGCATTTGGTCACCTTTTTTAGTCATTCTGATAGATGTGCAGTGATATCTCACTGTGATTTTAATTTGCATTTTTTTTAATGGTAAAAGACACTGAACATCTTTTCAAATGCTTAATTGCCATCTGTATACCCTCTTTGGTGAAATAGCTGTCCATGTCTTGTCTGCTTTATTTTTAAAGCAACTTAGAAGTGCTTCAGAAACTCTCACTAAGGCTGCTAACAGAATTTATGGGTTCTTTGGGTAGGTTTTTGACCTGGATCTTTGAGGAAACTTAAGTGCAGTGGTTCTAAAACTTAGTGTGCCTCACAATCACCTGAGCTTGATAAAATACAATTTGCTGGGACCCATCTCCAGTGTCTGATTTTCTAACTATGGGGTGGCACCCTGGAGAACTGGCATTTGTAACAAACTCCCAGGTACCACTGATGCTTTTATCCCAGGATCATACTTTGATATGCTTTAGGGAGACTTTAGGGCTACTTGATGTTTTCTTTTGCCATTTCCTTGTCACAGTAAATTTCCTTGTAGTAAACACTACAATGAATGAAATACTTACGCTCCAAAGTGAAGTGCTTGGGGAGAAAAAAAAAAAAAAAAAGAGGACAGAGGTAAGGCAAAAGCACACAGAAATTAATCTGATCTCCCAGGGGCCAAAGACTGGAACAATTTGAGCAACTAAATTAATTATGAAAGCACTGGATAAATATCCATGAGTCCCTAGTGATAGAAATACGGGAGAAAGGTCAGATCTTCCTTGCACAGGAATTCCAAATACTCCAGGAGGGGAGCTTTAATTCCCTTTTCTTGAGTATGGGCTGGATTTAACGACTCACCTCACAAGACTAGAGTATGGAAAGTGGAAAATACTAATTTTGCCATGGAAAACCTGGCAGACACAGCTTTAGCCCAAATAACCAGGATTAACATGATCAGTGACAAGTCATACTGATATCACAAGCCCTGATATAATGACATAAGGAAGGCACTGCACTTGTAGTATCGTTTCCCTAAATCCATAACCCCAACCTTGTTGTTAGGTCACTAAGTCGTGTCCAACTCTTTTGTGACCCCATGGACTGTAGCCAGCCAGGCTCCTCTGTCCATGAGTTTTTCCAGGCAAGAATACTGGAGTGGGTTGCCATTTCCTTCTCCAGGGCCTCTTCAGGCCCAGGGATCAAACCCATGTCTCTTACATTAGCAGGTGGATTCTTTACCGCTGAGCCACCAACCCCCACCTAATTGTGAGAAAACATCAGAACTCAATTTGAGATTCATTCTAAAAACATCTGCCCTATACTCTTCAAAAAAGTGTCAAGGCCATGAGACTAGACCAAGAAACTCACAAACTGGGGGGAGATAACAAAGAAAAAGAATATTAGTGAAAAAAACGGGAAATCCAGGTGGTCTGTAGCTAACAGTACTATAACAATGTCAATTTCCTGGTTTAGATAAATGTAGTAACTGGTTAAGTAATACATGTCTATTAGGGGAAGCTGGGTAAAGGATACATAGAAATTCTTTGCAACACTTCTGTTAATCTACAGTTATTTCAAAATAAAGAAGTTCCCCACCCTAGAGTTTCTGACCTAGTATATATGGTGGGTACCAAGAATTTTCATTTAAGTTCCCCAGAGATGCTATTAGCCTAGGGAAACACTCTGGAATACACCGCTTTAGGGAAACCTTAGGGCCACTTGTTTTCTGCTTTTTCTTGCCACTATAAATTTCTTTGCTTGGAAACTTCCACGGACAGAGGAGCCTAGTGGGCTACTGTCAGTGGGTTCCTAGATGGTCGGACACGACTTAGTGACTGAGCAGGCGCACACATGAGAAGGAAACAAAGTTGTTGACCTTTCTGTTTCAAAGCAGGTTTTAATTGGGGGGTGGGGCGGGGAGGGGGTTCAGTGTTCTCCTCAGAGATTGCTTTCACCTTAAGGATATTTAAGGATATCATCCCTTAAAAATGCACTCATCAACCCTCAAATTGAATTTTCCGTGCTTGGTTCCCTTATACTATGTTACTTAAAGATAACAAAAAGCCTTAGAAATTGTCTTAAATACTGGGAAAAATTCAAATAGTTTAAATGCTGCTGGGTACGAAGTGAATCTGGGCAATTACTACACGTACAAGGTTCATTACAATTTGTCTCTCACTATCCATCCTCTTTCTGATCTTTAAACTGAGCACATGGTCAATCAGAATGTATCAAAAACATATCTTCCCAGGGGAAGCTGACCTGACCTAAAAACGCCTCTTGGAGATTTATATGAAACACTGGACTCTCAAGATAGGATTCACCTCTATCATTCAGTGCTTCTGTAAGTTCACGCCAGGTGTCAGAGGCTGTGGTGGGGAAGGGAGGGGACAAAAGAGTATTTGCAATGCTTTGTTGAGCTGGTCACCCTGCTTTGCTCCCAAGTCACTCAAGTGGGAGAGTATGGTTTAGAATCTTTTGGGGCTAGAAGGTGGCCTAAACAAGTATACATGAAGTATATACTAAACAAGTATACATGAAGTCTTTTCTTTTTTTTTTTACATCTTAATGCAGATATAATTGACATAAAATAAAACGCACATATTTCAAGTATATGATTGCGTAAGTTTTGACATGCGTAAACACCCACGAAACCATCACCAAATTCAAGATAATGAATATACTCATCACCCCAAAATGTTTCCTCTCTCCGCTTTATGGCTGTTTTTCTTATCATCATAGTAACACACTTTGTTTAGCTGTGAGAATGTATATATGTGATCAGTCATGGCCTGAGATATGAATTGATTTTTTATTTTCTACTGTATTTAATGGCCCCTTTTTAACGGGCCAGTTTTTTAGCTGTAGTGGCTTAGACGGTAAAGCGTCTGATTGCAACGCAGGAGACTTGGGTTCGATCCCTGGGTTGGGAAGATCCCTTGGAGAAGGAAATGGCAGCCCACTCCAGTATTCTTGCCTGGAAAATCCCATGGACAGAGGAGCCTAGTTGGCTACCGTCCATGGGGTCGCAAAGAGTCGGACATGACTGAGCGACTTCACTTCATTCAGTGCTTCTAAAATATTGTTGCATTGTTAAACACAAAGTTAATCTCTTATCCGACGGTTTTGAGGTAAGGATTTGGCCATTTAAGTTATTCCTTTATATACAGTCAACATTCACACGGGTGAGGCAAGGAGTCTTTGCCTTTAATGCAAAGACGTAATTTTAACCAAACATTCAAAATGTTGCAAATCAGTTCCTTTGGTTTTGCAGAAGACTAAGTTTCTCGGTTTCTCTTGAACCTTGAAACGTCTGTCCTATTAGGATTGAAAAAGCGTTCGGCAACTATGCTTACCTTTCCCAAAGTAACTTTATTCATTCATCAAAATCATCGGCAGGGGAGGGCACGGTCTGAACTCGGAGGGAACGGCAGAATATGAGTTATTCCTGCCATGCTCCTAGGGTTTAGCGAGAACGAATATTCGCCGGGGCACCCGCTATGTGCTGTTAAGGGCCGGCGCCCAGAGCTCTAACCCAGCCGCTAGCGCTG
>NW_011494775.1:211750-212109 GCF_000754665.1 Bison bison bison | reverse complement strand
GCGCCGGAGTCCGACTCCCGACCCACTCCCGGATGCCGACCCCCGACGCGCGCCCAGCGGCCTCAGAGCCGGACAGAAGGAAGGCACAGACGCACCGCTGGAAGTTGGCGCTCCCAGTCCCTCTCGCGCGCTCCCACCGCGGCGCCTGCGCCAAGGGGCCGACCGCGCGGGCCCGTCTCCGATGACGTGGCAAGGCGGGGGCGGAGCCAAGGTCGGCGGCGGGAGGGTGGGGGAGGAAGAGCGAGGTGAGCGCGGACGTCAGAGTGGAGAGCGGAAGGTCAGGGAGGCTCGGAGCGGAAGTGAGACCAGGGAGTCTGTCCGCCATTGTGGACCCGAGAAGTGAAGAGCGAGAGGGGAAG